>NC_137770.1:107382687-107776904 GCF_963455305.1 Plecotus auritus | reverse complement strand
AAACTGGCAGAGCTTTATTTTCCATCTCTCAGTTTCAGGATTCCATTGAGGGTCCACAGGGGGAACTGCCTCTTGTCCTGTTAAAGAAATCCCTGTTTCTTTCCTCAGAGTCCTCTATTCCCCCAGCATAAATAAGAAAATGGTCATTCCCAAATTCTCTTGCTTTCTCTATTACGTTTTGCTTTTCAATGGCTGAGAGGGTCAGGTTTAATATGAGCATGATGTCTCTATATGAGAGATCAAATACTTGAATGAGGTTTTGGAAGACCTCAATGTATTTGTCAGGGTCTTCTGAGAACTTTCCTAGGTCACTTTTAATTTGTCTCATGTCCTGGGGTAAGAAGGGGATCTGGGATGAAGTATGGCCAGATTCTTCAGATTCTTCATCTGTCTTGGGCAAGCTAAGGTTGGCTCAGCCCTGGGGCGCAGCCTCCGCCTTCTCCCTCGGTGGACTTTGGGTTGTTATTGCCAGGAGCGAGGGATTTACTTTACATTTTTTATATAAATCTGGCCTGTCCCTTAGGGTAAAGAAAGTTTGGACATATGGGACTTCTGACCATTTCCTATTTTTCCTACAGAAAAGATCTAATTGTAGGATGGTGTTATACCTGAGGCTTCCCTCTGAGGGCCAGCTCTTCCCATTTGCTAGTTGGTATTGAGGCCAAACCTGAGTGCAGAAAAAAATCAGGCACTTTCTTCTTAAGGTCTGTGGGTCAAACTTATCCCAATTCTTGAGGATACGTCCTAATGGACTGTCTTTTTGTAGTGTAGAAAACACGCTTCCCATCTGGAAGAAGAAAAAAGAAAAAGACATGCACAAGGACCCACCCTGTCGACGTGCGGTTGCAGACAGGTTGCTGGGTGAGGACTAACCAAACTGACCACCGCAGTGATGACCCAAGCTCACACAGGGGTCCGCCTGTATCTGCTGTGCTTAGAAAGCTTAGAAAGATGTCCTTGCCAGTGAGATGTCCCCCACCTGGCCAAGGCTGAAGGGAGGCCCCACTCTCAAACTAGGAGTGAGGGGTTCCTTGCTATGTATGGCCGTAAGCAAGGTTGCCGGGTGGACTAGCCATACTGACCATCACGGCGATGACCCGAGCTTACGCAGAGGCCATCCGCGTGCCTCCTGTGAAAGCGTGCATACCCCGTGTCTCGCTCTCAGGTCCTTGGTGATTTAAAAGGACCTGAGTGACTGTAATGTTTGAATTACCACTGAACTGGATGGGTTGGAGTGCCTGCTGACCTGAATTTCCGAGGGGTCTGCTCTAGGATGAGGACTTAAGAGAGTCATACAGGACCCGGAACCCTGGTTTGGCCAATATACAGTGATCCGGGTAAAGCATTCACAGCTCCGGTCCCCACCCCTTGTATGCCCTCCGTCATTGAAGGATTTATCCTCTACCTGATTTTATATTTTAAGCTTCCTGCTCACTGGCTTAACTTTTAGTTTCTACTGATGCTTAATTTCTGCTGTTTTATTTTCAAACTTTAAGATTGTTACCTTCTTTTAAACTGGGCAACCAACTTGGTTGCTCCCCTGCTGGGAGAAGGACATGCTAGTTGACTTTGCAGGGAATTACAAAGGCACACCCTAATTTTTATTAATGGTGAATATTGGTGGAAGAGATTTTTAAACTTTAAGCTTCTTTTATTCAGGTATGATAGGAAAGGGATGCCGTTATTTCCTGAAGTTTTACAAATACCTTTTAGTTCAACTGTGACTTGCTTAGAAGCCTACAATTTAGAGTAAGTCAGAGTCCTTTCCATGGGTTTTTCTAAAGACTTAAATGCACCAAAGTAAGGCAATGGCTGTCCAATGACAAAATCCAAAAGTGGCATGGTTCTAGATTTGTTTAAAATACAATTGATAAAAACCTTTGCTTTATAATATTCGGAGACAACAACCTTCCAGTACAACAAACAATTTGTAACATGTGGCATATGGCTTATTGCAGACTGCATTAAAGCATTGAAAAAAATTTATAAATCCTAATAAGAGAAACGTAAAACCCCAGAATGTCACTGGCAGACTCAGAGAATTGTCACACTTACCCCTTTTCCTGACTGAAAGTTTCCTTTTTGAACTTGGCTTTGAATCTGCATAAGTTTTTTTTGAAGTAGACTAAAAACTTTATGACATTCAAAGTATATGTATTTTGAATAAAACATTGCAATTAATTTTTATTTGGCAGACTTTCCTCATGCAATCTCAAGTATATTGCATTGGTCTAATTTAGTTCAAAGATATTTCTTTTTAGGGAGAAAGAATAAATCTTTTTGCATCACCCCAGGGCCCTTGGGGTGTCACAAAAATCTGTCCTTCAGTGAAATTCTTGAAATATTACATTCAGAAAAGCTGCCAAATATACCCAATTTAAAGATCATTAAAACTTGAACTGGTTTTTAACATTAAATATTTGGTTTTGACTACAGAATTAATTATTTTCAATCTGGCCATTAAATTTTTATGATACACTTTGAATGTCAGAGAAACTGCTGGGAGGACACGCCTACCACCTGCCCATTTCCTTGCTGCCTTGCCCCCAAGGGCGCAGAAGCCGCAAAGCTGTGGTCACCTCATAGATAATCTTAGTTCCCGCCTCGGCGTGGCCTGCGCGGGTTTGTGACATCACAGGCAGGCGTGGACCACCCAGTACCCATTACTGCCAATGCTGCCTACAGGATGTTTTAATGAACTCACTACTAGGCGGGCCTTTGCTAATTTCCCCGCCCTGCCACTGCCCTTGGAACCAAAAGTCACTTGTCTGAGTAAAAGGGCTCTTGTTTTTTTTCCTTTTCGCACTTTGCCCCAGGTAGGGAAGACAATCATACCTCCCTGGGTTAACATATATGCAACCTTCACAAATTTACACTTTCAAATTAGCCTTAGAGTCTTAAAATTTTAACCTAGCAGAACAACCTTTGGTTCTGAGTGACACACAAAGCCTGCACAGAACAGAGACAGAGGGCCTTCTATCTTCATAAAGACTGTGAAGAGCAAACCAAGCTAGCAATCAGTAACCAAAGTACTATTACAGACAAAGAGACTCTCAAGATTCAAACCCTGCCACATGTTCCTCCTGTCCACAAGCAGCTGAGCCCCCAGCAAATTGGGACGTTCCCTGTCTTCAAACAGACTAATTCAAACATCAACATGAAACATTAACAGAATCACTCTCATATACAATATTTACAGGTGCACACAATCCACAGACACTTCACAAGGCACTCCATTAAAAGCAATGTCTCTCGTCCCGGGTTTGGGACTGGCCCTCCCCAGAACCTCAGCATTTTCCAATGGACCATTTTGGCCATGTGGCTTGCCTGATTGCCTCACATACCCCGTGTGTCATTTGCGCCATTTTCCAAAGAAAATTGTCTCAGGGCTATTCTATAGCATCCATGAAGAGGTGGGCTCAAGCCAAGGGTCACCCAAAATTGGATGGGACACCTCCCCTTCAACTTGCCTTTCCTCTGCACGGGTATAGAAAAGTCCCCAAAGCATCCCTTAATTTATGAGAAATGGCTCACCTTTCCAAATTTCAAGTGGACTGAGAAATAAAACCTGGCAAAAATGAGACTTTTAAGAATGCTCCTGCCCTAACCCGTTTGGCTCAGTGGATAGAGCATCGGCCTGTGGACTGAAGGTTCGATTCTGGTAAAGGGCATATGTCTTGGTTGTGGGCACATCCCCAGTGCGAGGTATGCAGGAGGCAGTTGATCGATGTTTCTCTCTCATCAATGTTTCTAGCTCTCTATCCCTCTCCCTTCCACTCTGTAAAAAATCAATAAAAATATGTTAAAAAAAAAAAAAAAAAAGAATGCTCCCGAGAGAGTTTGACCATTTTACAGAATCACAATGAAGGCGAGAGGTGAGTTACACAGTAATTAATGAGATAACTTAATAGCTATGTCTGGCTCTAGTGTTGAATTCTCTGAAAGGCTAAAACTTCTACAGGGGTAAAAAAAAACCAAACAGCTGGCTCTTCCTTAACTCTTGCCTAGAAATTTTTCCCCAGGACCCTTACCATAAAGGTCTGCACAAATGGAGTCTTAGGATTTTAAGCTTAGTGGGTCCTGGACCAAGGAGGCAGTGGTCTTGGCTAGATACTATTTGATGTGACTGAGATAGCAGAAGAAAAGGGCAGATGATTCTCCAATTAAAACCTGCTTGGGATCTGGGCCAGGGGCGTGGACAGAAATCTGCTGTTCTTACAACCATGTCTCAGTTTCTCTCCCAGCTGTCTAAGACAGCCGCGAGGACCTGGGGTGCTGGTATGCATCCCCTGGACGGGTCAGAATTTAATTACATGTGTTGTTTCTGTAAGGCCCCTGCACGTCTTTTAGGGTTCAAAAACCCTAGACACCCCTGTGAGGTCCTGTACTCATGTAAGGACATTCAAGATTCTCAAACCAGGGGGAGGAATTGCCTCTTTGATCTTTGGAGCTGGGCAGGGACCCAAGCACTCGTTTAGTTGATGGCCAGGCTTTGACATGTGACTAGTGGAAGCCTAATGCTCTAATCCGACCTGGCACCAGTTTATCCTTCCATGGGAGACTTTTTCTTCTAGCGGCAGTCGCCCTAGTGGCTTTTACTTGACTGACCCATGCCTGCTTTGGTTTTGGCCCTGGAGAATACATCCAGAAAGGAGCAGTGAAAGAGAGAGAGAGATGCCCACTTTTTAGATGGCAGCCAAGTTTAAGTGACTGGCGGGTGACTGTCTGCCTCCAAAATCATACAAGAGACAGAAAAGAGACAGAATCCGTTGTTACTCACCATTCGACATGAAGAGGATTGAATTGACTGACCTATAGAGAAATTCCCGGCCAACGCACCATCTGATACCGAATTTTTGGACTGGAACCCAGATTCTTTGTCTGCCGGAATTGAAGAATGAATCTGTTGTAGTGTACCCCCATCTTACAAAGGACGCCTCAAGAAGTCAAATTATGGAGTCATTTATTAAAGGCCGGTGGTATACAAGGGGCTAAAGTGCTCCAGACCTCTCAGCCCCGAACAGCTTGCCACATCTGGCTTATATTGGCAGAATATCACAAAGGTATCGATTACATCTTTGGGTCTGGAATGAGGAACCTGGTTCAGTTACAGAAGCAAAATTGAGCAAGTTATCTAAAGTATCTACGAATCACTGATTCAACAGAAACACATTATCTGGGACCATCGGGGCAATTTAAAATAATTGTGCTGTCCAGATTCCGGGACCACTGAGTCAACTGGAATGCATTATCTGTAGCTACTGAGGCAATTTAGGATAATTGAGCTGTCCTGGTTCCCAGAGGAATGTGCTTCGATGACCAGTGAGATCACAATCAATGGGATATTCAAACCATCATCAATGGAGTATTGGGATAGCATACATAAGTTCAGAAAATCAAAATAACTTTCTATTGTTTTAGCAAACAAATAAGTACAGAACCCAAACAGCAGTTTCTACCTGAGATGATTGCTACCATACTTCAAATCCACGGACAGAAAGTGGTATAGCATAGGTGGAGATTTATTGAAGAATAAGTACAGACTCCCATGTAGGGAGGGGCAAGAGTCCCACTGAATTCCTCTTCCCAACAGCTTATAAAAGTTGCAGATCCTGGCTTTAACCGGTTTGGCTCAGTGGATAGAGCATCGGCCTGTGGACTCAAGGGTCCCAGGTTCGATTCCGGTCAAGGGCATGTACCTTGGTTGCAGGCACATCCCCAGTAGGGAGTGTGCAGGAGGCAGCTGGTCAATGGTTCTCTCTCATCAATGTTTCTAGCACTCTCTACCTCTCCCTTCCTCTCTGTAAAAAATCAATAAAATACATAAAAAAAAAAAAGTTGCAGATCCTGGTGCTTTTATATCCCCTCTGATTGGTCACTATTCTCTTAGACTGGTTACTATAGTAACTCCTGGGCTCAAAGGTCGAACCTCACATGAGACATGTGAGGTTCTCCCCACCCCCTTCCTTATTGTTTTCCTATTCCCTTTGGGCTTTCTTCTCTTTATTTTGTAAATAAAGACCTTTCTTGGCTACTTCCATGTAGGGAGTGGTTATAGGGTTAATCCTCAGACTGACCTGTTGGTAAAGCCACAAACAAGTCCTAGCTTAGAGGGCACAGCCCTCTTAGCATAATTAAGCTTGATCTTGTGACGCTCCCTAGATCTTTCCTGGGTAGCTAATGGGCTGTGGGAGGTGCAGCAAGTGCTGCCAAAACAAGTGAAACTTACAAGAACATTGTAAATTACCTTGTTTACCTCTGACTATAAAATAAAGGCTCAGCTTGCAGTCTGGATCTTTTCTGTGGTCTCAGCCAGGCACAGCAGATCCACCTAGACCAGGGGTGGGCAAACTTTTTGACTCGAGAGCCACAATGGGTTCTTAAACTGGACTGGAGGGCCGGAACAAAAGCATGGATGGAGTGTTTGTGTGAACTAATATAAATTCAAAGTAAAGGAGCGGAGGGGAGAGCAAGAGAACCCCCAGCGGGCTGGATAGAACAGCTGAACGGGCCGGATCTGGCCCACAGGCCGTAGTTTGCCCACGGCTGACCTAGACCCAGCTTATTCTCTTTGTCTGTCTTTTCTTCATCCTTCGCCGGCCCTCCCTGGCTATGCTGGCGCGGCACACTTCCAGTTCCCTTGTCTTATGTAAATATACCTGTTGCTGCCTCCTTGTCTTATGGAGATGTAACTGCACCTGGCTTCCTTATGTTATGGAAATGTACCTTCTCCCAGTCTGTGGCCCTGTGTTTCTTTTTCTCATGGACCCCCAATTCTAAAAAATCCCTAAGCCTGCCTATATTCCCCTAAAATTCCTGCTTCACTATCAAGATACCAAAGGCATATTTCACAGAACTAGAACAAATATTTCAAAAATGTATATGGAGGTGTGAGTGCTCCCAGACATTGTGCCTGCAGCACCCTCCTGCTCCAGGAGTAAAGATACTTGCCTTGTGGGGGGGAGGGGGGCGGGGAACATTTATATGGAACCACAAAATTCCCCGAAATAGCAACAGCAATCTTGAGAAAGAAGAACAAAGTTGGAGGAATCACCCTACCTGATATCGAGCTATAGTACAAGGCCATAGTAATCAAAACAACATAGGCCCGGCTCCTGGGGCTGCCAGTGGCCAGGCACCCAGCGTTCCGGGCGGGAAAGAAGAGTTTCCCGCCCTGGCTCTGGCTCTGGCTCTGGCTCTGGGCTTGGTAGGCTGGCGGAAGCCTGGAGGACCTTCCAACCTCCTGTATCTCGCCAGCGGCCACCCTGGCCATGGGCACCTGTGCAGCTCGGGGCCGCTGGGCGACCACATGAAGGTCATGTTGCTTGATGGGAGCCAGCTGCGCAAGATGCTCCCAAGGAGGCTATGCACGCTGTGTGGTGCTGGACTGCCGGCCGTACCTGGCCTTCGCTGCCTCCAGCTTGCGTGGCTCGCTCAGTGTCAACCTTAACTCGGTGTGGCTGCGATGGCCACCAGCGTGGCAGCTGTGGTTGTGCCGGACCAGGGCAGCTGCCACTGGCAGAAGCTGAGCAAGGAGAGTGCCACGCACGGCCTGCTCACCTCACTGCTCGCCTGCCTGCCCGCCCTGGGTCTACTTCCTCAAAGGGGGATATGAGACTTTCTACTCGGAATATCCTGATTGTTGCATGGGCGTAGAAGCCATGTCAGAAGAGAAGATTGAGACCGAGAGAGCCCTTATCAGCCAGTGTGGGAAACCAGTACTCAGCATCAGCTACAGGCCAGCTTATGACCAGGGCGGCCCAGTTGAAATCCTTCCATTCCTCTACCTTGGAAGTGACTACTATGCATCCAAGTACGAGTTTCTCGCCAACCTGCACATCACGGCCCTACTGAATGTCTCTTGGGGACCTCGGAGGCCTGCACGAGCCCCCTACACTACAAATGGATCCCCTGGAAGATAGCTACATGACTGACATTAGCTCCCACTTTCAAGAACCAATACACTTCATTGACTGTGTCAGAGAAACAGGAGGCAAGGTCCTGGTCCACTGTGAGGCTGGGATCTCCTGTTCACCCACCATCTGCATGGCTTACCTCATGAAGTTTTGCCTAAAGGATGCCTTTGATTACATCAAGCAGAGGAGGCGTGTGGTCTTGCCCAACTTTGGCTTCATGGGCCAACTCCTGCAGTATGAATCTGAGATCCTGTCTTCCACGCCCACCCCCCAGGTTCTCTCCTGCCAAGGAGAGGCAGCCAGCTCTTCCTTCACAGCCCATTTGCAGACACTGAACCCTGATGTGCAGGGTTCCTACTACACATTCCCTACCACGGTGCTGGCGCCAGTGCCCACCCACTCGAGGGTCTCGGAGCTCAGCAGGAGTCCAGTGGCCAAAGCCACATACTGATAAAACTGGATGGGGGAACCCGCCCAGCCCCAAGAACAACTGTGATTTTATTTTTTAAACTGGTGGACATTTCATACCTGTGCAATACTGAAGACCCCCCTTGTCCCACTGCCCCAATGGGATAGCAAGGGGTCACCAGGCTTGCAAACAAACTTCAGACTGACCTTGGGGATAGGTTCTCAGGAACAAAGGAAGGCTAAGCCATTATGAGAGCACAGCTTGTGCTGACTACTATACTTCCAGACCCCCCTGCCCTCTCAGGACTGCCCAGTCATGGCACCTCAAAGTTCACCTTTTCATTTCAAGTGTAAGGCAATAAACACCTGCAGCAACATGGGAGAAAGCAGCTGCTAGACGGGGAGAAAAAGCAGTTAAGAAGCTAATTCATTCTGAAGGAAGCACAATTTCCACCTTACTTTTTGAACTTTGGCTGTCTCTTTCACTTCAGGGAATAAGCTGATCATCTACTCAGGAAAGTAACCCTATAGGGTTTGTAGGGACCCAGTATATATGCTGATTTGAACCCTCATATCTTTTTGAGATTTCATCTTGGGTCCCACAGAGGCAGTTTGTTGAAGAAGCGAGATGTTGACACTTCTGAGTTGCCTTTTCACTGTGGGTTCTTCCCTGACTTTGGACTTTGGCATGACTTACTCATACTTGAACCTTTCTTCTTACACCTCTATTCAAAGCAACTCTTGTATCACTTTGAAGAGTTCCTTAGACTATAAACCAAAAATCACCCATTTGAGGTGGTAGTGTTGGGGCCAGGAGAAAAGGGTACCTACTGTCTGGGTCAATGTCATTGACATGATCTTTTCCCCAGCTTGCCATCCTTATATGTGCTTGTCTCATCTCTTTCCACATTTGTTTTTTTCCCCACCAACCCCTGGAGATTGTCTTCAAGATGTTGAATTCTAGGATTTGTAAATTTCACAATGTGGTACTACTTTATATTTTGTAAGGTTATTTCTCCAGGGCAAAGGCAATAAATTTCTAAACTTCATACGAATGTGAAGAAAAGCATTATGTTATTGGTTGTCATTGTCATTTTTTTATAGTTTTAAATAAAATAGTAAAAAGAAAAATAAAACAAAAAACAACAACAACATGGTACTGGCATAAAAACAGATAATGGAGCCAATATATAAATCCATGCCTTTATAGTCAATTAATATTTGACTAAGGGGGCAAAATATACAATGGACTATTCAATATATTGTGTTAGAAAAAATGGACAGATATTTGCAAAAAAATGAAACTAGACCACCTTCTTATTCTCACAGAAGAATAAACTCACAATGGATTAAAGACTTAAATGTTAGACACGAAACCATAAAAATTCTAGAAGAAAGGATAGACTCTTGGCAATATCTTGTAGCAATATTTTTTTTCTGATGTATCTCTTTGGGCAAGGGAAACAAAAGAAAAATAAGCAGGACTACGTAAAAGAAAGAGCTTTAGCACAGCAGAGGAAACCGTCAACCAAATGAAAAGACAACCCACTGAATGGGATACGTATTCGTCAATGATACATCTGATAAGGGGTTAATATCCAAAATTTGTAAAGAACTTATGAAACTCAACACCAATAAAAACAAACAATCCAATTGAAAAATGGGCAAATGACTTGAATAGACACTTCTCCAAAGGGATCATATAGATGGCCAATAGATACATGAAAGGATGATCAACATCACTAACCATCAGAGAAATGCAAATTAAAGCCACAATAAGATATCACTTCAGACCTGTCAGATTAGCTACCTACAATAAATCAACAAACAACAAGTGTTGGCAAGGATATGGAAAAAAGAACCTTGTGCACTGTTGGGAATGTTGATTTGTGCAGCCACTGTGGAAAGCAATATGGAATTACCTCAAAAAATTAAAAATGGAACTGTATTATGAACCAGCAATTTCACTTCTGGGAGTTTATCCAAAGAAACCCAAAACACTGACTCAAAAATATATGCACCCCTAGGTTCATTGCAGTTATTTGTACTTACCAAGATTTGGATGCAGCCCAAGTGTCCATCAGTCGATGAGTGGATAAAACAGCTGTGGTACATTTACCCAATGGAATACCACTCGGCTGTAAAAAGGAAGGAAATTTACCCTTTGCAACAGCTTGGATGGGCCTGGAGAATATTATGCTAAGTGAAATAAGCCAGTCAGAGAAATACAAGTACCATATGATTTCACTCATATGTGGAATTTAATAACCATCTGGACTACCAAGAAAAATAGAGACACTCATAGATAGAGAGCAGGCATACAGCTCTGGTGGTGGTGGTGGGTTTGTGGGGTGAGGTAGAAGAATTGAGCAAAAAAATAAAAGAGAGAGAACTCATGGACATGGACAACAGTGGGGTGATTGTGGGGTAGAGGGAAGTGAAAGAGGGCACAGAGGGGATGGTGATGGAAAAAATAAATAAAAACAAAAAAACTGCACATCATAGAAATGCAATGGATAATTAGTTTATACAATCTTTAAAATGTGTAATACAATTGATGAGCTTTCTAAAACTTGGAAATTCAAATAAAGTTAAATTTAAGAAACATGTTTTTCTCTACTGGATCTTTTCCAACAATATACAGACATGCTCTAAAAGCTCCCATCTTAAAATAAGAAAAGAAAGAAAACTCCCTTGAACTCCACATTTGTCTTCTGTCATCATCCATTTCTCTATTGCCTTTGCAGTAAAAATTCTCTAGAGTTGTTTCACTTACTCACCACAGTGTAGCTTCCATGGCAACTATTTATTAAAAATGCTCCTTACTAGAGTCACTTATCCTCACTCATCTTAACCTTTCAATAGCATCCTATATAATAAAAGCCTAATATGCTAAGTGTCCGGCCGACCAGTCAGCCATTCAACCAATCAAAGCATAGTATGCTAATGAGATGCTAAGGCCACTCAACCACTTGCTATGACATACACTGACCACCAGGGGGCAGAGGTTCCAACTGGTAGGTTAGCTTGCTGCTGGGATCTCTCCAATCAGGACAGAGCGAGCCAGGCTGGACATGCCCAGGAGACCTCCCATGGTCCCTTTCCGGCTGGCCAACCTCCCGTGTCCCTCCCTGGCCCCAATTGTGCACCACTGGGGTCCTTCGGCCTGGCCTGCGCCCTCTTGCAGTCCAGGACACCTTGGGGGATGTCAGAAAGCCAGTTTCGGCCTGATCCCGCAGGCCAGGCTGAGACACCCCACTGGTGCATGAATTCATGCACCAGGCCTCTAGTTTGATATAATTGGGAATTCTCTTGCCTTGGCCTATATAATACATTATGCTCCTTTATTTCTAGAAAAGATAATCATTGCTAATATTCCATCACCTAGAGTTAAAAGATTTATAGATTTCACCTTTTACCATCCTGATCTATTTCACTTAAACAGCTGTTATTCACTTGAGGTAGACCACCAGCTAGTGAATCAGCCTTCTCAAATGGTGTAATCATGAGTTCTTCTTCTTTTTAAAAAATCTTTATTGTTGAAAGTATTACATATGTCCCATCTTATCCCCCATTGACTGCTTCTAGCCTGCCCCCACTCACTGCCCCGGTCTTCACCACCTTATTGTCTGTGTCCATGGGCCATGCATATATGCATATAAGTTCTTTGGTTGATCACCTTCCATCCATCCACCCTCCCATGCCTTACCTCTGAGATTCCACACTCTGTTTCATGATCCATGTCTCTGGATCCACTCTGTTCATCCGTTTATTTTGTTACTTAGAGTCTACATATGAGTGAGATCACGTAATACTTGTCTTTCTCTGACTTATTTCACTTAGCATGACACTCTCCAGGTCCTTCCATGCTGAATCAAAGGATAAGAGATTCTTCCTTTTTACTGCTGCATAGTATTCCATGATATAAATGTACTACAACTTTTTTATCCACTCACCTACCTATGTTTCCAGATCTTAGCCATTGTAAATTGTGCTGCTATGAAAATAGGGGTGCATACATTCTTTCTGATTGGTGTTTCAGTTTTCTTAGGATATATTCCTACAAGTGGGATCACTGGGTCAAATGGCAGTTCTGTATTTAATTTTTTGAGGAAACTCCATACTGTTTTCTGTAATGGCTGCACCAGTCTGCATTCCCACCAGCAGTGTACAGGGTTCCCTTTTCTCCACATCCTCACCAGCACTTGGCATTTGTTGATTTGTTGATGGTAGACATTCTGACAGATGTGAGGTGATAATTAATTGTCATTTTAATTTGCATCTCTCTGATGATCAGTGACTTTGAGTATTGTTTCATATATCTCTTGGCCATCTGTATGTCCACTTTGGAAAAGTGTCTATTTAGGTTATTTGCCCATTTTTTAATTGGATTATTTGTCTTCCTGTTGTTAAATTGTATGAGTTCCTTATATATTTTGGATATTAATCCTTTAGCAGATGTATCATTGCAAAATATGTTCTCCCATATAGTGGGCTCCCTTTTCATTTGGATGATGGTTTCTTTTGCTGTGCAGAAGCCTTTTTATTTTGATGTAGTCCCACTTGTTTATTTTCTCCTTAGTTTCCTTTGCCCTAGGAGATGTATCCATAAACATATTGCTACAAGAGATGTCTGAGATTTTGCTGCCTATAGTTGCTTCTAGGATTTTTATGGTTTCATGACTTACATTCAAGTTTTTCATCCATTTTGAATTTATTCTTGTGTATTGTGTAAGTTGATGGTCTAGTTTCAATTTTTTGCATGTATCTGTCCAATTTTTCCAACACCATTATTGAAGAGACTATCTTGACTTCATTATATGCTCTGTTCTTGCCCCCTTTATCAAATATTAATTGAGTGTAATGGCATGGGTTGATTTCTAAGGTCTCTGTTCTGTTCCATTGATCCACATGCCTGTTCTTGTGCCAGTACCAGGCTGTTTTGATTACGGAGGCTTTGCAGTATTACTTGAAATCTGGTATTGTGATTCCTCCAACTTTGTGTTTCTTTCTCAAGATTGCTGTCACTATTCAGGGTCTTTTTTGATTCCATATAAATTTTTAGAATACTTATTCTAGATCTGTGAAATATGCAGTTGGTGAAGATTGCCTTGGGTAGTATGGACATTTTAATGATGCTGATTCTATCAACCAATGAACATGGTATATTCTTCAACCTGTTTAAATTTTCTTCTATCGCTTTTTTCATCATCTTGTAGTTTTCTGAATACAAGTCTTTTGTTTCCTTGGTTAAGTTTATTCCTAAGTATCTTAATTTTTTTTGTTGCAGTGGTAAATGGGGCTGCTTGTTTAGTTTCTCTTTTGAGAATTCATTATTGGTGTATAAAAAAGCCATCAATTTTTGGGTGTTGATTTTGTATCCTGCTACATTGCCAAATTCATTTATTAAATCTAGTAGTTTTTTGGTGGAGTCTTTAGGGTTTCGTATGTACAATATAATGTCATCTGTGAATTATGAGAGTTTTACTTCCTCCTTTCCAATTTGGATACATTTTATTTATCCTTCTTGTCTGATCGCTGTGGTTAGGACTTCCAGTACTATGTTGAATAAGAGTAGTAAAAGTGGGCATCCCTGTCTTTTTCTTGTTCTTAGGGGAAATGGGTTTAGTTTTTGCCCATTGAGAATTATGTTCTCTGTAGGTTTGTCATATGGCCTTTATCATGTTGAGATATGTTCCTTCTATTGCCACTTTGCTGAGAGGTTTTACCAAAAATGGCTGTTGGATTTTGTCGAATGCTTTTTCTGCATCAATGGACATAATCATGTGATTTTTTGTCTTTCAATTTGTTTATATGATGTATCATATTTATTAATTGTAAATATTATACCAGCCTTGCATCCCTGGAATATATCCCACTTGGTCATGGTATATGATCTTTTTAATATATTGCTGGATTCCATTTGCTAATATTTTGTTGAGGAGTGTGGCATCTATGTTCATCAGAGATATTGGCCTGTAATTGTCTTTCTTCGTATTATCTTTATCTGGTTTTGGAATTAGGATAATGCTGGCCTCATAAAAAGCGCTTGGAAGTGTTCCTTTCTCTTGGATTTTTTGGAATGGACTGAGGAATATAGGTGTTAGTTCTTCTTTGAATGTTTGGTAAAAGTCCCTGTGAAGCTGTCCAGACCTTGGCTTTTGTTTGCTGGGAGTTTTTTTTTTTATTATTAGTACTGCTTCTATTTCATCAGTTGTTATTGGCCTATTCAGGTTTTCTGATTCTTTCTGATTCAGTTTTGGGAGATGTATTTTTCTAGAAATTTTTCCATTTCAATCACATTGTCCACCTTGTTGGCATATAGTTGTTCATAGTATTTTCTTACAATCCTTTGTATTTCTGTAGTGTCAATGGTTACTTCTCCACTTTAATTTCTGATTTTATTTATTTGGGTCCTCTCTCTTTGTTTCTTGATGAGTCTGGCTAATGGCTCATCAATTTTGTTTATCCTTTTAAAGAACCAGCTTTTGATTTCATTGACTTTTTTGTAATGTTTTTTTTAGTCTCTCTGTTATTTATTTCTGCTCTAATCCTTATTATTTCCTTCATTCTACTTACTCTGGGCTTTTCTTCTTGTTCTCTTTCTAGTTCTTTAAGTTGTAGGGTTAAATAGTTTGTTGTTGATCTTTTTTTTTTCGAGGTATGCCTGTAGTGTTATGAATTTTCCTGTCAGGACTACTTTTACTGTGTCCCATACTTTTTGGGTTGTTGTGTGTTCATTTTTATTTCTTTCCAGGAAGTTTTTTATTTCTTTCTTGCTCTCGCTCGTAAACCATTCATTGTTTAATAAACAATGAATGGTTTATGAGCCTCCATGTGTTTGAAGGTTTTTGGGTGTTTGAAGGTGTTTGGGTATTTGAAGGTTTTTGGGTGTTTTTACTGTAGTTGATTTCTAATTTCATTCCACTGTGATCTGAGAATATGCTTGATATGATTTCAATCTTCTTTAACTTGTAGAGACTTTGAGAATGACCCATGTGCAATTGAGAAGAATGTATATTCTGATGCTTTGTGGTGAAATGTCCTATGAATGTCAATTAAATTCCTCTAATCCAATGTGTCATTTAAAGTCACTGTTTCCTTGTTAATCTTTTGTCTGGAAGATCTATCCAGTTAAGTCAGCAGGGAGTTAAAGTCCCCTATTATGACTATATTTTTGTCGATCTCTTCCTTCAAGTCCTGTAGAACAAGCATGTCAAACCCAAAGGCTAACACGGGCCAAATAAACAAAGTTTAAGTTTATGTGGGCTGCAAAAAAACAAAAGCTTCAATTTTCATAGAAACGTAGGTTTATTTCAATAGAGACATGCTGAATACAAAGGGCTGAAATAAATGAGTAATCGTTAACATAAAATAATAGAACATTGTAAAAAAATAGTATTTTTTCTTAACTTACCAGACACTGAATAACTGCACAAATTAATAAGCGTAACACAAATAAATCTATTTTTCTTGTTCTCCGAAAGCAAAATATTCCTTTTGTATACACCAAACAAGTCAGTACAAGATTAGTGACGTGGCAATCGGCTGCTAAAATATTCGCTGCTAGTATTAGTGGAGAGCAATGGTGCACCTGCACATAAGGCACGTAAGGGAAATGAATGCAACACAATTATAGTAATCACTCATTAGCAAACGTTGTAGTTCGTTATTAATAATTATGTATAACAGGATATTGTAAAAATTAAGTTATGACATTTTTATTAAAATGTTTCTTACATACCATTATATTGGCTGGCCCACAAAAATATTCATTGTGGGCCACGTGCGGGCCACGGGCTGCGAGTTTGACATGCTTGCTCTAGAAGTTTTTTAAGATATTTAGGTGCTTCTATATTGGGTGCATATATGTTTACCAGGGTTATATCCTCTTGTTTGATCAATCCCTTTAGAATTACTTAGTGGCCTTTGTTGTCTCTTATGATGGCCTTCATTTTGATATGAGCATTGCTACTCCAGCTTTTTTTTGTTTGTTTCCATTTGCATGGAAAATTTTTTCCCATCCCTTCACTCTCATCCTATGTGTGTCTTCTGTTCTGAGGTGGGTCTCTTTTAGACAGCATATAGTTTGGTCATGCTTTTGTATCCATTCAGCTACCCTATGCCTTTTGATTGGAGCATTTAATACATTTACATTTAGGGTTATTGTTGATAGGTACTTATTTATTGCCATTTAGATTCTGTATGCCTAGGTTTCTCTCTTTGTTCCTTCTTCTCCTTACTGCAGTTCCTTTAGCTGTAATTGTAATGCTGGCTTGGTGATGATGTACTCCTTTAGCTTTTTTTTTGTTTGTTTGTTTGGGAAGCTCTTTATTTCACCATCTATTTTGAATAATAGCCTTCCTGGATATAGTCATCTTGGTTTAAGATCCTTGTTTTTCATTACCTTGAGTACTTCATGCCATTCCTTTCTGGCCTATAGAGTTTCTGATAAGAAATCAGGTGTCAATATTATGGGAGCTCCTTTTTAGGCTTCTTTGCTTTTCTCCTGCTGGCTTTAAGGTTCTCTCTTTGTCTTTAATTTTTTGGCATTTTAATTATGATGTGTCTGGGCATTGGCCTGTTTGGGTTCTTCTTGCTTAGGTTCTTTGTGCCTCCTGAACTTGTGTGACATTTTCCTTTACCAGTTTAGGAAAGTTTTCTGCCATTATTTCTTCAAACATATTCTTCCTTTCTGCCTCTTCTGGCACATCTGCTATCCCAATATTATTGTTTCACATTGTCCCACACCTCCCTTAAGCTGTCCTCCTGTTTTTTAATTGTTTTTTTCTTTTTGGTTCTATGATTGAGTGATTTTTTCAACCCTGTCTTCTAATTCACTTATTCGATCCTCAGCTTCCTTTAATGTGCTGTATATTCCTTCCAATGTGTTCTTTATTTGTATTACGTCATTCTTTATTTCTGTTTTCATAGTTACTATATCTTTTCTCATGCTGTTGAGCATCTTTACCATCATTATTCTGAACTCTGTTTCAGATAAATTTCTTATCTGCTTTTCATTTATCTCTTCTTCTGGAGAATTCTCTTGTTCTTTCCTTTGGGGGTTGTTTCTTTTTCTCCTCATTTTGGCTGCCTATTTGTGTTTGTGACTATGTATTAGGTAGATCTGCAAGCCTTCTCAATCTCTAGTGCAAGACAGTGTCAAGTGCTTAATTAAATGAAAGAATCTAAACTCTAGTACATGTCTGGCTTTAAACTCGAAATATCCTAATATGTAAAAACCCAGTGTCTGTAACATCCAAAACGACTGAAGGCTTGACTGACCAATAGTCAGTGCTGGGTTGCCATGGCGACCCAGCACTGACTGCCGCTGCTGCAGGCTCCGTGACCCAGCACTGACTGCTGAGGGGGCTGTGGATCAGGCCCAAAGAGAGGCCTGGAGGGAGAAGCAGGGTCTGATCCGTAGTCTCTGTGGCAGCTGTTGATCAGCCCTTTCCTCTCTCTTTCTCTCAGGGCCTGGCCAGCAGCTGAGCCTCTTTTTCTCTCAGGCCTCCACTGGGGCTGCCAGATCAGCCCGCCTTTCTGATCAGGCCCGTTGATAGGCCCAGAGATGCTGACTGGCATAGAAACTGACCAATCAGAACCAAATCGGGGTGAAGTGCGAGGAGCCAATGGCTGCCTAGGAGGCACAGCTATTGATGCTGACTGGCATAGAAACCAACCAATGAGAACCTAATCTGGGTGAGCTGCAAAGGAAGAACCTAAGGTGGGGGCTGAGGAGGGGTTTTAAGGACAACAGCTATTTGGTGTAGGTGTAAGAAAACAGTTCAATTTTTTAATGACTGGTTTGACAGTATAGTGCATATGGCTGGCTATCAGTCCAGATATAGGGATTATATATTTTTGTCTGCCAAGAGCATCTCCTCCTGATGAAAAAAGGCTTTCCCTCCCCCCATTTAAGCAATCCTATTGTATGTAATCTATATAATAAGCAATCCTATCCTATATAATACTACTAAAAGGATAATATGCTAATTAGACTGGGTCGACCAGCCATCTTCCGGATGTCTGACTTCCTTCTGGACAAAGCCATGGTGGTGAGGGCCAAGGCAGAGGCCTTTAGGGGCAACCAGGCTGGCAGGGGAGGGTATTTGGGGGCCAGCAGGGGAGGAAAGTTGGGAGCAACCAGGCCAGCAGGGGAGGGCAGTTGGGGGTGAAATCAGGCCAGCAGGGGAGGGCAGTTGGGGGTGAGATCAGGCTGGCAAGGGAGGGCAGTTTGGGGCATTCAGGCAGGCAGGCAGAGGCAATTAGGGGAGATCAGGCAGACAGGCAGAGGGGTTAGGGGCAATCAGGCAGGAAGGCAGAGGCAGTTAGGGGTGATCAGGCAGGCAAGCAGGTAAGCAGTTAGGAGCCAGCAGTCCCAGACTGTGAGAGGAATGTCCGATCTCCGGTTTAGGAGGAATGTCCCACAGGGATTGGGCCTAAACCAGAGGTCAGACATCCCCCAAGGAATCCCCAATTGGAGAGGGTGCAGTCTGGGCTGAGGGAACCCCCGCCCCCATGCATGAATTTCATGCACCAGGTCACTAGTTTCTTGATAAAAACTTTAGTTTCTAGTGAAACTCCTGGGCAATATCAGAGGGCAAGTGGACTGGGAGCCCTGAGGGAGAGAAGGAGGCAGCAAAGAAGGAGTGGCCCAGGCCTCGGGTGCTGCAGTTCCAACCTCTCCAGGAGGAAGTGAAGTGCTTGTGTGAGAAGAGCCCTCCAGCTCTGCACGCAACCAGGAGACTGAGCCACAGCCATGCCTGCTGCTCTTCCTGTGAGGTCCCAGCCATGGCCTTATATTTACTTTTTTATGTAGTAAATGCATGGATAAGAATATCATTACATACCTACAAAAACGTACAAAAAGACTTAAATTTCCCTGGAGAGATTATTATTTTAGGAATTGCATCTGAGCCCCTAGGAGTACCAAAAACAAAACAAAACTAACAATATTTTTAAAAACATATATATATATATATATATATATATATATATATATATATATATATATGCAAATAACTCTTTTGGTTATATTAAGCATCTAAAAAGGGGGATCTTACTGAGAGCAATTATTAAACAATTCCTCTTGACCCAAACTTCAAAAATAAGTCTATAATTATAGAGTATGAAATAGTTTTCATTTTGAACATAGTTGCTGGAGGCAACTTTTTTCTTTTATCTTCACTCAATGATATATTTTTTTAAATTAACTTGAGAGAGAGAGAAAGGGAAACATTGATGAGTTGCTTCCCAAACACTCCCTAACCCAGGATTGAACCCACAATCTAGGTATGTGCGGTGACCAGGAATGGACCTGCAACCTTTTGGTGCACAGGAAGATGCTCCAACCAACTGAGCCAGCTGGCCAGAGCAATGGAAGGTAACTTTTAAACAGAAAATATTTGGTTAAAGTTTCTGCAAAAGACAAGTTGCCATGGGAACAAGAAGCCACCAGAACCAGTTTTAAATGTGTTTAATCAATCAGTGACCAGAGCCTCACTCAGCAATCAATATCAGCTGCTTCCTTCTGAAAGAAAGCCAATCAGAGACAACCTTATTTGAAGAAACATGCCTCAGAGTGACAACCATTCAACACCCATCTCACCCAATTAACAATGCTGCTTTAGATAATGTCATCCCACTTATGTCTTTGAAAGTCCACTAATCTTCAAACCCCACTCCTCCAAAAACCATATATAAGAGGAGCAGGCTACTGTGTTAAAAAAGACTGTGCCTGATCAGCACAGCTCTCCTACTACAATGAGCAACAAATTCAAACTTCATCTTTTTATTTCCGCTATTGAGGGCTCATTAACATTTGGCAAGGATTTTTTAAAGTCCTAGGATAATTTACCACCATAATATTTTCTATTTCTTAATAAAATATAAATGAAGCTTGCTATTCCTTTGATCCATTTCACCATAATTAAAACTACAACAAATACCAATAAAAAGTGGTAAGCAACCACAATATTGGGCTTTTCTTCCTAAATGGAAAAACATTCATGGAGAGAATAAAACGTACTAGAAAGAGCCAAAAAGAATATTTAAAATGCACATAACTGACAGGTAAAACTGTCAGAATGATTCCACATTAAACTTGTTTCTTGTTTAAGAATTTACATAATGTTTAAAACAATACACATAGATTAAACTCCGTTTACTCAGTAAATATTTGTGTAGTACTATATGCTTGCTGGGCCCTTTTCTAGGCACTGAGGCTGTATGGTAGTGAATAGACAAAAATCCTAGCCTTGAGAGTGAAGTACTAGTAAACACACACTAACAATAAACTCAATAGGCAAAATATACAGTGTGCTAGAAGAGAAAAACTAAAGCAGAGAAATGAAAATTTGAAGTGTTGTGGGAGGAAGGGTAGGTAAAATATAGGCTGGCTAAGTGACTTTTATTTTATTTTAAAATACTTATTTTATTTTTTTATTTTTTAAATACATTTCTTTATTGATTTCAGAGAGGAAGGGAGGAGAGAGAGATAGAAACATCAATGATGAGAGAGAATCATTGATTAGTTGCCTCCTGCACGTCGAGCCTGCAACCCAGGCATGTGCCCCTGGCCGGAATCGAACCTGGGACCCTTCAGTCCGCAGGCCGACGCTTTATCCACTGCGCCAAGCCGGCTAGGGCTGGCTAAGTGACTTTTAAGTAAAGAACTAATGGAATGGAAAGAGCATGCCATGAGAATATCTGAGGGAAAAGCATTCCAGATTGAATCAACAGCAATTACAGACGTATGCCTGGAGCATTTAGGAATAGTGAGAAATTTAGTATGGTTGGAACAGAGTGAAAGGGATAGAAAATAGAAGTTCAAATGAGAGATAGAGATGTGAGAGGAGGAACAGATTATGTAAAGCCTTCTAGGCCAGTGGTCGGCAAACTCATTAGTCAACAGAGCCAAATATCAACAGTACAACGATTGAAATTTATTTTGAGAGCCAAATTTTTTAAACTTAAATGATATAGGTAGGTATATTGTTATTAACTTAATTAGGATACTTCTAAGCTGGCCTTTGCTAAAAACGTCCTCAATCTGATCGCGGTATGTTCGCTGAGGTCGACCCCTTCCAACTCTCCCATCCACACTCGTCTTGTATACCTGTTTCGTCTATCTCCTTTCATTCATCCTCTCTATATGTCCAAACCATCTCAACATACCTTTCTCGATCCTCAACACTACATCTTCTTTCACTCCACAACGTTCCCTAAAATTAACTTAATAAACTTTACATAAAGTTTTAAGTCTTAGTTAAACTATAGGTACATTGAATAAAACGATATCATACTTAATAACGATATTATTTACTGATAAAATTAAATTCCTTACAATTTACCTTACAATATCCATAAAATTAAATCATGACAATGACTGACAAACACTAATGTGAACAATGGCCTTGCATCTCCTTGGAAAGTTTGGGTAAGTCAGGTTTGTATGTTGTTGTTTTTAGTTTTAGGCACGATTCCAGGTTCTCATCAATAAGACGACTTCTCAATTTACTCTTGATAAGGTTCATGCTTGAAAATGATTGTTTGCATAAATATGTAGACCCGAATAAGGAAAGAACAGCAAACGCTAGTTTTTTCAGTTGATTATATGAGTCAGGAATACTATTCCAGGTATTAAAAATCAACGTATATTCCTTCTCCAGGTCTTTCAAAGCAGACCACTTGTGCTGTGAACTAAGTTCACATTTGTTTTTCTCCAATATTTCTATATCAGCACAAAGACGTTCAAATTTCGAGCTCCACAATTCTTTGTTTTTAAATCCAGAAATTGCATTTCAAAGTTGCCAATGTCAATATTAAAGGGAGAAAAATTTAATTCTGTTACAGTAGCATTAAGAGGTTTTTTAACAAAGGCTAACGTCACTTTGCTGTTTCTGAATTCCTGAAACCTGTTGAGAAAAGCTTCCCTCATATTTAAAAGCTTCCCTCATATTGTTTTGAAATAGCAAATGTCAATATCAGAATTATTTTCTTGGCGATGTTTCAACAGGCTTGGAAAGTGAATCAAAGTTTCTCTTTCAAAATTTTGAGCAAAAAGAGATAATTTGTTTTCGAATGAAACAACTTCTTCTAACATCAAAAAAATTGTGTTTCCTTTCCCCTGTGGTTTATGATTAAGCTGATTTAGGTGAGACGTAACGTCTACCATGAAATAAAAATTTTGGATCCACTGATCGTTCGTTAGTTCTGGATAGTGAACACCCTTCTCAAGGAGAAATGTTTTAATTTCTGTGATAAGGAAGCGAAACATTTCAAAACGTTTCCTCTTGATAACCAACGTACCTTGTTATGCAGCAGAAGATCTGCGTACTCACTCTACATTCAATTAAAAATTCTTTAAATTGGCGATGTTTATGAGCTTTAGCTATAATGGAGTTGATAATGTTAATCACCAATTCCATAACTTTGCAAATTTCTTCTGGAAATGTCTGCGCACAAAGCGCTTCTTGATGAATGATGCAATGGTAAGTAAGTATCTCGTGATTAATTTTTTCTTTCAAAATAGCAACAAACCCGTTTTTTACGCTGGTCATACTTTTCGCCCTGTCTGTTGAAATTGAGACAATTTTATTGAGTGGAATATGATGTTTTTCAATGCACGCAATTACAGCATTTGCTATATCCTCTCCATGTATTTGACCTTTGAGTGGCAATAATCCTAAAAGTTCTTCTTTAGGACCTGTAGATGAAATAAATCGTACAAAAAGTGAAACTTGCGCTGTATCATTTATGTCACAAGACTCGTCAACTGCTATTGATAAAGCTGAAACCAATTTAAGATCTTCGACTTGTTGGTCAGTTATATTCGAAGACATTTTGACTGTTCTATCTTTCACTGTTTTAGCAGACAATGGTAACTCTTTAATTTTTTTAGAATACCTGCTTTGTTCTTAAAATCCCAAAATAGCTCTTCGGATGCATTTATAAAACAACTTTTTATGTATTCACCATCTGTATATGGTTTTACTCTCTTAGCAATCTCTTGACTAACCACAAAACTTGCAATATTAACATTGTTGGAAGATTGCATCCAGTAATTAAATACAGAACTTGATTTTTCTTGACTCTTCTGAAGTTCCTCAACTGCTTTCTTCCTTGCATCACCGACAGGATATTTAGTACTAAATGACACGTGTTTAGTTGTAAAGTGTCTCTCCAAATTTGATTTCTTGTTATGCGCCAATTTTTCCTGACAAATAAGACAGGTCGGAAGGCCATTTAAGTTTTGAATAAACGCGAAAGTCTCGGACCATTCAACTTTAAATTCACGGTTTTCGTCTTCCATTTTTCTTTGCTTCTTCTTTGTAGCCATGTCAAACAGAGCACCTAAATAAAGTTTCATTTTTTAATAATAAAGCCATCAACACAAAATAATTACAATTCTTAAATTGATGACAAAAATACCTGTAGGATTTGCAGCTGGTTGGAAAAATACAGATAACTTTATGCTTCGAGTAGGTACTTTTGTCACCTGCATGCAGTTTGCGGATGCGACTAGCACTAACCACTGCACAATGAGAATGCTGACTGGCTCACTCAACTTGTGCATGAATTGCGCGCGCCTCCCCCCACGCTGTGTATCCCGTGGCCTGCCTGCGCTGCATCTCCCGTCACCCAACCGACCAACACCCCCACTTCTTCTAATGCCACTTCTTCAAAATAGACTCTCCCAGGCCGAAAACTGACTTCTGCACATGGGCCACGAAGTTTCAATCGCACTGTATGTGCATGCCCGCACGTGGTATTTTGTGGAAGAGCCACACTCAAGGGGCCAAAGAGCCGCATGTGGCTCACGACCCGCGGTTTGTCAACCACTGTTCTAGGTATTAGGACAGGGGTGGGCAAACTTTTTGACTCGAGGGCCACAATGGGTTCTTAAACTGGACCGGAGGGCCGGAACAAAAGCATGGATGGAGTGTTTGTGTGAACTAATATAAATTCAAAGTAAACATCATTACATAAAAGGGTACGGTCTTTTTTTTAATTATTATTTCAATAGTTTTATTCATTTCAAACATTTTAACAATAAGAATGTAAACACTAATTATTATAATTTGAAACTTCAAAAAATGGAGGAATCATAGCACAATAACATACCTTATATTGAAGATGGCAAAGGCAAAATAAAATTGCCTAACAAAGGAAAGGTACAAAAGCCTTTTAAATTAAACTTAAATATAATAAAATAATTTAAAACTAAAACAAATAGAAAAGAACAAAATGTGTAAACAGTAAATTAAACATTTTCTTTAGTGCAACTTCCAAATTATGCCCGGGACGTAGATGTAGATGGCAATGTAGACTGGGTTGAAAGGTTTTTGGTCTTTAAAACATCAACTTCAGTGGGAACAGTGTTGTTTGTCTCCTTTTTTTTGCTAATGCATCAAAGTCTGGAGTTAGTTTTGTTGTGGCTATTCTCAGGATAGATCTGAGGTGTTCGTCAGTTAAGCTGGATCTGTGAGGGGTTTTGTTGATGTTCATGACGCTAAATGTCTGCTCACAAACATAGGTTGACCCAAACAGCACCAGTATCTTCTGTGCCATCCTCCGGATGTTTGGAAAAGTGGCTTCATTAAGTGAAGCATAAAAGTCTCTTAGTTCAAGAGAGCTGAATTTCTCCTTTAGGACAAAGTCATTCTGAAGATCGATGAGTTCCAGTTGCACCTCTTCTGGTGCTGTTTCAGGGTTTTGTGACAAAGGACAGGTCACCAGTTGAAGTGACTGGTCAATATTTTCAACATCAGAAAACCGACGACAGAATTCTGCATGCAGGTCATCCAGTGATTTGCTGTATTTCTTCACGTTTTGGATGGTCTCCTTCTGTGTGGCTAGTGTGGCAAAATGAGTGAAGACTTTGTCTGAAATTTGTCTGTAAAAGAAAATCAGCTTCGATTTAAAGGCTTTCACATTAGTGTACATGTCATGTACATACTGATCTTTTCCCTGTAGCTTCACATTTAGCTCATTCAAATGTGAAAATATATCTACAGCAAATGCAAAGTCACACAGCCAATTCTTGTCACTCAGCTCAGTAAATTCGTCAGACTTCCCCTTTAATTTCAAAAATGCACCAATCTCTTCTTTGAGCTCCCACACTCGTTGGAAAACTTTGCCCAAACTCAACCAGCGGACATGAGAGTGGTAAAGTAAGTCGTGGTGATCCGCATCAGTTTCCTCCAGAAACTTAATAAACTGACGGTGCTGAAGTCCCTTTGCTCGAATGAAATTAACAAGCTTTACGACTGGATTAACAGCATGATTAAGTTGTAATATAGACTTGCACAATGATTCCTGGTGAATAATACAATGAAGAAAAATAACATCTTGGTTAGGGTTCTCCTCTTTCACTTTATCCCGAATTCTTTTTAGCAGTCCAACATTTTTTCCAGTTACATTTGGAGATCCATCTGTCGTGACATTAGCAAGTTTACTCCATGGTAGCTTCATTTTCTCGATGACAGTAGACCAGCGTGGGCAAACTACGGCCCGCGGGCCGGATCCGGCCCGTTCGGCTGTTCTATCCGGCCCGCGGAGCCGAAAGAGCAGAGGGTTCTCTTGCTCTCCCCTCCGCTCCTTCACCAGCAGCAGTGTTAACATGGCAAGGTCGGGAAACACGGCCGCAGCTCCTTCTTCTGAGTGGGCAGATTTATATCTGCCCATTCAGTAGAAGGAACAACCTCTCAATCTTCCAGAGGCTCCTTGTAATGACCGCGGATGCGTCCCCCGACATCACCCTGGGAATGCGTAGACACGTTATCGTGGTGATGTAGGGAGACACGCCCCTGGAGAGCACAGTATCAGAGCATTAGCTAAAAAGGAGACCAACAACACTGTTCCCACTGAAGTTGATGTTTTAAAGACCAAAAACCTTTCAACCCAGTCTACATTGCCATCTACATCTACGTCCTGGGCATAATTTGGAAGTTGCACTAAAGAAAATGTTTAATTTACTGTTTACACATTTTGTTCTTTTCTATTTGTTTTAGTTTTAAATTATTTTATGATATTTAAGTTTAATTTGAAAGGCTTTTATACCTTTCCTTTGTTAGGCAATTTTATTTTGCCTTTGCCATCTTCAATATAAGGTATGTTATTGTGCTATGATTCCTCCATTTTTTGAAGTTTCAAATTATAATAATTAGTGTTTACATTCTTCTTGTTAAAATGTTTGAAATGAATAAAACTATTGAAATAAAAAAGAAAAAAGACCGTACCCTTTTATGTAATGATGTTTACTTTGAATTTATATTAGTTCACACAAACACTCCATCCATGCTTTTGTTCCGGCCCTCCGGTCCAGTTTAAGAACCCATTGTGGCCCTCGAGTCAAAAAGTTTGCCCATCCCTGCAGTAGACACCCGGTCATACAAGTCCTCTCCCCGTGTTTTTCCTTTCAGTGGCTCCATGGCTAAAAACTCCTCCGTAATTTCAAAATTGTCACTAATCCCTCGGATAAAAATTAAGAGCTGAGCAGTGTCCTTTACGTCATTACTTTCATCCAATGCTAGTGAATAAAACTTAAAGAACTCTGCCTTACTATTTAACTTCTGGCCAAGTCTTCATCAATCAGTTCCACTCGACGAGTCACTGTCCTGCGCGATAAGCTGAGTTTTTCAAACTTGCCTTTGCTCTCTGGACACAAGAGACCTGCTGTCTCTATCATACATTCTTTCAAAAACTCGCCTTCAGAGAGAGGTTTGCTAGCTTTTGCTAATTTGAATGATAGCATAAAACTTGCTTTGGTAATTGTCTCTTGAATTGCAGTTTGTCTGTGAAAGACATTTTGCTGAGCCTGTAATTTAGCCATCAACCTCTGTGCAGTAGCCTCCCGTTCTTGAGATGACTGCTTGCTAGCATAGTTGCCATGCTTTGTGGCAAAGTGACGGCTGAGATTGTACTCTTTGAAGACTGAAAGTGTTTCCTGGCATATCAGACATACCGGCATTGATCGGACTTCGGTGAAAAAATATTTTGTTGTCCACTCCCTCTTAAACACTCGGCATTCACTGTCCACTTTCCTTTTCTTTGGTCCACTCATGTTTAATATTGGGCTAAAACCAACAGTACCATTCTCTTATTAAATTCTTTACTAAAATAAGACAGTAAAGTATAAAAACAAGTGATTAAATTTGCTCTACTATAACATTTTTGGTCTTCTAAAAATATATATATATAACAAAATCATCTGAAAAAGTTCAGACATGGGACAGAGGCACACCCTGACCATAGAGAACAACCCCTTTCCTCCATAAGAAACCTGTGTATCTTTCACACAGGCCCTTTGTTTATGGTAACACACATAGCTGCACATTGCTGTGTCTTCCAGACACACTTGTATGGGAGGTGCTAGGGCAGTGCAAAACATGGGTAACCAGTAGTTACCACTAGCACTTCCGTTACTGGCAAAAAACAGCCGCAGTGCACATAGTGTGAAAGAGCCCATTATCAATGTCAGATTGCATCCACTGGACTCTATAAAAACAACCAAGTGCCACTTTTAAATGCCCATTGTAACAGTTTTTCTTATTAAAAGCTGGAAATGGCAGGATATTTATATATATACCCCTACTGTGACAGCCTGGCAGAGCATTACAAAGGAGAAAACCCAGCATCTGGTGATGTCCATAAGTACAAGACTTCAGGCTGTCATTACCAGGAAAGGGTTTCATCCAAGTATTAGATATGAACATTTGATTTTCAGTTTTTCATTTGTCCAATTACTTCTGAAACCCTGAAATTAAGTGATTTTGTAATAAAATCTTTAGTTCATCACATTTCTATACGATCTTTTTGTTCAACCCACTGAATTAGGGTTCGTTCACACTAGCCGTGCTGCCGTTGCAGTGTGGTGCAGTACTGCAATGCAGCGCAGCTAGGGTTAATGCAGGGTACACAGGTTTCCATCATGTTTGCGTTGATGCTAATGTGCAGTGGTGCATGTTAACACAAATGCCCTGTAGCACGCATTTTTACAGGCGCAAGGGGGAGAAGCAAACGCAGCACAAAATGCATTTGTTTTGCTGCTAACACATGTGGTTAGTGGCCACGGTAGCGTTACTGATACTGCATCCGTATCAGCAAAAAAATGCAGCTGCAGCATGGCTAGTGTGACATGTCCTCTGTGTGTCTTTTTCCCTGCTGCACGCGTCCGCAGTGGGAAAAAAAACTGCAGTGGATAAAGCCCTAAAAGCTGAAAGTCTTTGTTGTTTTATTAACAAGTCATTGTGATGTACAGAATGTGGGAACAGGAAAAAATTGTGTTTGAGTAGAGCTCTTAATCTTACCTCAGAAAGGCTCTGATACTGTGCCCTCCAGGGGCGTGTCTCCCTACATCACCACGATAACGTGTCCCAGGGTGATGTCGGGAGACGCGTCTGCGGGCATTACAAGGAGCCTCTGGAAGATTGAGAGGTTGTTCCTTCTACTGAATGGGCAGATATAAATCCGCCCAGTCAGAAGAAGGAGCTGCGGCCGTGTTTCCTGACGTTGCGATGTTAACACTGCTGCTGGTGAAGGAGCGGAGGGGAGAGCAAGAGAACCCTCTGCTCTTTCAGCTCCGCGGGCCGGATAGAACAGCCGAACAGGCCGGATCCGGCCCGCGGGCCGTAGTTTGCCCACGGCTGTATTAGGAAGAATCTGGCATGCACTCTGAGTGAAATGGGAGGCACTTGGGGTTTGAGCAGAGGAACAGCATAATCTATTATTTAATATGTCCACTGTGTTTTGAATTGATAGAAGCCATGGCCAGTTTGGCTCAGCTGTTAGAGTGTTGGCTTCCAGACCAAAGGGTTTCGGGTTCAATTCCTGATCAAAGACAGGTGCAGAGGCAACCAGTCAATGTGTCTTTCTTACATCTCTCTCTCTCTCTCTCCCTCCCCCCCTCCTCTATTCTGTCCAACTCTCTCTAAAGATCAATGGAAAAAATATCCTTGGGTGAGGATTTAAAAAAAAATAGAATTGATGGAAAGAGTAGAATTAATGGAAAGAAAGTAAAAAAGGAGGGAAGGGAGAGAAAAGGGAAGAAAGAAAGAAGGAAGAAAGAAAACCAATTATGTAGGCAACTATTAAGCTACTCTAGACAGCAGATGATAGTGACCTGGGCCTGGAAGATGTAATTGGCTTCTGGATATATTTTGAAGGTAACCTGATAAGATTTGCTGACAGATTAGATGTGAGGTGTAGGAGAAAGAAAACGGAGTTGAAGATGACACCAAGTTTCTGGCAGAGCAATTGGAGGTTGTTATTAAACTTAAACAGGGCAGGTATGAGAAAGGATATCAGTAGTTCTTTTAGATCTTGGACATCTTAAGTTTGCAAAATACCCAAGAGCTATCCAAAATGAGATATCAAGTAGGCAGTCAGATATATAGGTCTGGAATTAAGGAGAGAGATCTGGGGTGGAGATATAAATTTGAAGATCATTAGCATACACAGGGTAGTAAAAGTAATGAGAAAAAAGATCAAGGACTGAATCCTGGGACATGTGAATATGTAAAAGGTAGGGGATGAGGAGAAACAAGTAAAATGGACTGAGATGAATGAACCAGACAAGCAGGGGGGGAAAACAGATAAGTGTACCCCCCCACTCCCCCCAAAATGAAAAATCCTGAAAGCCAAATGAAGAAAGTATTTTGGAAGAGAGAGCTTTCCATGGGGTCAAATATTGCTGATAGATTATGTAAAATGAATGAGGTCTAAGAAATTACATCTAGAGTTATTAAAATGAAAACCAGTGGTGAAGGGTGGAGGGATTGAGCAAAAAAGAAAAAAAAGAGGAAAATCTCATGTGGTGATTTCGGGGGGAGGGGGACGGTGTGGAGTGGTGGAGGAAGGTATAGGGAGGATAAATGGTGATGGAGGGAAACGACTTAGGGTGGTGAACACACAATACAGTGTACAGATGATGTGTTGTGAAATTGTGCACTTGAAACCTGTATAATTTTGTTAACCAGTGTCACCCCACAATAAATTCAATAAAAGGAAAAAAAGAAAAAGAAAACCAATGGTAACCTTGAGAAAAACAATTTTGGAAAAGATGTGGGACCGAAAATTACCAGAGTGTATTCAAGAGTGCATGGAATGGAAATTAGAATTAGTGAGTATAGATAGTTCTTTTTAGGACTTTGTAGCTAAATGGCATGATCATGGATGGCCTAATTTTCTTGTTTAACTATAGTTTTCAATCCTTTCATAATGATTATGAAGTATTTTTGTAATACTTAAAAGTTTTAAAATTACATACATGTGGCATTAAATGCCAGACCAGGCATTAAGTAATAAATTCACAAAATTATACAACTAAAAGACCCCATGAAATTTTTCTAGATATTTAATATTATATATAATCTGATTATCATTTTTCTCTTGCTTACAAAGACCACAGAAGGATTTCTTGCTTGATGAAAATTATCACTTAAACAGGGCAGGTATGAGAAGGGATAGCAATAGTTCTTTTGGATTTTGGACATCTTAAGTTTGCAAAATATTTTACACTACTCTAGAATATTTTACACTACTAAAATATACAAAGTAATTAGTCATATTAAAATTGTGTAACAGAAATAAAGGGGGAAACAGGCAGATAATATTCTTACTTTATAAACTGAATTTTTGTAAATTGTATATTATGAAGTCACTGTTGAAAACTTTGGTGTGGTGCATACTAAAATATATTCTCTTCAAAAAGGAAGACTGAAGGCATGCATGCAGGGTACCTCTAAAAAGAAGATTCAGGAGAAACCAAGATGGCGGCATAGGTAAACACCTAAACTGCTGCCTCGCACAACAATTTCAAAACTACAACTAAAAGACAGAACGGACACCATCCAGAACCACAGGAAAGCTGGCTGAGTGAAAATTCTACAACTAGAAGGAAATAGAAAAGCTCACATAGAATTGGAGGTACGGCAAAGGGTCTTTGTGCGCACAGAGAGGAAGGGCGGCTGAGAGCCTGGCTGACTTTCTCTGGCGGAAGGGGGAAAGAAGCCCCCGACCCCACTGAACCCCAGTTCTGACTGCACTGAACCCCAGTTCCGGGCGAGCCCCTGGGGACCCACGCTCTTACGGGGGGAGTCTGGACTCTCGGGCGGAGACTCGGGAGCCGGGAAGGCAGAGGTCTGAAGGCACGCATGTGCGCGCAAGGGCAAGGCTGACGGGAAGCTAAGACTGAGACTCCACCCCATCCAAGCTGAGCACAGAGGCTATTGCAATTTGGCAAGTCTAATCCTATAAGGCTGTCTCCAGCACTGAACTTCTCCCAGCATAGACACAGCTGATCCTTACAGCCAACTGGCCTGGAGGTCAATTCTTCCCAGTGATACCAACAACAATAAAGACTTAATTACAACAAGGCTGTACACACAGTCCACAAAGGGGTGCACCAAGAGTGTCCACCTCAGGTTAACTGGGGAGGCAGACCCACTGGGCCATATTGGAAACCTAGCACACAAATCTACCTTACCAACTCAGGGAAGCAGTGAAAATGCGGCGTCAAAGAATCAGATCACAAACGAAAGAAATGGAGGAAAACAAACGACTGGATATAGAATTCAAAACCACGGTTATAAGGCTTTTCAAGAATATGCTAGAAAAGGCCGATAAATATAACGAGACCCTCGAAGATATGAAAAAGGACCAACTAGAAATTAAACATACACTGACTGAAATAAAAAATATTATACAGAGACCCAAAAACAGACAAGAGGAACACAAAAATCAAGTCAAAGAATTGAATTACAAAGAAGCAAAAAACACTCAACCGAAAAAGCAAAAAGCAAAAAAAAAAAAAATCCAAAAAGTTGAAGATAATGTAAGAAGACTCTGGGACAACTTCAAGCGTACCAACATCAGAATTATGGGGGTGCCAGAAGAAGAGAGAGAGCAAGATACTGAAAACCTATTTGAAGAAATAATGACCAAAAACTTCCCCCACCTGGTGAAAGAAATACACTTACAAGTCCAGGAAGCACACAGAACCCCAAACAAAAGGAATCCAAAGAGGACCACACCAAGACACATCATAATTAAAATGCCAAGAGCAAAAGACAAAGAGAGAATATTAAAAGCAGCAAGAGAAAAACAGTTAGTTACCTACAAGGGAGCACCCATACGACTGTCAGCTGACTTTTCAACAGAAACTATGCAGGCCAGACGGGAGTGGCAAGAAATATTCAAAGTGATGAATAGCAAGAACCTACAACCAAGATTACTCTACCCAGCAAAGCTATCATTCAGAATTGAAGGGCAGATAAAGAGTTTCACAGACAAGAAAAAGCTAAAGGAGTTCATCACCACCAAACCAGTATTATATGAAATGCTGAAAGGTATTCTTAAAGAAGAGGAAGAAGAAAAAAGTAAAGATAAAAATTATGAACAACAAATACATATCTATCAACAAGTGAACCTAAAAAACAAGTGAATTAAAAACCTGAGGGACAGAATAATCTGGTGAATATAATAGAATCAGGGGCATAGAAAGGGAGTGGACTGATAATTCTCAGGGGGAAAGGGGTATGGGGGGGTTCAGGAAGAGACTGGACAAAAATCATACACCTATGGATGAAGACAGTGGGGGGGAGGTAAGGGCAGAAGGTGGGGTGGGAAATGGGTGGAGGAGAGCTATGGGGGGAAAAAGGAGAAATAATTGTAATAATCTGAATAAAGATTTATTTAAAAAAAAAGATAAAATGTAAAGCTAAAAAAAAAAAAAAAAGAAGATTCACTGCATTAGCAACACCTTAGTTTATAGTGCAAAGGTTAGCAAATGACTGCCTGCAAGCCAAATCCAGACCAGTGCCTATTTTTGTAAATAAAGTTTTATTGGAATACAGCCATGCCCATTCATTTACCTAGTGCCTATGACAGATTTTCAGAGACCTGATGGTCCACAAAGCCTAAAATATTCATTATCTGGCCCTTTACAGAAAAGGTCTGTCAACCTCTGATATAGCAGATTGATCCCTTGATGTGTTTTAATAGGTTTTACTCAATATACTAAAATTTTTATAGAAGATATGGAACATACTTTCTTGTGAAATCCCTTGGCTTTAAGATTAATTTTAAGGTCTGATATTTGAAGCAGTCTCTCATATTAGGAACAAAATACAAAAATCTAATAACTAGCAAAGTAGAGTGCCAATGTAGCATGTAACTTCCTTTTATAACTGGGCAGATATTAAAAGTATTCTAACAAATTTTGATTAAGACATGACATCAAACCCAATGCTTTAAATACACTTCAGTTGTGAAACAATCAGTATATTGTAGACCAGACCTAACCTCATTTTTTCCAGTGTGCTACACACTACTTTATTTTGGGTTATAACTATTTCCTTATTGATAGGTATTTAGACTACCTCCAACTTATTGGTATGTAATACTATAAGAAATGTCCTTAAATATATATGTAAATATGTAACATATTTATAAAAATATCCTTAATACATATGTGTGTTATATATCCTTAACATCTGTCATATATATCCTATCTAATAAAAGGCTAATATGCAAATTAACCATCACTCTGCTACAAAGATGGCGGGGCCCATAGTGGCCGGGGTTGGATGCTGGCATCGTAGCCCCAGCAACAAGGCCAGCTTCCCAAGCTGGGCTGCGGAGGGAGGGAGGGCCTCTGGGCAGTGGGCACACGCCAGGGATGGGAGTGGCTGGGAGCTCACCCTCAGCGGACAGGGCTCGGCAAAGGAGCGCAGCGGAGAGCTACCAGCAGTGGTAGGTGTGGTGGCCCCCGCTGCCAGGAGGCTGGCTTTCGGCTGCTGGGGCCTGCGCTGAGGCGACTGGTGGTGCAGGCAACTGCGGGGGCGCTGGGAGACCTGGGAGCCCCTGCACTGAAGCCGCCTCCTACAAGATGTATCCTAGCCTAGGTGTGTGGGAAGCCGGTTCAGGGAACCTCTCCCTATGCAGCGCCTAGAGCCCAGGCTGGCCAGCACCCCAGAGGAGACCCCCGCCAGGATCAGGGGCTGACCGGCCTCCAAACCGCCCGCAGCCCTAGCCCAGGCTGGCCAGTGCCCCAGAGGAGACCCCTACCAGGATCGGGGGCATGACCAGCCTTCAAACTGTGGTGGCCCCTAGTCCGAGGAGGCCTCCTGGCCGAGTACGCCTGAGTCTGTTCTTGACCTAGGGCCGGGCTATCCCTGCGAGGGTCTCAGAAGCTGCCAGTGTCTAACTGCCAGTCTCTGGGAGGTGGGAGTGCGTCCACCACCCACCAAAAAGTAGGACCATCTAACCGTTCACAGTCTCAGTGCAGGCACAGGTCCGTGGCTGATGGGGTGGAGGCCAGACCAAAACAAAACAGCAGAAACACCCTGCCCACCTGGACGGGTACAGCTGCAGTCCACGTGGCCTGGGCAGTGTAGAAAGCACTACCTTCTCCCGGGTCCTGTGCTGGCACCGCCGCCTCGCTCACCCTCAATTCCCCCTGAGTTCTGACAGCGAAGTATGTAGGGCATCCTGCAGGGGTTGTGCCATTCTGGGTGCTTTTGCCCAAAGACACCCTTTGGGATGAATTCAGAGCCACATCTCACTTCCCATGAGACCGGAAGAACCATGTAAAAGGAATTCGACAAAAGCTTTCCACATCTCTGTTTATTCCTTTGAATCCATAAAACAACCTTAAAAAAAGCATTCGGGCCACCTAAGGGAGAATGCACTTTCTGGCCAGAGCACGCAGGATTCTTTTGCCCAACAGGTTAAAGGAAGCAGAGAGCTGGCACAGTGGAAATGGCCCTGGTGCCCTATGAGGAGACCACAGGAACGGGGTTGCAGAAATTCCATAGACCTCTGGCCACCTTTTCCTTTGGAAACCATACCATCCAGATCCACCAGGACTGGAGGCAACTGGGAGTCACAGCCGTGGTTTGGGACGCATAAGCAAATCTTGGGGGGCTTCTGAAAACATCTGCAATTTAATTAAAGACTGGTCTTTATTTAAAAAGAAATAAAAGAGCCTGACTGGTTTGGCTCAGTGGATAGAGTGTCAGCCTGTGGACTGAGGGGTCCCAGGTTCGATTCCGGTCAAGGGCATGTACCTTGGTTGCGGGCACATCTGCAGCGGGGGATGTGCAGGAGGCAGCTGATCGATGTTTCTCTCTCATCGATGTTTCTAATTCTCTATCCCTCTCCCTTCCTCTCTGTAAAAAATCAATAAAATATATATATATATAAAAAGAAATAAAAGAACAGCTTTGTTGAGATCTAATTCATATACTGTACATGTCACCTAAAGTGTACAATGAACTGGTTTTTTAAAGTAAATTCAGAGTGGTACTACCATCACCATGCTCAATTTTATATATCTTCACAACCCCATCCCCTCGAAAAAAAAAACTTCTACCCACTAGAGTCACTTTCCTGATCATCTTCCCAAAAATAGATTGCATTTCAAGGGTGGGTAAAGGAAAGTTGAGGGAAGTTAAAATACTGCACAAAGGATATTGTAAAATGACAATGCCCAAAGTGAAGATCATGTGTTTTCTGTTTTGTTTTGTTTTTACTTCAGAGAGAGAGGGAGAGGGAGAGAGAGATAGAAACATCAATGATAAGAGTCACTGATCAGCTGCCTCCCACAGGCCCCCTACTGGGGATTGAGCCCGCAACCCAGGCATGAGCCCCTGACCAGAATCAAACCTGGGACCCTTCAGTCCACAGGCCGATGCTCTCTCCATTAAGCTAAACCAGCCAGGGCCACATGTTTTCTTTAAGTTCTGTGTGGTTATAATGGTCCCCACATCTATACTAATAAAAGGGTAATATGCTAATTAGAGTGGTTGTCTTCTGGACATCCTTCCAGACAAAGCCACAGCGGCTGCAAGGGCCGAGGCTCAGGCCAGCAGTGGCAGCAGTAGCGGGATAATGGGGGCGGTGCCCCCAGAGGGAGGCCAGACTGGGGGCCAAGGCACAGGCAGTTTGGGTGATCAGGCCGATAGGGGAGGGCAGTTGGGGGTGATCAGGCCTGCAGGGGAGGGCAAGGTAGGGGCGATCAGGCTGGCAGGCAGAGGGGTTAGGGGTGATCAGGCAGGCAGGCGAGTGGTTAGGAGCCAGAAGTTCCAGATTGTGAGAGGGATGTCTGACTGCCAGAAGTTGGACATCCCCTGAGGGATCCCAGATTGGAGACGGTGCAGACTGGGCTGAGGGGCACCCCCCTCCCCGCCCCCCCAGTGAACGAATTTTGTGCACTGGGCCTCTAGTAATACATATAATGACCTATTGTATGTTTTATATACATAATAATATATAATAAATGTTCTTAGAATATATGTGTGTGTTTGTTTATACAGGTCATGCTTTTCTGTGGGATCTAGTTCTGGAAGTGAAGCTATTGGGATAAAGAAATGATAGATTTGAAAGGCCTCTAAATAACCCTTCAAAAGAGATAGCTCAGTTGGTTAGAGTATTGTCCTGATACACCAAGGTTGTGGGTTTGATTGCCAGTCAGGGTACATATAAGAATTAATCAATGAATGCATAAATAAGTGGAACAAAAAAATTGATGTTTCTTTTTCTGTCTGTCTGTCTGTCTCTTCTTTTCTCTCTCTCTCTAAAAAAAAGTACCAATTTCATCTACCAATAGTATATGAGAATGCCTTTTCCTCCTGTTTGCCAACTGTTTGTTATTGTTTTAAAATAAAATTTTTATTATTACGACTTCAAAAAATGGTATTTCATTGTTTGTTAATTTGCATTTTTCTGAATACCAGGTAAGGTTGGATATCCCTACTAAAATTATAAAATCTGTTAATAATGAATATTAGTTCAAATTAGAACTTGTTTTATAGGAAAATACCAATATTACTATAGGCTTACCTATTAGAATCTTCATTCTCCATAATAGGAAATTGCTGATTGCTGATTATTAGTTTGTGCACTCTTTGTTGAATTAATCCATTGCTGTCATCAGCAACACCACTATATAAATTTTCTTTTTTTTTTTAATATATTTTATTGATTTTTTTACAGAGAGGAATAGAGAGCTAGAAACATCGATGAGAGAGAAATATCGATCAGCTGCCTCCTGCACACCTCCCAATGGGGATGTGCCCGCAACCAAGGTACATGCCCTTGACCGGAATCGAACCCGGGACCCTTCAGTCCGCAAGCCGACGCTCTATCCACTGAGCCAAACCGGTTTCGGCTATAAATTTTCTGTTACTTCTGTTTTACTAGTGTTGTGCTTCTTTTTTTCTCCTTCAATCTTTGATGGAAGTTTGTTATTAAGGATAATTATCACTTCATTCATTAAAAAGACTTTTTGTGTTTCCATTAATTTTATTATTTAGCTCTTAGTTGGTCATTACTTTAATCAATAAAATATTTTGTGTTTAATTTTATCATTACAGGTCATTGAATTGTTGTAAATTCTGTTTCATTTCTGTTATAGTAAGGAAGCAGAATTTTTCCCAAGATTTCAAAAAGGGCTTTCTTAATTTTATGCTCTTATTCACACACATTCTTTGTTACCTAACATTCCCTCTAACCACTGTACCTCCCCCACCATTTGTCTAGCAAAAACGGAGAAATAAAAAGACAAAGACACAATATTTGTTCTCTTCTGTCTTTCCCACCTGGGTTTTGCATTACACAGCCAGACTGAGGACGTGACAAACAGGAAGCTTGTGCTTCAGTAACAAATAGGAAGCTTCCCTCTTTCTGCACCAAACTATTCTTTCCCCCATTGCCTATTACAATTCTTTTTTTTTTTTTTTTATCATAGGAGCAGAGTGAAACTGATGTATTGTTAGTTAATGCAATATTCTGAAAATCAGTAATGCTCCCCAATTTTCACATTTGATAACCATAAAATTTTATAGCTAGACAGTATAGAAGTAATTATGTACTTTAGCCCCATATTTACTGATAATGGCAATAAAACCAAGGTTAAATGATCTGTCCAAAGCTTGCCAGGGGTGGGAAAGCTGGAGCAGGGCCTGCTCACCACCCAACTGAGGGCAGGGACATGGGTAAGACCAGGTGTGGTGAGGGGATGGGCGCTCAAGATGAGGCGGGGGCAGGCTTCTGATATCTGGACCAAGGAGGGGTCCTAGAGAGGACCCTCTGTAAGAACCACACCAATGAGAGCACAGAAGCCTTGTTATTCATACACTGGGATGTTCAAGGATGTTCTGGCATGAGCCTAAATGGGATGTTCAAGGACTCTGAACCAGAGAATCGTAATCAGGCCAAGATACCATGAGCAAGGACATATGGTACACAGTGCCCTTCTGTAACCCAAATGATTGATGTCACTGTTAGCAACTAGCCTTCTTTGTCTCTGGAATATACACAGGTTACTGACCAGAGAGAGGCTAGAGAGCAGAGAGAGAAAGCAACTGGGCAGAGCAGAGGCTAGAGAGCTCAGAGAAGGGAGACGGCAGGCACAGAGAATGTAGCTCCTATGTGTGCAGGAGAGAGGAGAGCTCAGATGGAGCTGAGAGCTGATACTGCAATGATGTAAGGCTAAGAGTTCATAGAGAGCTCAGATATAGCTGCCATGTTAACCAGCCAGTGTGCTGGACAGGAGAGACAGGAGAAGCTGCTGAGGAAGAGAGCTTAGGTGCTGCTATGATGTGAGGCGGTAAGTCTAAGGGGCAGCATGCGGCTGCTTGGATAATAGCTGTGGGTACAGACTAATGCTGCTTTGTGAGAAAGATGTATCTATTCACCAGCCGGTGTCCAGCTGCCTGTCTGTATATGAGACTTTGCTGTAAAGGACTATTTTGTCTGATGGCTATGTGGCCACTGGCTTCTGCAATAAAGACTCATTCTTATATACCCACAACCTCTCCTGGCTTCTCCATCTGCCCCGCTGCCGAGAATTGACCTGTGTCTTTGACACCCTCTTTTTCTTAGTTTTATATATTTCTTTTTTTTTTTTTCTGAAACATAGATATCAACAATGGCATCTAAATTTTTATGTACAGTCCTTCAATTAAATTTTCCCCACCAAAAACTATTAGAAACAAAAAACAAATACAGTCTAGTTGCAGGATACAAAATCAATGTACAAAAAGTCCATGGCTTTTTTATATACTAACAATGGAACTTCAGGGGGAAAAAATGGAAAAAAACACACAATTATTTTTGCAATTGCAACCAAAAGGATAAAATACCTAGGAATAAACTTAATAAAAGATGTGAAGGACCTATATACTGATAACTACAAAGCATTATTAAAAGAGACAGAAAAAGACACAATGAAAAAGAAAGATATTTCATGTTCATAGATTGAAAGAATCAACATGTAGGCTGGCAGGGGGGCAAGGTAGGGGCGATCAGGCTGGCAGGCAGAGGGGTTAGGATTACATTTATACACCAATAGTAAATACCCAAAGCAATCCTAAGAAAAAAGAAGGAAGCCAAAGTTATCACACTCCCTAATTTCAAATTATACTACAGAGCTATGATAATCAAAACAGCAGATATTGGCAGAAAAACAAACACACAGACAAATGAAACAGAATTGAGAGCCCAGAAATAAAACCACATGTATATGGGCAAATAATTTTTCTCTTTATTGATTAAGATATTACATATGTGTCTTTATCCCCCCATTGCCCTCCCGCACTAGAGTCCTCACCCCCCAAGTGTATGTGTCCATTGATTATGCTTATATGCATGCATACAAGTCCTTTGGTTGACCCCTCCTACTTTGTTCTTCATTCTCAGGATTGCTGCAGCTATTCGGGGTCTATTTTTATTCCAGATGAATTTTTGGAGAGTTCGTTCTAGGTCTGTGAAATATACCATTGGTATTTTAATGGGGGGTGCATTGAATCTATAGATTGCTTTGGGTAGTATGGACAATTTAATGATGTTGATTCTACCAATCCATGAACACGGTATGTTCTTCCATTTGTTTATGTCTTACTCTACCTCTTTTTTCAGTGTCTTATAGTTTTCCGAGTACAGGTCTTTTACCTCCTTAGTTAAGTTTATTCCTAGGTATCTTAATTTTTTTATTTTTTTGGTGCAATGGTAAATGGGATTGTTTTTTTAATCTCTCTGTAAGTTCACTATTGGTGTATAAAAATGCTATAGATTTCTTGACATTAATTTTGTATCCTGCTACATTGCCGAATTTATTTATTAAGTCTAAATTTTTTGGTGGAGTCTTTAGGGTTTTCTATATACAGTATCATGTCATCTCTGAATAATGACAGTTTTACTTCTTCTTTTCCAATTTGGAGACCTTTTATTTCTTCTTCTTGTCTGATCGCTATGGCTAGCATTTCCAATACTATGTCGAACAGGAGTGGTGAAAGTGGGCATCCCTGTCTTGTTCCTGTTCTTAGGGGAAATGGTTTTAGTTTTTGCCCATTGAGTATGATGTTGGCTGTAGATTTGTCATATAAGGCTTTTATTATGTTGAGATATGATCCCTCTTTTCCCACTTTGCTGAGGGTTTTTATCAAGAAAGGGTGTTGGATTTTGTCAAATGCTTTTCCTGAATCAATTGATCTATGTGATTTTTATCTCTCAATTTGTTTATGTGATGTATCACGTTTATTGATTTGTGGATATTGTACCATCCTTGCATCCCTGGGATAAATCCTACTTGGTCATGGTGTATGATCTTTCTGATGTAATGCTGGATCTAATTTGACAGAATTTTGTTGAGGATTTTGGCATCTATGTTCATGAGGGATATTGGCCTATAATTCTCTTTCTTTCTTGTTGTCTTTATCTGATTTTGGTATTAGGGTAATGCTGGCTTCATAGAATGAGCTTAGAAGTGTTCCTTCCTCTTGAATTTTTTGCAATAGTCTGAGGAGGATAGGCTTTAGTTCTTCTTTGAATGTTTCGTAAAACCCTGTGAAGCTGTCTGGCCCCAGGCTTTTGTTTGCTGGAAGCTTTGTGATGACTGCTTTAGTTTTCTGATAGCTGAGCTGCAGGACTGCGAAGGCCTTATCGTCCATTCGGCCATGAAGGTGACCGCAGATGTCATCAATGCAGCAGAGAAGCTCCAGGTGGAGGGAGGGCCAGCACCAGTGTGGACAACATGGATCTGGAGGCTGCCACAAGGAAGGGCATCCTGGTCATGAAAACTCCCAATGGGAACAGTCTTAGTGCTTCAGAGCTCACCTATGGGATGATCATGTGTCTGGCCAGGCAGATTGCCCAGGCAACGGCTTCAATGAAGGATGACAAATGGGACCGAAAGAAGTTCATGGGGACCAAGTTGAATGGAAAGACCCTGGGAATTCTTGGCCTGGAGAGGATTGGGAGAGAGGTGGCCATCCAGATGAAGTCTTTCGAAATGAAGACTGTAGGGTATGACCCATCTTCTCACCAGAGGTCTCCGCCTCCTTCGGCATTCAGCAGCTGCCCCTGGAGGAGATCTGGCCTCTCTGTGACTTAATCACAGTGCAACCCCTCTCCTGCCCTCCACAACAGGCCTGCTGAATGACAGCACCTTCGCCCTGTGCAAGAAGGGCATGCGCGTGGTGAACTGTGCCCAGGAGGGATCATGGACGAGGGCGCCCTGCTCCGGGCCCTGCCATTTGGGGTAGTGCGGGGGCGCAGCGCTGGATGTGTTCACAGAGGAGCCGCCTCAGGACCATGCCTTGGTGGACCACAAGAATGACATCAGCTGCCCCCACCTGGGTGCCAGCACCAAAGAGGCCTAGAGCCGCTGCGGGGAGGAGATCACCGTCCAGTTTGTGGACATGGTGAAGGGGAGAGCCCTCGCAGGGTCATGAATGCCCAGGCCCTTACCAGCGCCTTCTCTCCCCAAACCAAACCTTGGATCAGTCTGGCAGAAGCTCTGAGGACTCTGATGCAAGCCTGGGCAGGGTCCCCCCAAGGGACCATCCAGGTGGTAACGCAGGGCTTATCCCTGAAGAATGCCGGGAACTGCCTGAGCCCCACAGTCGTTGTCGGCCTCCTCAAAGACTCTTCTAATCATGTGGATGTGAACTTTGTGAACACCAAGCTGCTGGTGAAGGAGGCCGGCCTCAATGTAACCACCTCCCATGACTCACTGTGCCAGGAGAGCAAGGATGCGGGGAAGGCTTCCTGAGTGTGGCCCTGGCAAGTGCCCCCTACCAGGCTGTGGGCTTTGTCCAGGGCACCACACCTGTGCTGCAGGCACTCAATGGAGCTGCCTTCAGACCAGAAGTGCATCTTCACAGGGGTCTGCCCCTGCTCCTGTTCCGTGCTCAGCCCTCCAAACCTGCCATGCTGCCTACCATGATTGGGCTCCTGGCAGAGGCAGGCATGCAGCTGCTGTCCTACCAGATCTCAGTGGTGTCCAATGGGGAGACCTGGCATGTCATGGGCATCTCCTCCCTGCTGCCCAGCCTGGATGCCTGGAAACAGCATGTGACCGAGGCCTTTCAGTTTCATTTCTGACCTTGGGGCTCACCAGGACCAGCCTTGGGGGCTTTGTGATAAACATTGAGAGGTTACATTCCCAGGGCTGACACCACTTATGTAGTCTGACCTCTGTAATAACCACTTAATAAACAGCCCACCCCCCCACCTCAAAAAAGAAAGAACCAAATCTGGGTCAACTGTGAGGAGCCAATGGCTGCCTAGGAGGAGGAGCTTTTGACGCTGACTGGCATAGAAACTGACCAATCAGAACCAAATCTGGGTCAACTGTGAGAAGCCAATGGCTGCCTAGGAGGCAGAGCTTTTGATGCTGACTGGCATAGAAACTGACCAATCAGAACCAAATCTGGGTCAACTGTGAGGAGTCAATGGCTGCCTAAGAGGCAGAGCTTTTGATGCTGACTGGCATAGAAACTGACCAATCAGAACCAAATTGGCTGGCAGAGGAGGGCATTTGGGGGTGAGATCAGACCTGCAGGGGAGGGCCGTTGGGGGCAAGATAAGGCTGGCAAGGGAGGGCCATTGGGGGTGAGATCAGGCAGGCAGAGGCAGTTGGGGGCAAGATCAGGCCAGCAGGGGAGGGCAGTTGGGGGCAAGATCAGGCAGGCAGGGGAGGGCAGTTTGGGGTGATCAGGCAGGCAGGCAGAGGCAGTTAGGAGTGATCAGGCAGGCAGGCAGAGAGGTTAGGGGCAATCAGGCAGGCAGAGGCAGTTAGGGGCGATCAGGCAGGCAGGTAAGCGGTTAGGAGCCAGTGGTCCCAGATTGCGAGAGGGATGTCTGATTGGAGAGGGTGCAGGCTGGGCTGAGGGAACCCGCACCTCTGTGAATGAATTTTTTGCACCGGGCCACTAGTTTGATTATAAAGTATTGCAAATTTCATCATGTTTCTTTTTTTTCTTGGGGTTCATTGAGTTACAGGGATCTTGTGAATGTATAAATTTCATCAAATATGGATTTTTTTGTTATTATTCTTTAAATTCTTTCTGCGTCCATCCTTCCACCTTCTACTCCTCTCCTCTGGGACTCTAATCACAGATATATTAGGTTGCTTTATATTGCCTCATAGCTCACTGAACTGTGCTTATTATTATATTCAATCTTTCTTCTCTTTGTGCTTTATTTTGGATATGTTTTATTGCTTTGTCTTCAAATTCACTAACCTTTTATTTTGTGGTATCAATCTGCTGCTAAACCCATCCCGTGTAATTTTCATATTTAAAAGTTCAAAGTGGATTATATACTGTATCTATCTCTTTGTCATGCTTCTTTAACATATGGAATATATTTATAATAACTTTTAAAAATCCTCATCTAAGGATTTTTTTTAAATTTTTAAAATTGATTTTAGAGAAGAAGGGAGAGAAAGAGAGAAATATTGATTGGTAGCCTCCCATACATGCCCCAAGTGGGGATCAAACCCTCAACCTAGGTATGTGCCCTGACTGGGAAATGAACCACAACCTTTTGGTATATGGGACAACACTCCAACTGAGCTACCCAGCCAGGGCTATAATAACTTTTAATAACTTAGCCTACCAATTCTATTCCATCATATGTTCCATATGTAGGTCTGTTTCTATTGATTTATTTTTCTTCTCACTCTGGGTTGTATTTTCCTGTTTCTTTTTATGCTGTAAACTTTTTTTGTGTGTGTGGTTAATCTTTACCCAAATATATTTTTTATTGCTTTTCAGAGAGAGTGGAAGCGAGGGAGGAATGAGGAGAGCAGGAAAGGAGAGAGAGAGAGAGAGAGAGAGAGAGAGAGAGAGAGAGAGAGAGAGAGAGAGAGAAAGAGAGAGAGAGAGGGAGAGAGAGAGAGAGGAGAGAAACATCGATGTGAGAGAGACACATTGATTGGTTGCCTTCTGTATGCACCTCCATAGAGGCTGGGATCAAACATGCAACCCAGGAATGTGCCCTTGACTGAAAATTAAACCTGTGACATTTTGGTATGAGGGCAGACATGCCCTAACAACTGAACTACACTAGCCAGGGCTATGCTGTAATTTTTAGTTGATTTTTTTTGAGGGAGAGATATTTGTTGTTCTACTTATTCATGCATTCATTGGTTGATTCTTGTGTATGTCCTGACAAGGAATCAAACCCACAACCTTGGCATATCTGGATGACACGCTAACCAACTAAGCTACCCGGAGAGGGCTATGCTGTAATTTTTAGATGCCAGATTTTGCAGATTTTCCATTGTTGCGAACTGGATTTTTTCCCTTTAAATATCTTTAAGATGATAGATAGAGAGATAGATGATAGATAGATAGATAGATAGATAGATAGATGATAGATTGATTGATTTATTTCAGAGAGGAGGGAAGAGGGAGAGAGAGGCAGAAACATCAATGATGAGATTGAATCATCGATCGGCTGCCTCCTGAATGCTCCACACTGGGGATGGAGCCCGCAACCCAGGAGTGTGCCTGGACTGGGAATTGAACTGTGACTTCCTGGTTCATAGGTTGTGAAAAATGGACCTTGAAAGAACTGATTTCATTCTGTCCCCTTGCCCTCTTCCTGAACCATAGGCACTCCATTTTATTCCCATAAATTTTGTTAGGACTGCCTTTCAGGCATAGATGGTCCATTGACCTGTTAATTCCAGGATATAACTAAACCAGGTAAGTAACTATGCTATTTCTGTAAATATGCTTGCTTGAATAATGAGAAAATAAACGGGTGGGGGCTGGAAATATGAGCCTGTGACGGAAATCTGGTGTATGTTCTTATTGGTCTATGATCTGGTCACTGCTCCCTCTTAAATCACCTATCTGCAGGACCTGTTTGCTTAAGCATTGTTACCATATTGGAAAGGCCATAAACTATAATACTCCCAGACAGAGTTGTCAGGGCTGGAGCCTGGCTGAAGAAACCAAGTTCTCCTTGTCTCAGGACTCCTTGCTTTTTATTAACACAAATTGTCCTAAGGCAAGGTGGAGATATATACTTCAAAGGGTAGGGTTTTGTCTACAGAATCAGATTGGGGAATAGCCTATGGCTGTTCAGGTGTTTGGCCAGTAGGAGGCAATAATATGTAGATTAAGACACCCTGAGCTGTCTGGCAGCAAACAATCATCCTTTTCAGGTTTGGGGAAATGCCTTTAGCCATTCCCAACAGGTGATAACATGTGTGACTCAGCCCTTGTTGAGTCCCCAAGTTTCATCAACCTTTTGATGAATCTCTTGCAATTATGACATGCTGGAATTGGCTTCCGGCAAGTCAGTTAACCACTGTTTATAGTGACATTTTATATTATGTACTAACAAAGAAGCACTCCTTCCTTCAAGGTTTTTAAAGACTATTCTCTTCAGTTTTGGATTTTTTTCCTCCCAACTTTTTAATGAAGCCTATAGAACATTTGAAAAAAATTGAACAATGAAAATCCATAAGCCCTTCATCTAGATTCATAAATTACTAATGTTTTGCTACATATGCTTTATCTCTGTATACATATTTTCAACCAATTAAAAGTAAGTTTCATAGCTAAATATTTATTTTGCACCTCCCAAGAAAAGCAATTCTCTTATATAATCCTAATAGCATTATCCTACTTAAGAAATTTAATATTGCCCTAGCTGGTTTGGCTCAGTGGATAGGGCGTTGGCCTGCATACTGAAGAGTCCTGGGTTCAATTCCAGTCAAGGGCACATGCATGGGTTGCAGGCTTAGTCCCTGGTACTGGGCCTGCCGGAGATGGCTGATCAATGATTCTTTCTCGTCATTGATGTTTCTCTCTCTTTCTCTCCCTTCCTCTCTGAAATCAGTAAAATATATATTTTTAAAAAGAAATTTAATACTGATGCAATGGTATTAGCTAATATATAGATCATATTCAAATTTCTCTGATTATCCTTTTATTTTTCCAGAATCAAAATCCACTCAAGAGTCACTCTTATCTGAAACAATCCCCCTACCGTTACTGTATTTTATAATGTTGGCAGTTTCGAAGAGCTCAGGGCTGCTATCTTGCTTAAGATTTTTAAAAATTGTGATAGTGTTAGTAAATTTAAAGACAATTTAGGAAAGAGAAACTCCTCATTATTTTGGAATTATATTTATCCTGACACTTTGAAAGCTCTGCTAAATTTTGAATATGAATAAATATCATTTAAAAAACTAAAAATTGCTCCATAATTCAAGTGTACTATTACAGAACTTATAAGTGGAAAATATATAATACTTCATTTCTCCAGTGAAGAAAAAAGCAATTGAGACATTTTAGGCTCTGTTTTGTTTTGTCATTTTTGTTTTATAGTCATAGAGGGGCTCTTGCAGTCCAGGACCCCTCGCTCCTTACCGTCCGCCTGCAGTGGAGGCGGCAGAGGCTCCCACCACCTCTGCTGCACTTGCCAGCCATGAGCCCTGCTTCCTGTGGGAGCGCACTGACCACCAGGGGGAAGCTCCTGCATTGAGCGTCTGCCCCCTGGTGGTCAGTGCGCATCATAGCGACTGGTCATTCCACTGTTCAGTTGATTTACATATTATACTTTTTTTTATCTAATAAAAGAGTAATATGCAAATTTACCATACCTCTGCTACACCCACAAGCCACACCCACCAGCCATGCCCACCAGCCAATCAGGAGCAAATATGCAAATAAACCCAACCAAGATGGCTGCGGCCACAGAGAGAGCAGGAGGGAGGCTTGGGTTTCCCTGGCAATGGAGGAAGCCAAGCTTTCCACACACCCTGGCCAGCCCAGGCCTCCACTCAAGGCTACAAAGTTTCAATTATAGGAGATAAATAAATCCCAACAAAAATGGCGGCAGCCACAGAGCTGGAGAGAGCAGGAGTTTGTAGAGTCTTACCTTGTGTCCTTATATGTGGTCTATCTTTGAAAATGTCCCATGTACATTTGAGAAGAATGTATATTCTTTAGCTTTGGTTTGAAATGTTCTGAAAATGTCAATTAATTGCAACTGATGTAGTGTGTAGTTTAGGATTGCTGTTTCATTGCTGATTTTTTGTCTAGAAGATCTATCCAGTGAAGTCAGAGGGGTTTTAAAGTCCCCTGCTGTGAGTGTATTGCTGTTGATCTCTCCCTTGATATCCTCCAGAAAATGTTTTCAAATATATTTGAATGCTCCTGTATTGGGTGCATATTTATTTACCAGAGTTATATCCTTTTGTTGTATCGATCCCTTTAACATTATGAAGTGGCCTTCATTATCTATTGTTATGGCCTTCACTTTGAAATCTATTTTGTCAGATATGAGTATTACTATCCCATCTGTTGTGTTTTTTTTGTTTGTTTGTTTTTTTTTGTTTTTTTTTTTTATTTCAGTTTGCCTGGAAATTTTTTTTTTCCATCTCTTCACTTTCATTCTGTGTGAGTTGTTTGTTCTGAGGTGGGTCTCTTGTAGATGGCATATATATGGGTCATGTTTTCTTTCTTTTTTAAAAAAAATATTTTTTTATTGACTTCATAGAGGAAGGTAGAGGGAGTATCAATAATGAGAGAGTATCATTGACTGGCTGTCCTGCAACCCTGGGCATGTACCCTGACCAGGAATCAAACTATGACCTCCTGGTTCAACCACTGAGCCACACTGGTTGGGCTGGGTCATTTTTTTAATCGATTCAGCTAACTTGTATCTTTTGATTGGAGCATTTAAGCCACTTACATTTATGGTTATTATTGTTAGGTACTTACTTGTTGCCATTCTTATTCTTTATGCTTGTTCCCTCCTTTTTCTTTCTTTCTATTTCTTCTTACAATAGACCCTTTAGCATTCCTTGCAGTGCTTTTTTGGTGGTGAAAAACTCTTTTAGCCTTTTTTGTTTGTGAAGATCTTTATATCACCTTCAATTTTTAATGATAGCCTTGCTGGATAGAGTAGTTGAATTTATCCCTTTAGTATTATGAAGTGGTCTTCATTATCTCTTGTTCTGGCCTTCAATTTGAAGTCCCTTTGTTTTCATTACCTTGTATACTTCATGGCATTCCCTTCTGGCCTGAAGTCTTTCTAATGAGCAGTCAACTGACAGCTTAATGGGAGTTCCTTGGTAGGTAACTTTCTGTCTCTCTCTTGCAGCCTTTAAGATTATTTATCTTAATGTTTGCCATTTTAATTAATATGTGCCTTGATGTGGGTCTTTTGGGATTCATCTTGATTGGGATTCTCTGTGTTTCCTGAGTGACTTTTTCCTTCACTAGGTTAGGAAAATTTTCTGCTATTATTTCTTCAAACAGGTTCTCTATCCCTTTACCAGATTCTTCTCCTTCTGGCACCCCTATAATGAGAATGTTGTTACATTTTATGTTGCCCCAAAGCTCCCTTAGATTCTCCTCCTGCTTTTTAATTTTTTTCCATTTGAGGGTATTTTTTTCTATCTTATCTTCTAATTTGTGGATTCAGTCCTCAGCCTTTTCTAGTCTACTTTGAATCCTTTCAGGGTGTTCTTTATTTTAGCTATGTCATTCCTAATTTCCAGTTCATTCTTATTTATTGTTTCAAGTTCTCTGTTCATGTTGGTGTGGCTCTCATTAAGAACCTTTTAAGTTGCTTGTAGTTCTCACTGAATTATTTGAGCACCCTTATTACCATTACTCTGAATTCTTTATCTGACAAATAGTTTACCTCCATTTCATTTAGTTCCTTTTCTTTTTTAAAAAATATATATTTTATTGATTTTTACAGACAGGAAGGGAGAGGGATAGAAAGTTAGAGACATCAATGAGAGAGAAACATCAATCAGCTGCCTCCTGCACACCCCTACTGGGGATGTGCCCGCAACCAAGGTACATGCCCTTGACTGGAATCGAACCTGGGACCCTTCAGTCCGCAGGCCAACACTCTATCCACTGAGCCAAACCAGCTAGAGCTCATTTAGTTCCTTTTCTGGAGATTCCTCCTTTTCTTTCATTTGAGGATTGTTTTATTGTCTCCCAACTTTTGCTATCCCTTTGTTTTTATTTCTTTGTATTAGATCAAACTGCTTTGCTTCCAAGATTTTGTTTTATGTAGTAGTTGCTTTGTGGGAATCAGTGGTGCAGTCTCTTTGATCTCCTGAGCTGGGTGCTCTAGGAGAGTCCCTTACTTGAGCTATTTCGATTCTCCTATTGTAGTTAGGTCTTCCATGTTATTGTCCCATTTATGGATGGAGTCTCTTCTCAGGCTGGCTGACTATGTGGCTCACACCTGACTACGTTGTGTGAACTGTTGTAGACATGCTGATTGAACAGAACAAAATACAACACAACCAAACATGAAACAGAAGAAAAAAACCAAAACACATACACAAGACCCCTACCGCACCAACAAAAGCAACCACCAGAGAAGAATTAGGAGGAGAAAAGAGGTCAAGAATGGTAGAAAAAAAAAAAGAATGAAAAAACAAATAAACAAAAATAAACAAACAAAAAAGCACAAACAGAAAACAACATAGTCTGCTGGACTATGTAGATGCAGTGCTGAACTAAAGAAAATAAAGAATAAAGAATTAGAGGAATGGTGGAAGGAAAATGGTTTAAAATAAAGGGAGGAGAAAACAAATGAAAAGACAAGAAATATATTTGGAAAAGCAAAATAGAGGAGAAAGTAGATAGACCTAAAATAAGGAAAAGAAAAAAGATGAGAAAGCAGGAGAAAAAGAAAATAGAGAAAAAAATTGAGTAGTGAAAAAAAGAAAAAAGAAAAATATTGAGTAGGAAAAGGAAACATGAAAATTAAATATATGAATGAAACAACAGAGACTAGAATAACAAATCAATAAAGCATATAAATAATGTGGACGAAAGGAGCCACATGCTAACCTGACAAGCTCAGGGGAGGCCTGCGTTGGCAGTCTTGCAAACTCAGAGACCTAAAATAACCACAAAAGATGGTCTGAAAATTAAATATTTAACTACAAACAGGTTATGGTGGGCAGTCATGTCCTAGGCCGATATTTTCCCTGACAAAGATCAACTTAGATCAGTGGTCGGCAAATTCATTAGTCAACAGAGCCAAATGTCAACAGTACAACGATTGAAATTTCTTTTGAGAGCCAAATTTTTTAAACTTAAACTATATAGATAGGTACATTGTTATTAACTTAATTAGGGTACTCCTTCAATCGCACTGTACGTGCATGCCTGCACATGGTATTTTGTGGAAGAGCCACACTCAAGGGGCCAAAGAGCCACATGTAGCTCGCGAGCCATGGTTTGCAACCACTGACTTAGATCTTTACTGAGCCCATTTGCCTTTTTGCCTCTAAGATAACATATATGTGAGATGTCTGGGTAACTTGTAACTTCCTTTTTATCCCAGACCCCTCAGGGCACAACAGATAGCACTGGGACATTCCCTCAGTGTTATTGTTATCAAGTTAATTGTCAACTGTTAATTACGTTAAGGTATCCTGTATCCATCTATGTAAAAGAAGCACATGTCCATCATTTCACTTTTTATCCTATCCCAGAGGTTTCCCCACTTTGCTTTATCCCACCTCCTTAATCTATCACCAGTGGATTTCATGTAACCCACCTATATCCCTTTACTTTGATTGCAATGTATAAATACAGATGTAACCCTCCATTCTTTGGAGCATTATCTCAATTTGTTGAGGTTCTGCTTCCCAGCATATGTCCCGGTTTATTTTGAGTTTGGCTCAAATAAACTCACAAAAATTCTTTACTGGTTTCAATTTTTTTTTACGTTAACAATAAGAAAAATGTAAAAGAGGAAAAAAGAATGAAAGAAAAATTTAAAAAATGAGAAGGCAAAAGGCAGGAAAATGCAGTTCATTTTAGCCAAGTTTAGTGGGAGTTCACTTTGGATCCCACTCTTCTGTGTGTCCGCCAATTCTGGGCTTTCTACCGTGCTTTCCCGAAAATAAGACAGTGTCTTATATTAATATTTGCCCCCAAAGACACGCTAGGTCTTATTTTCAGGGGATGTCTTATTTTTCCATGAAGAAGAATATGGTACACATTTATTGTTAAATGAAAATAAAGGAAATTTATTACCTGTATACGGTACGGTAGTATGGTAGTTGTCAACACAAACCAGACAAACTGAATCCTACAGTATCAAGAATTTACTCATTTATTCAATGACAATCATGTCATCATCTTCTGGAACATCATCATAACAATCCAATTCCTGAATTTCCTGGTGAATTTCTTATGACTCCATTTCTTTCAGAATCAGTGGACCAAATCTCTCATGTTTAGCAATAGCACTGTCTTTAAATGAGTACTTCTTGTCAAGGTAGCCTGCTCGCAGTGCATTTGCAATGCAACTGTCAGTGATTTTCTCCCATGAATTCTTCACCCAAGTCACAACTTCTTGCAGTTTAGGTTTCACAAAGTTTCCACGCTGATTTCTCTCCATTCTATTTTCAATGTAGTCATTAATTTCCATGTGCAAATTGTCTTTGAATGGCTTGTTTATTGCAATATCAAGAGTCTGGAGATAGGCCGTCATTCCTGTGGGAATCATTATCTGATCTATTTTTCTTTCATGAAGAAATGTCTTCATGTCCTTAGTGTGGTGGAGTGCTGGCTGCATCCCAGACTAGCAGACCTCTTTGGCTCCCTGGCATAACAAGCGGCAGCATTAAATCGACCCACTTCCTTATAACTGCTTGTGTGGCCCAGGCTTTTTCAGTTTCAAGAATAAAAACGCCCAAAACACGTTCAGTCTTTTCCTTCTTGCCCTTAGAAATGATTAAAGGTGGGATTTTAGTGCCATCCAGACGAATTGCCAAAATACAGGAAACACGTGCACTTTCGTAAGCAGTGGAGGGAATGTATGCTAAGGAGGCACCCCGCTGTTCAATTGTTGTTTGAGATGACTGGCCCATAAACACTGCAGTTTCATCCATAGCAATCATATTGGAAAGATTGTATTTAGAGAAGTCAGCATCATCAATAAAGGACTTGAATGCAAGTGCTCGCTTAATAACTTGAGTATCTTCCAACCTAAACAATGTTGTAGATCTTCTTAAAGACAGTTCACTTCGCTGAAGGAAATTATCCAGCCAGTGTTGTGATGCTTTGAAGTCTTTGGGGGCTATGTCAAACTGTGGTGCCATTGCAAGGGCAAATTCTTGAATCTGAGCCCTATTCACAACCAAAGCCTTTGCTCTCCTGTCAACAACCCATTCACAGATCAGGTCTTCCCGCTCGGAAAATAATGGTTGCCGACCTGATCCACACTTGCGCTTTTTAGCATTTCCCTTGTCCACTTGTTCAATGAGGTTACCATACTCTGCTCGCCATTTTCGGACCAATTGGATACTCAAAATCTTCTCTTTGCAGAAAGCAGTAAGATTTTGGCCCCAAGAGTCTTCCACGATTCCTTTCTTGTACTCCACGGAGTAGCTTTTTCTTTTTGCGCTCATTTCTAGGGGTAAAAAAAAAAGGAATTGGGGTATCAAGGTCGGGGGAGGGGGATCACTCAAAATGACACAGGGGGGATCAGAAGGGGGAATCAAAATGGCACAGGAGAATCAGAGGGGGGATTACCATTTTAGTAACCCCTTTTGATCCTCCTGTGTCATTTTGATTGCCCCCTCTGATCCTCCTGTGTCATTTTAAGTGATCCCCCTCCCCCCACCCCTGTGCCACTGAACACCTTCACCAGACATCCCCCCTACCCCTTTATCAGACATTTACCCCCTGGGGCCTGCCTGGGGGCTGTCACTGGGCTTGCTGGGGCCTGGATCTGGGCTGGAGCAGGGTCTGCCACTGACTGAGAACCTTCAGTCATCATGAAGGCGGCTGTGAGCATCAGGTAGTGTCACCAGAGACAGACCAGCACTCACCACCTTCGCCGCGTCCCGTCCGCTCTAATCCTCCTGTTCTTCTACACGCATCTGCGAAAGTCTCCTCCTCTCTCCTGCCCCACGCTCACCGCTCACTCTGACCTCTGCTCCGCCTCCACACAGCAGTGACGTCAGGACTCCGCGTAACGTCACTGGTTGCTAGACGCCAGTCGGGGCGGCCCTAGCGACCAGTTTACGGTAAATTAATTTTCATTCTGAGACAGATCCTGGGGGCCTTATTTTCGGGGGATGCCTTATATTTCACTCAGAAGGAAACCTGTAAGTGGGTCTTATTTTCGGAGGATGTCTTATTTTCGGGGAAACACGGTATTAGGTACTTAGGTGCTAACCACTGTCAGGCACTGTCATTTGGCTTTTAGTAACCAGCTTGATGTTTCAAGCAATCCACCAATCCACCGTTTGTGTCTGTCTCCAAAGACCTTGGCTGCAAGCAGGAGGGCCAATCTGCCCTTTATGGTAGGTTTGTGAGCAGTACAGAGCCCCGGGCTGGGTCAGCAAACTTCCCCTGGATCCTGGACTCAGCCTTTGCCTGCCTTTGCCTGCTAGCCAGCTGTCAATCTTAATCACTTAAAAGTCTGTTACTGAAAGGGCTTTAGGCCAGGGAGGTGCTGTTTAGCTTTCAGGGAATGTGGTTGGTGTGTTTCCCTTTCCCAGAGCTACTCCTCTGTGAGTGGCCCAAAATATTACTCTGCCCTTGGCTGGACAGAAATACTTGTACAGAGACCAACGTGGTTGGCTGGAAACTTGGAGTTTTTATCAGTTCTCTCATGCAGGGAAATAATCAGTCTGGTTCCCAGGATAATGGGGTGGACCACTCCTCCCCCAATCCAGTCACTGTGGATTCCTTGAGACTGTTCAAACCCATAAGATTGGCTCTGCTTTTGTTTCCTCTAAAAAGCTCAAAACATAGGGTGTGGCATGCCGGGTTCCTGGGGCTGGGCAGGCTGTATCACCTAAGGCAGGGTTTCTTTCATTTTTTTCTTCTACCCTCTGGCTACTGGCAGTAGCTAGCTTCCTTCAGGAAAAATGGCCATTTTGGTTTGGGGGCCTAGAACTAAATGTTCATGGCTATTGTTTTTTCAAGTCTCCCTGCAATGCTTTCTACCCCAGCCTCTCCTTAGGCACCTGGAGTCCACATCTCCCTCTTTGCACCAAAGCCCTGGGTGAGTAGCTGCAAATGAAAACTCCTGGGCTCTGGGTTTAAAACAAAAACAAAAAACCTGAAACTATGGCTTTGGCTTCTACTAGCTCTAATCTGAGGGCTCCAGACTTAACCGCGGCCAGCAGTCCTGCCACCTTTCACTGCTGGATGCTATGTGGGCCGTGGGTCTCTCGGCTCTGGTGCTCCGGGCTGTGGAGACCCCCTGGGCTCTGGACCTCTATCTTTTGAGAAAACAGACCCTCCTGTAGCCCAGCACTCTCTCCTCTCCCTCAGCCTGCTGGCCTGCTGCCCCTGGGAGCTGGGTCAGCTCCCCTTGGGACCTAATCACCAGGTGTTTTCTGTCCTTCCTTGATATGTCTCCTCAGCTGGACCTCAGTTGGTAATTCCAGGTGAATGCTCTCCAATTTAATTTTATTTCCTGCCTGGCCTGGGACGAGGTGTATCTGCTTAATTTTTTACATTTTTTCTTTATTATAAAAGTCTTAAGTGATCAATATAGAAACATTGAGAATACAGAAGAGTAAAGCATTACCAATCTGAAGACAACTATTAACATTTTAGTGTACTTTATTCCTAAGTTTTTTCATGAGTTTTTATCTTAAAAAATGTTTTCGTGGTTTTTATAACCTGATTTCTCACATCACGTGATAACTTACATATTTTCCTTTGTAATCAGAAACACTTAGAATATAATTTTAATTGCTTCACAATATTTTGGTAAGAATGAGCCACACTTTAACATTATGTTGGATATTTATTCAGTTTCTACTTTTTGGTATTAAAATATCCCTGAGATAAACACATTGGTGTACACAAAATATTTTCCATATTTAGACTGTCTTAGAATAAATTCCCAAGAGTGAAATTACTAGTTCAAAAAGTATAAAATATTTGAATGCTTTAATTTTGATTTGTATTACTGCCAATTTTCTTTTTTAACAGAGCTGAATGGGTTTACAGTGCTACAAGCAACATTTAAGAAAAAAGCTTTTACACTGATGCCATTTCTGAGTATTATTATTAAAAACAAATAACCCTGGCCAGTTTGTCTCAGTGGTTAGAGCTTTGGCCTGGCCCTCGGACTGAAGGGTGTGGGGTTTAATTCCTGGTCAAGGGCACTTACCTCGGTTGCAGGCTCCACCCCTGGTCTGGCCAAGTGTGGGTGGCAACCAATCTATGTGTGTCTCTCATTGATGTTCCTCTCTCTCTCTTCTTCTCTCTCTCTCTCCCTCCTGCCCTCCTCTGTCCCATCCACTCTCTCTCTAAAAAGAAAAAAAAAAATCAATGGGAAAAATATCTTTGGGTGAGGATTAAAAAACAAGCATACACTTTGCTAAATGGTCTCTCATTAGTGTTTAAATTTGCATATATTTGATTACTAGTGAAATGGAACTTTTGTTGAACAGCTGAATTTCCTTTGTTGTGAATTGTTTACTTATGTCATTTGTTCATATCTTAGGGTCTTCGTTATCACTATTTACTAAGAAGACTAACAAGCACGGCCCAGAGAAAGGCCTCTGTATGCAATGCTGTGGGATTCCTCTCCTTTAAGTCATTCTAGAGAACATTTGAACAGCAACATGAAGGGGCCACCAGCAAGAGTAGGAAAACTAAGTGATATATTTCTCTCTGGTGAACAAGTGAAATAAAAGTGTTAACATGTAAAATGGCATGCTATTCCTCTTCTCAACCCAGTATTCATTTTAATACTGCATTCCATATGTTTTGACTATTTTTCAAACAACACAATCCTATATAATAAAACCCTAATATGCAAATCGACCAAACAGCAGAAAGACCAGTCGCTATGACGTGCACTGACCACCAGGGGGCAGACGCTTGACACAGAGCTGCCCCCTGGTGGTCAGTGCGCTCCCGCAGGGAGAGAGCCGCTCAGCCAGAAGCTAGGCTTACAGCTGGCGAGTGCAGCGGTGGTGGTAGGAGTCTCTCCCACCACCTCTGCTGCAGGTGGGCAGTAAGGAGCGAGGGGTTCCGGACTGGCAGAGGGCTCAGGCCAGAGGGCTCAGGCCAGGCTGAGGGACACCCCAACCCGCACCTCCAGTGCATGAATTTCGTGCACTGGGCCTCTAGTATGTGATATAATATCAGGAATACATTTCAGCATGAGCCACTCTGAAGCCAAGGTAGTTCCACAAAATGTTGCCACTTCAGGGTCATCTTTTAAAATGATTCAATTAGATGTGTTTTAATTTAACTTGGAGTGTCATCCTTTATTCTGTAGCTGCTTCTTGAAAGGCTGACACTTACGTGTCTAATTTTTCTTATGGATACAATTAGAGCAAGTATCAGAAGGGGCTTAAATACAATCTCCCTGGTGGATGAGCTGAACTGTCTTCACATGGTGCTGGTGACTATCCAGATTCTGGCTCAAATAACTGGCAATGGCACTGGCTAATAATGACTCTCTGCCTTGTTCCATTTGGCCAAATAAGGAACCTCCCTATAGATCCCTATTTGAAAAACAGGCATTATAATAGTCCCACTTGTTATCCAATGGGTATTTTAAAGATTACATAATAAAAAATATTTTGAGATTGAAAGGAAGAGCATTAACTATGATTATATTGTAGTAAATGTTATTATAAAATAAGCCAAATATCTTGAGGTCATAAAGAGAATCAAGGAATAATGGGAATGAATAGGATTTTAGAATCATCCAAGCCAACTCATTTGACAGAGGAAGAAACTGAGGCTATGAGAGGTATCATCTAAGATGACATTTGTACAACATTATATTACTAATTAATGACAAAGCAAAAATGCTAGTGTGGGAGTCCTGAATTCCCTCAAGAAATCTTTCTGCTACTTCTCTCCTCCCATTCAGTGGGTAGAAAGTTACTAAGCACTTTGAAGTAAAGAATTCAGCCAAAACCGGTTTGGCTCAGTGGATAGAGCGTTGGCCTGCGGACTGAAGGGTCCCGGGTTCGATTCCGGTCAAGGGCACGTGCATTGGTTGCGGGCACATCCCCAGTGGGAGGTGTGCAGGAGGCAGCTGATCGATGTTTCTCTCTCATCGATGTTTCTAGCTCTCTATCCCTCTCCCTTCCTCTCTGTAAAATATCAATAAAATATATTTAAAAAAAAAAAAGAATTCAATTTTATTTCCTTATCATCTTTAATAGAAACTGTTTCCAATGCCCCCTTCATTCTATGAGTTAAAATTTTGTTCATAGTAAAAATAATTATGCTAAATAGGCTAAAATATGTACATAAAGTTTTCTGATAATAGACTGTGATCTTATTTAAACATAAAACATTATATGTCTAAAAGGTTAAGAAATAAGCATCAACCCTAACTGGTTTGGCTCAGTGGATAGAGCATTGGCCTGTGGACTGAAGGGTCCCAGGTTCGATTCTGGCCAAGGACATGTACCTTGGTTGTGGGCACAAACCCAGTAGGGGGTGTGCAGAAGGCAGCTGATGGATGCTTCTCTCTCATTGATATTTCTAACTCTCTATCCCTCTCCCTTCCTCTCTGTAAAAAAACTCAATAAAGTATATTTAAAAAAAAAGATTGCCGAGGCTATTTGGGGTCTTAAAAAAAAAAAAAGAAATAAGCAGCAAAGAGCAGGTTTTAATCAAATTGAAGGCTTATTCCACTTGCAATACCTTTCTCTATCAGGCAAGTAGGGCTGCAAACACATAGGAGAACGAAGGTCACCGAAATGAAGTGGAACCAGTTTGACAGAGAGTGTGCAATCTTGTTTCAACAGATTGATTAATATGAGAATAAATAAATTTGTTAGCCACTAGGGCTCTGGAATCTTTGTGATTTTAGAGGACACACCCTTCTTCTCCGCTAAGAAAAAGTGTGTAAAGTCTGCAGAAATACAGTAGACTGCAATAAAGAAGTTGTTTTGTGTGTGTGTGTGAAGCTATTAGAAATTGTAGATACTAATTAGTAGATACTTTCAAATGTTCAAGAGTTCAAACATGAAATTATAAGTGGTACTAGTGAAACTGAGACTAACTTTGCCAAATCAAGGGGAGAGAGTTTTTCTTCTTCCCCCCATTTTTTAAACTATTAGAGAACTTTTTCTTTCTTTCATAAACACTGAGTGGCCAGATTATTATGATCTCTGAACGCATAATGATCTGGCCACTCAGTGTATTTGCATCTCACATGGGTACCAAAAGTATTCTAGACTTTTGCTGGAGATCAACCACCTATTTGCCCTTAGCTTTCTATCAGCCAGTGCAAAGGGGAAAACTTATCAGGTGCACGATTTATAGTATTTTTGATATCAAATAAATGAGGTACTCAAGAGAAGTACTCTGAGTGGCCAGATTATTATGCATTCAGAGATCATAATAATCTGGCCACTCAGTGTATTTCTCCCCAAACTAAGTAGGATATATATTTAGATAGACAAAATTCTCTTCCATTCTACACACACACACACACACACACACACACACACACACTACATGAAATAAAAGTTAAACAAAAAAAATGGCAAGAAAGTTCTACTACATGGTAAGAACTTTTCTGGTAAGTTTTCAAAGTAGCCATATTACTTGCATATTTTTATTCATTTTATTAAAATAATCTTTGAACTTAGCACACTGTGGATACTCTGTGTATCAGATGATTAGATAGCTCATTCTGATTTTACACAATATGCAAAGCAGAGGAGCTTAAACCACAACTCTGGATTTGAATTTGGTAGTCATGACAATTTTAGATTCTGTGTGATATTATACGAGGAAATGAAGACAAAAATTACCTTGTTTCAGCCATTAATTTCAATTTCTTCTCTCGATTTCAAACAACACTGGTAAGGCAGCAAAAAGGCGTATTTTACTTTCTCATTGACTTTGCATCCAAAAGATGAAAATAAAGAATATGTTGTAAATTTCCTAAAAGACAAAAAGAAGAGAAATAAATAGCACAAAGTAAAAATCTATTTCACAGTCTATTATGAGAATAATTAAATTAGACCTACAGGAATATATAATGAAGTCACCAGCTTGCTCTTGTGGAAATTGTCACAGATCACATAGTGGCGGCATTTTAAATCTCATATAATGATGCCTCTACAAGGCTGAATGAGCGCATTGGTATTTTCCTGACTCACAACAGGAGCATGCCACCTGATGAAATCATTCTCTTTGCTTCCTGGAGTGGTGTTCCAAGAAACTAATAAAGGATTACATTATGGTTGTCCTGACAATTACCTAAAAGCCAAAATGATAATATCGGCAGCTTTAGTACAGTGTTCCCTGAACGTTGAAATTCTTTCCTTTCTATAATCTCAATTATTTTAATCCTTGAAATCTTTAATAACTAGCAAAGATGATCTAAAGAACTGGTAATGTCTTTCTTAACTAGATTGCCATGTTAATATACAATTTATCTTTTTACTTAGAATTTATTTCTTCTTGTGAATGGTGACTGACATGATGTTGTTTATTGTATTTTTAGAAACTAAATAATATTGAAGTAGAAATAACAATGAAAAATTTGATAAATTTTCTTAACAGAAATTCAAATTTGTGGAAACAAAGCTGAATACTTTAAGCATTAGCTGGCATCTTGTGGTTAATGGCTAGTTTTACCTGTGCCAGTATTTATGCAAACATGTAGGAACTTGCCTCTAGACTGTTCATATCTGGTAGGAAGGTGTTCTGTCCCTCTTTATCTTTAGTGATTAGAAGCATAACTGAGAGCTGAGAGGCAGCAGCAGAGGTTCCTAGTGAAACTATGTTTTTATTTAAAAATCTCACTTTGGGGAGGTTTACAAGATCAGGAGGATTAAGTGAAGCTTCAACTACCAAGGTGACTTAGAGTCATCAAAATGAACATCATAAAAAGTTCTATGACCTTGAGGATTCCTGAAATGACTTTACTATGTTTTCATAACTGAGCTCAAGCATTTGTTGCTGCTTTTTATATAGCGTTTTTCTTCTTTCATTTTACTTCCCCTCCAGTTGTTGATTATTTTTCTTTTGTTGAGGTGTTCCTTGGAATCTCTCTCATCTCAAGTAGTAAAAAATGATCAGCCATGGCCAGGTGGTTCAGTTGGTTGGAATGTCGTCCTGTACACCAGAGTGTTTCAGGTTCAATCCCCCATGAGGACACATGCCCAGGTTGCTGGTTTGATCCTTGGTCAGGGCCCATGCCGGAGGCAACCAATCAATGTTTCTCTCTTTCTTAAATAAATAAATAAATAAATAAATAAATAAATAAATAAATAAATAAATTATTATGTCCTCAGGTGAGGATGAAAAACAATGATTTAAAAAAATGATCAAAGACCTGTAAATATTTTTAAACTATTCCTTATTAGGAAAACAGTTAACCACTGATGTATTAGTCAGGGTCATTATCAGTAAACTAGATGCCCAGTGCATGAAATTTGTGCACTGGAGGGTGTCCCTCAACTCAGCCTGCACCCTCTCCAATCTGGGACCCTTTGGGAGATGTCCGACTGCCAGTTTAGGCCTGATCCGCAGGGACATCCCTCTCACAATCTGGGACTGCTGGCTCCTAACCTCTCGCCTGCCTGCCTGCCTGATTGCCCCTAACTGCTTCTGCCTGCCAGCCTGATCGCCCCCTAACTGCTCCCCTGCCGGCCTGATTGACACTTAACTGCTCCCCTGCTGGCCTGATCACCCCCAAATGCCCTCCCCTTCAGGCCCGATCACCCCCAATTGCCCTCCCCCGCCAGCCTGGTTGCTCCCAACTGCCCTCCCCTGCCGGCCTAGTCCCCCCCAACTGCTCTCCCATGCAGGCCTGGTCCCCCCCAACTGCCCTCCCCTGCTGGCCCAGTCGTCCCCAACTGCCCTCCCCTGCTGGCCTGTTTGCCTCCAACTGCCCTCCCCTGCCAGCCTGGTCACCCCCAATTGCCCTCCGCTGCAGGCCTGGTCACCCCCAACTGCCCTCCCCTGCCGGCCTGATCACCCACAACTGCCCTCCCCTGCCGGCCATCTTGTGATGACATGGGGGCAGCCATCTTGTGATGACATGAGGGCACGAGGGCCACCTAGGCTTTTATTAGTATAGATGGTAAACTTAGGGAAATTTAATGGAAGCAGATTTAACCACTGAACTATTCACAGGTATGTGGACAGGGCTACGGGAACCAGTAAGTGGGTGGTGGGCACTCAGGGATGAGTATAGTCAGGAGCCATTCCCACTCCCAGGCCTCTAGGTAGATGATTAAAGACCAAATGTTCCAGAGCCTGGAGGGAGCAGGAACCATGAAAGAGCTGTTAAAGAGAACTGCATTTGTGGAGGTGAGTAACTACCTTTCCACCAGAATCTTGGGAAGGCAGGGAGTGGAGGGAAATAAATACCCTGACTTTCTCTTTTACCCTGCCTTATGTCAGTGCCTCACAACCAAAAGCCACGTGGCAAGGGAGTCTGGTTTTGATGCAATTTCCAAGGGATGGGACAAGAGAGAAGGGTAGAGAATTGGATCTGGGTCAGTTGGGCAAATGGAGAATAACCAGAATGAACTCATCAGAACTTCAAATTGACTGAAAGTTTTGTGCTTGAACTCTATTTCATCTGAGCACCAACTCTGTGTTTTTTTTCTTTTTCTTACTTCTTGGTTCTTAGCTAGTTGGATAGTCTCTATTAGCAGATAGCTGATTTGTAGTTGATCTGACGTATAGATTTATAGTCATATAATCACATTTGGATTAATACTTGGAAATGACAAGGATCTATTTTATGTAACAATAAAGATGTAGCATTCTAATATTCTAATAGTTTTAACATAATTCTGACCACATTAAAATAAAAGTTTCTTCCTAAGTATGGAACAGAGAAAAATTGTAGGATTGATTCCTCAAATCAATATTATACACAACTAGCGGCCTGGTGCATGAAATTCGTGCACGGGGTGTGGGGGGGAGGTCCCTCAGCCCAGCCTGTACCCTCTCCAATCCAGGACCACTGGCTCCTAACCACTCACCTGCCTGCCTGCCTAATGCCCCTAACTGCTCCCCTGCCCGCCTGATCGTCCCTAACCACCTCTGCCCGCCTGCCTGATCGCCCCTAATGGCCCTCCCCTGCTGGCCTGGTTGCCCCCAACATGCATATGGCTGGGGTCCCTCAGCCTCGCCTGTGCCTTCTTGCAGTCCGTGAGCCCTCGGGAGTCCTCGGTGGAGCGAGCCCAAGCCAGCAGTCAGACATCCTTAGCTCTGCTACGGAGGCTGCTGCACTTGCCAGCCATGAGTCCAGCTCAGTCTTCTGGTTGAGTGGCACTCCCCCTGTGGGAGCACACTGACCACCAGGGGGCAGCTCCTGCATTGAGCGTCTGCCCCCTGGTGATCAGTGTGCGTCATAGCGACTGGTTGTTCCACTGTTTGGTTGATTTGCATATTAGCCTTTTATTATACAGGATTATTAGTTTGAGTTGGCAGTACATGTGTACACTGCAAACCATCTAAATTTTCACATGCTCAGCTAAATGGGTGATAGGCACCTGTTACTGTGGAGCTGAAGGACTCATCCAAAATCTTTAGGAAAATGATTATGATGGTCAGGTCCATCCTGCACATATATAGGGTGCCCCCAAAATGTATTCACACACTTTGAATAATTATAAAGGCAGTGTTTATTAAAATTTCATTTTCAAAATTGAGCTATCAGATGCTAAATTGTGTATCCATTTTTTGGGGACATCCTGTATATTTTGAAAATCCCACAAAGTCAAGTCTGTATTTGAGCTTAGGGCTGCTCAATTTTATTTGAAAATAGGAGAGGTTATCTCCCAGAATTTCCCTAGTGGGATTAACCTCCAACTGCTCACAGTGACTCAATTAAGCACTCTTTATTGATTGCCTTCTTCCCTCTCTCATTTCCTCACTCCCATCACCTCCAAAATAAACTTCTTGCACTTTAATCCTTGCCTCAAGGTCAGCTTCTAGAGGAAACCAAACTAAGAGAGGTATATTTTCATCTCCTACCTGTATAAAGCTGTAAAGGTCTATTTCTACTACTTTATAACAAATTACTTTTTTACTAAGATTTGAAAAAGCTCCACAAAACGTAAACTTTATCATTTACTGACCACCTACCAAATGCAAGGTTTTGGGCCAGGTCAGTGGTTGGCAAACTCATTAGTCAACAGAGCCAAATATCAACAGTACAACGATTGAAATTTCTTTTGAGAGCCAAATTTTTTAAACTTAAACTTCTTCTAACGCCACTTCTTCAAAATAGACTCACCCAGGCCGTGGTATTTTGTGGAAGAGCCACACTCAAGGGCCAAAGATCCGCATGTGGCTTGCAAGCCGCAGTTTGCCGACCACTGGGCTAGGTGTTTTTATTTCCTTTACCCCTCCCATTCAAAAGGATATACCAAATCATGGATTTAAGCAATGTGTTTTCTTTTTTTTTTTTTTTTTTTTTTTTTTTTTTTTTTTTTAAATATATTTTTATTGATTTTTTACAGAGAGGAAGAGAGAGGGATAGAGAGTTAGAAACATCGATGAGAGAGAAACATCGATCAGCTGCCTCCTGCACACCTCCCACTGGGGATGTGCCCGCAACCAAGGTACATGCCCTTGGCCGGAATCGAACCCGGGACCCTTCAGTCCGCAGGCCGACGCTCTATCCACTGAGCCAAACCGGTCAGGGCGCAATGTGTTTTCTTGGATGTTTTATCTACTGTACTAAATTACATTTATAACAAGTTTTATCTACAAATTTATTTACTGTTGGAGACCTTCTAGAACTGCCAGTACAATGCTGACTAGAAGTGGTAAAAGCAGATAACCTTGCCTTATTCCCAAAGTTAAAGAAATACCTTTATTTTTAAATCAAGAAATATTATTTCTATCTTACCTATGTTTCATATGGAAACTTTGCACTACTGCCTAGTTGTGACAAATATAAAAGGTTTTTCATGCAGTATAAATTGGTTAGTAATGAATTACTGATTATTGATTTTTATTAATTTTAGGATCATTTTCTTAGTGCCTATATCTAAGTCTGAGTTATAAATAAAACTAAAATGAATGCATATTTAAAGGAGATAAGCAGAATAAATTATCAATTAAAATATATCTGAATTATTGAATGGCTAATTATATAGTTTAAATTTTAAGGCAAATTACTAATTTTCTTGTGTTAGGCAGACCTGGCTAGATAGCTTTTTGGAAAAAAGCTCCAAGTGGTGTAGGTATTTCTCTCTTTCTGTGTCCAGCACGGCTAGAGAGTGGGTCCAGTTCCTGAGTAGGGGTGGCTGGGGATTGAGAAATAAAAGAGACAAGACACAGAGATAGAAGGAAAAAGCTGGGACAGGGTGGGACCACCATCCTCTTCTGATGGAGAGACAGGGACAGGGACCCAGAGCCAATCCATCGAATTTATTTTATATCCCAAATATCAGGAAGTTTCACCAAAAGGTCAAGAGAAAAGCAGATTATTTGCATTCTTGAGTAGGCCCTGAGCATTCCTGGTGCTAGGCTGGATTTAGATATCAAAACCACTTCCCCACTCCATAGGCTGAAATGAAGGTCAAGCTGACAACACCCTTGCCCTTTTGTCAAGGCGTGTTCCCAGGGCGTGGCTTTGCCTATGCCACTGGGTTCAGCTGACAATAATTAAGGAATGCCCATGTGCCTTCCCAGGTGCTGTCTACAAGGTGGCAATTTTTCCTTTAGTCCTAATTATTTATACCTGCACTTGTCTTTAGTAACTGTAAAAAAAAATGATGTAAATTTACACAGCAAAAATATGAGATTGCACAAGAAAACATTACTTAAGCTCTTAAGCCCTGGCTGGCGTGCTCAGTGGTTAGAGCACTGGCCTGAGGGTTTAATTCCAGTCAAGGGCCCATACCTGGTTTGCAGGTCAGGGCTGTGTGGGAGGCAACTAATCAATGTCTCTCTCTCAAATAGATGTTTCTCTCTCTCCTCTTCTCTCTCTCTTTCCCCTTCTGCCCTCCTTTCCACTCTCTCTGAAAATCAATGGAAAAAATGTCCTCTGGTGAGGATTGATTAAATAAATAAATCAATAAATCTTTTAAAAATCCTTAAAGAGCCCTAACTGGTGTGGCTCAGTGGATAGAGTGTAGGACTGTGGACTGAAAGGTCCCAGGTTTGATTCTGGTCAAGGGCATATACCTTGGTTGTGGGCACATCCTCAGTAGGAGGTGTGCAGGAGGCAGCTGATCAATGTTTCTCTCTCGTCAATGTTTCTAACTCTCTATCCCTCTCCATTCTTCTCTGTAAAAAAATCAATAAAATATATTAAAAAAACACAAAAATCCTTAAAGAGATGGTGTCATGTAAATTTGAATGTGACTGCTGTCTATAATTCCCTTTGAGATTTTTGTAAATTAAGTTCACTAATAAATATAATCAAATACTGAAACATATTAGGCAAAGTCATTTCTGGAGTATCTGTGAAACCCATGGAAACGGAGGCAGTTGACATTACAAAGTAGGCAGATGAACAGGTACACACACAGAAACACTTGCCTTCAGTGTTCCCGGGGGGCGCCCCCCCGCCCCCGCCCAATATGTTTTCTTGATCTTATAGGAAATTAACAAATGGCCCATGAAATTCTGATCTTATTATTTAAAACAGAGGATCTAAGTTGTTAAAACTCATTCAAGTAAGGCTCTACTTCAAGAAAAATACTTTTGAAAATTTACATGTAGTACCTGGATCCTAAATTAGTACAGTAAGGAATAGATATTGTTCAATTTGAACTTGATGAAAACAACTGGATTTTTAAAAAGTTTCTCTGATATATGTACTGGCTAACCTTTTACTCATAATGTAATCAGGCAAAGTATTTGATAAAATTGAAGCCTGAATGTTTTAATAACAAAGCAGAGATATGAGAAAACTTTTCTTTGTTGTTGTTGATCCTCACCTGAGGATATTTTTCCATTGATTTTTTTTTTTTTTTTTTTTTTAGGGAGAGTGGAAGAGAAAGGGAAAGACAGAAAGAAATATCGATGTGAGAGAAACACATCAATTGGTTGCCTCCTGCACAAGCCGTGGGAGCCTGCAACCGAGATATGTGCCCTTGATCAGAATAGAACCTGGAACCCTTTGGTCTGCAGGCCGATGCTCTAGCCACTGAAACAAACCAGCGAGGGCCAGAAAACTTTTAAATTTAACTTTTAAAAAATATTTTTTGAAGAGGTAAATCATTCTCATGTTTTGAATATCAAAAGTTTAAATATGAAAACAGTGAAAAGTCTTTCCTATGTCTTCCATCTGATTTCTTATACCTCGACAATTAGTTTGTCCTACTTTAATGCATATACAAGCCAATACATTATTTTGCACCATTTTCCTGCCCTTTTTTTCATTTAACAACAAAAAATATCTCGGAGATCTTAATATTAAAACATAAGGAACTTTGTCATTTTTGTTAACAGCTACTAGTACATAGCACATATTCAAATGTATGGATATATCATAATTTAGTGTCCTATTGATGGATATTTGGGTTGTTCCCAATAATTTGTTATTTTCAGCAATACAAGAAAGACCTTATAATTTCTCATTTGTGAAAATATATCTGTGGGATAAACCACCAGAAGTGAAATCAGAGGTTGAGTACATATGCATTTGAAATTTTGATAGATACTGACAAATTCCCTTTTCTCTTTTTTTTTTTTTTTTTTAATATATTTTATTGGTATTTCACAGAGAGGAAGGGAGAGGGATAGAGAGTTAGAAACATCGATGAGAGAGAAACATCGATCAGCTGCCTCCTGCACACCTCCCACTGAGGATGTGCCCGCAACCAAGGTACATGCCCTTGACCGGAATCGAACCCGGGACCTTTCAGTCCGCAGGCCGACGCTCTATCCACTGAGCCAAACCGGTTCCGGCATCCCTTTTCTCTATAGCCTAGTCAAAGCAGTGATGGCAGATATAATTTTATGCTTTTTCATTTAGAAATGCACAAAGAAAAATGGGCTACCTATTAAAGAATTAGGAAGGAAGCAGGATAAGTTTATTCAGCAATTTACAGACTACATGTTCACTAAAAATACACTCAACAGAAATTTATTGTGTACCTACTGCATGCCAAGTGCTTTTAGGCACTTGAGAAATATATAACCTCTCTCACACACACAAATCAAAGTAAAATATCTGCTTTTGTGAAGCTTACATTTGAATTGTACATTTTGATACTTCATAAGAAGCCAGCTGAATGTCAATATCCTGAAGTTGAACTGCTGAGATCCTGAGCACAGGGGCCAGTCATATGCTACCACTGTTATTTAAAAACTAACTAGTCAATGTTGCATATAATTGTACAGCTCCCCATCAGGTCCTTTTAAAACAACACACTTGGGTGAGAGCTCTTTTTACTTGACTCCATCTGCTGTTGATAGTGATCAGCATACTGTGGGCATTGTGGTATCATCTGAGATTAGGTTATGAAGTAGGAAGTAGGGTTACAGGAAGATCAACAAGTATATACAAACTGTTGCTGAAAGCAAGGGTGTCTAATTCAGGTTTGGAGAGTGGGGAAGATAAGGTTACCAGCACATTCCCTCCCATCAGGGCACAGTTTCCTTTTTACAGTCTGCCTTTGTTTTGGTTCTAGAAAGAGATCACAAGGGATTCTATAAAAAAGTTTCAGAAGCAAACAGCAGCAATACTCAGTATATGAACAAGGCAATAGAAAGGGCAACAGGTTGGAAACAGAGAGACAGAAAAGACTATTGATGCCAAGGAAAGGGTGGTAGCAAGTGCAATTATATAGTATGGTCTCAGGCTTATTTTTTTTTTAAATATATTTTATTGATATTTCACAGAGAGGAAGGGAGAGGGATAGAGAGCCAGAAACATCGATGAGAGAGAAACATCAATCAGCTGCCTCCTGCACACCTCCCACTGGGGATGTGCCTGCAACCAAGGCACATGCCCCCGACCGGAATCGAACCCGGGACCCTTCAGTCCGCAGGCCGACGCTCTATCCACTGAGCCAAACCGGTTTCGGCGGTCTCAGGCTTATTTTAAGTATTTTTCCTTTATGACAGGAGAATATCCTAAAACTTTAGCCCTCCATTATATTTAATTTTGTAAGAAGGTGGTAAAGTACAGCTCTTAAAATCTTGCCAATAGTTGTTTGCAGCCTTTAAAGAACAATTGGGAGTTCAGCTTGTGATAAGAAAGCCAGACACAATAGCATCTTCAAGTATGAGGTGAAGAACAGAAAAGAGCTAATTCTAGGGAGTGGCTCTTGAATCATATCTTGGCTGTTCCCCCTAACCCCCATTATTAAAATTTAAAATCTCATTCCGGCACCATAATAGCCACAATCAACAGTTGATTACTGAATGAGTTGTTTCTGAAGTCCTAATACTTATCAGTTGTTTTTCAGTTATTTAATTTTATAACTAGAAGAAGGAGCCCTTGAGTTCAGTCAACAAGCTCATTTGATAGCTGAGGTGGAAAAGAGTGAAGTGACAAGGGCAGAAGCCAGGTCTCTTTCTACATTTCCAATCCAGCAGAACTCTACACAGGATCACCATGAAAAACCTTTAACGCCTGATTTCTAGATTCTGGGCTGCCACACTGCAAACTGGAATGACTTTGGGGCAATGACACTGCAGCCTCCGTGGGGCATGGACACAGCAGGCTCCGTGAATGGCTGAATGATGAACGAGTGAGTGGTCATGCTGCTCTGAAGCCACCCGACCATGGAGCACCGCTCCTGGTCCTCAGGGGCCTCCTGAGCCCCGAGTGTCAACAGCTGGCCAGCGCTCTGCTCCGGCGGCTCCGGCAAAGGACAGCTCCGCAAGGGCCGGGTAATGGACTCAATGTCTACAGAGTTCCACTTCGTCCCACTGAGGTAGCATGTGACACTTTTCCCGAGTCCCCCGGGGATTTTGAGGCCCCTGAACAATTGACCTCGCTCAGCAGCAGCTCCCAGCAGGCAAGGGCTGAGGACGAGCGCGCAAGGCCCACCGCCCCACTGTCTTTCCTAGGCTTCATTCCTGCCACCCTAGCGCTCGGTCCGTTTCCCGTTCGTCTTTCCCTCATTTTCCCCACGACTGTTTCTCAGCGTTTCCCGCTCCCTGTTTACCAAGTGCTTACTCCCACGTACAGGGCCGCTCCCTCGTCTGTCCCTCGACCTCCCTCGGTTGCCCCCTCCCGCTCCTGTATCAGCAGAGGCCTATTCACCTCGCACTGCCCGGGCCATCACGTGATTATGACCCCGCCCCACAGTCACGTGAGCCATCCGCCCCGCCCCCGCGCCGGCGCGCTCTGACGTGCCCTGGAACTTACCCTCCCGCGGAGACTAGTCTGCGGGACCCCGCCGGTGCTGTGTGAGAGCCCTTCAGGCTCGCTTCGGCCTCCCGCAGCCCCCGAGCGGGGTGAAGAGGGCACTGCTTCCGCGAGGCCGCTGGGTCTTCGGTAAGATGGTGGGCGAGGATCCCGCGGACGGAGGGCAGGTTGGTGGGCCGCTGCACAAAGACGCTCCGGGGTCGCAGTTGCGCCCGCCGAGGGTTGCGGAGTGGGGGGGGGAATGCGTGTGCGGGAGGCGTGTAGGTGCCGAGGTGCACGCGACGTGAGGTCTGGAGCGCCGCCTTGAGGGGTCTGGACGCGGGGGTAGAGGGGCTGTTGTGGGCGAGAGGGTTTAAATAGCTCGAAGTCGTGGCTCCTTTGACCCCCGGGTTTCCTGGCTTCCTGTGTGAGGGCAGCTCCCGCCCCACCCCCAGGAAGGAGGGTGTCGGGGTGTGTGCTTCTGGTGCGCGCGCGCGCGCGCGCGTGTGTCTCTGTGTGTTAAAGAGTGGCTGGTGCCACCCTCCTTTCTCGCCGCCTGCCCATAACTGCTGTCTGTTGTAGGGTGTTTAAACCTCCGCCCACCCTTGGAGCCCACCTGGGGACTGTTGATCTTACACTGGGCACTTGCATCTTTGCAGTCTTTAGAGGTGCCCCGCCCCTGCTGAATGCGTATTTGCTACTTTCCAACTCCTCTGGGATGTATCTTCTCAGAGTCCTTGAATTTAAGACATCCTTTTTACAATCTTGCTGACCTCCTCCCATCTTAGGGTCCTTGATTGCTTTCCAAGACAATCAACTGACCTGTATGTGTTGTATCTTAAGTTATTGTAGACCCTCTGAGAAAAAATGTCCACATCCAGGGAAATTGGCGGGGCCTTCAGTTTTAGAGATGTGTGATATTTTCCTTCTGGCTGCAGCAGCAGTTTTAAATACAGTTGTAAAGGCTAAAAAAGCAAAATGTAAAAAGCATATACCTTTATGTAAGTTCAAATGTCATTCCAAGTGAAGTGCTTGTTGTGGGTAAAGGCTGTTAACACTGGTATTGCTTTATGGGTAAAAATGACATATGGAAGTAGTTTTATTGACCATTTATGCACATACTGCTAAGGGGAGGTTATAGTAGAGAAAGGAGAATTGAATGAAGAGTCACTTGGGGTCTGGTTTAGATTCTCCCACTCATTTTTTTTTTTTTTTATATATTTTATTGATATTTCACAGAGAGGAAGGGAGAGGGATAGAGAGCTAGAAACATCGATGAGAGAGAAACATCGATCAGCTGCCTCCTGCATGCCTCCTACTGGAGATGTGCCCGCAACCAAGGTACATGCCCTTGACCGGAATCGAACCCGGGACCTTTCAGTCCGCAGGCCGACGCTCTATCCACTGAGCCAAACCGGTTTTGGCCTCCCACTCATTTTTAAAGGTGAGAGCTTGGAAGACTGAATGTTACAGTGAAAGGTTGTCAAAAAGTATCTAGTCCCCTGTTATGTCTCTTTCATACTTAAGGTTGGGAAATGGTGGCCTGGAGATGTATTTGTCCATGTTCAGTGGTCTTTACCTGTTCTGTAAGAGGGTGTATTAAAGAATGGGTCATCTTACTGTACCTTTTCTGGTCTGGCTGTTGTCAGTATTTTTCTTTCTCTTTGTTTTAAAAATGGTCCTGGAAACGTTTCAGAGCATGAATTAGGGAGCCCAAAGCAGTGCCTAAGAGCAGGCTGTAAAGACTTGACTCGGAGTCATGCAGCCTCAAGAGCCAGACAGGTTGGGCACATATGTGTGACCCATGGTTGCATGTAGCTCCACTGCTCTGGAGGTGTTTCTCTGTGGAAAAAATAATGTAACAGATTGTGTATGTGTGTGTTTGTACATAGTATATGCCCCAGTCTTTGTTGATAGACTTGTTTATACTATATTAATCATAGTAGTTGGAGATTACTAACTCACTCAATGTCATTAGTAGTTGTCCACGTATAGTCAATATTTTACGTAACTTTATATATATACTAGAGGTCTGTTGCACGATATTCACGCAAGAATAGGCCTTCCTTCCCCTGGCTTCGCTCCCAGCCATCTGGGAGCTGCAAGTCCTCGCTCCCAGCGGAGCACCGCTCCTGTAGCTCCCTCCCCTGCCCCCCCTTCCCCCCCCACAATAGCAGGTGTCCCGCCCCTCCTAGCCCTCTGCGCCTGCATATGCAAATTAAACCACCATATTTGTCTGGTTAATTTGCATACTCCTGATTGGCTGTGGGTGTAGCGGAGATACGGTCAATTTACGTGTTTGTCTATTATTAGGTAAGACATATATATACACACACACATATATATATATTTGTTTGGTTAATCCTCACCTGAGAACAATTTTCCATTGATTTTTTTTTTTTTTTTTTTTTTTGAGAGAGAGTGGAAGGGAGGGGGGAGAGACAGAGAGACATTGAAGTGAGAGAGACACATCCATTGGTTGCCTTCCTGCCAGGGATGGGGCTGGGGATCCAATTACTACCTGCCCTTGACCGGAATGGAACCCGGGATCCTTCAGGACGCTCTATCTACCCAGACAAATGCGCTAGGGCATGTAACTTTAAATTTTTTTTACTTACTACACCAGTTGTTTGTAAGGTTCAAGAGATCATAGCAAATGCTGTAGAAAAACAACATATTATTTGTAGTTAATCACTTGGCTTTTCTTCCATTAGTTAGAAAGTATCTGTTGAGTGCTTTTTGTAAAAGGTGGATAGAAAGTGGGCTTAAAAAATTTAAGTACTTTAAGTTATGTAGTTGACATTTCCAAGAACAAAAGGCTAATAAAAATTTTAAGTTGACTAAAACAATGAATATAGTGATGTCTAAAATTATTAAATGGTAGTACTAATATTTTGCTTATCTGAGAAAATTTGTACTAGGGAAAGCTTAAGGCGAATCTCCCTAAAACAGGTATTATAATTTTATAATAAATAGTGGGAGAGGAAAGTGGATTTAAACTTTTATAACAGTTTTAGTTATATGTTGCAAAAATTGCAAATGTGCACTATTTTGTGGAATGAATCAGATGTGAAAAGGTATGATGGTACCACATGGCATCATTGTACTTAAAATCCTGCTTTTTAAATCATGCTATTTTGAGGAACCCATTTGGCCATTATCTTTGTGGTTTTTCTTTTCTTCAATTGTTAAATGGTCTAATTGTGCCACATCCTCATTTGTGGATGGCTTTGCAGTGATTTGGCTATTTTCCTATTACTATTACTTTTATTGACTTTATTGATTTAGTAAATATCCTGCAGTTTCATTTTGCTGTTGATAAAGCTTTTTCTTGGAACAGAACTGTCAAATGCTGACATCTCTAAATGCTTTTCAGACTTGAATGTGTATGGGAATCATCTGACTCTAACAAGCCCCCAGGTGATAACTCATGCTGCCCTTCTGCCCAGAACACAGATCACTGCTATCCAATAGAAATAAATGCCAGTCGCCTGTGTAAGTTTGAAGATTTAAGTTAACTACATGATAAAAGTGGGGAAAAAACCCCAAGTGAAATAAATTTATTATTTTATCATGTAATCAATATGAACTTATTATTTTTTAATACATTCTTTTTTTTTTGAAATAAATCTTCAAAATCCCATTTGTTGTTGACAGCACATCAAGTTTGGATTGGTCACACATCAAATGCTCAATAACCACGTTTGGCTATTGGCTGCTGTATTGAACAGCACAGGCCTGGAGTCTAGAATCTAGATCAATGCTATTTTAAGTGTATTTTTTTTTTTTTTTTTGATTGGCCCCATGAGCAACCTTTGGGAATTTGTTAGAAATGTAAATCTTGGGTCCCTACTTCATACCTCCTCTCTTTAGAATATCTGGGTTTCAGTAACTTGTGTTTTGAAAGCTACAGGATATGCTACACAATGTGTATGTGGTATTCTGAATGGGATCTTAGAACAGAAAAAGTTTAATAGGGAAGAACTAAGGAAATCTGAATAAAGTATCAACATTATTATCAATAATCATTGAATATGACAAATACACCATACCAACATAAGATAGTATGGGAAATTGTGCACAGGGTATATGGGAACTCTCTGTACTACCTTTGCAATATTTCTGTAAATTTGAAACTTATCAAAAATAAAGGTTTCTTTTTTTTTTAAGGTTCATACATCTTTTTTTAAAAAAATAAATCTTTATTGTTCAGATTATTACAGGTGTTTCTTTTTTCCCCCCATAGCTCCCTTCCACCTGATTCCCCACCCCACCCCATGCCCTTACCCCCGCCACTGTCTTTATCCATAGGTGTAAGATTTTTGTCCAATCTCTTCCCGCACCCCTCACACCCCCTTCCCCCTGAGAACTGTCAGTCCACTCCCTTTCTATGTCCCTGATTCTATTATATTCACCAGTCCATTCTGTTCTTCAGATTTTTTATTCACTTGATTTTTAGATTCACTTGTTGGTAGGTATGTATTTGATGTCATTTTGTTGTTCCTAATTTTTATCTTTACCTTTTTCTTCTTCTTCCTCTTCTTAAAGAATACCCTTCAGCATTTCATGTAATCCTGGTTTGGTGGTGATGAAGTCCTTTAGCTTTTTCTTGTCTGTGAAGCTCTTTATCTGACCTTCAACTCTGAAAGATAGCTTTGCTGGGTAAAGTAATCTTGGTTGTAGGTTCTTGCTGTTCATCACTTTGAATATTTCTTGCTACTCCCTTCTGGCCTGCATAGTTTCTGCCGAGAAATCAGCTGACAGTCGTATGGGTGCTCCCTTGTAGGTAACTAACCGTTTTTCTCTTGATGCTTTCAAGATTCTCTCTTTGTCTTGTGCCCTTGGCATTTTAATTATGATGTGTCTTGGTGTGGTCCTCTTTGGATTCCTATTGTATGGGGTTCTTTGAGCTTCCTGAACTTGTAAGTCTTTCTTTCACCATGTAGGGAAAGTTTTCTGTCATTATTTCTTCTAATAGGTTTTCAATATTTTGCTCTCTCTCTTTTTCTGGCACCCCAAAAATTCAGATGTTGGTACGCTTAAAGTTGTCCCAGAGGCTCCTTACACTATCTTCGTATTTTTGGATTCTTTTTTCTTTTTGTTTTTCTGGTTGGGTGTTTTTTGTTTCCTCATATTTCAGATCTGTGGTTTGATTCTTGGGGTATGTTGATCTACAGTTGAGTTTCTGTATATTCTTTATTTAGACAGTGTATGCTTAATTTCTGACTGGTCCTTTTCCATTTTTTTTTTTCTTTTTGGCATTCTCATTAAGATCCTTAAAGGTCTCACTAAGTTCCTCAGAGGTTTTTAGAAGATTCTTGAGTAACCTTATAAATGTGGTTCTGAACTCTATGTTGTCCAGTAGTTTGCTTTCCTCCATTTCTTTCATTCGTGTCATGTTTGTCTCCACATTTTGGCTGTTTCCCTGTGTTGATGGAGTGGCTTTGTGTGGTAGGTGACCTATAGGGGCCAGTAGCTCAGCCTCCCCAATCACCTGAGGTGGATGCTCTTGGTACACCCCTTTGTGGGCTGAGTGCAAAGTCTTGGTGTAGTTAAGCCTTGATTGCTGTTGGTACACTGGGAGGAATTGACCTCCAGGCCAATTGGCTGCGAGGACCCACTGTGTCTATAATGGAAGAACTGCTGCGTTGGAGACACGCTTATGGTGCAGGACTTGTTTCGGTGGGGCTTTGGTGCTCACTGAGTCTGCCTCTTGAATGTGTCACTTATGGATGTGAGGAGTTGAAATCTGGTTTCTCACACTGACCACTAGGTACACTGGCTTCTGGATCTCCAATGGGGTGCAGGTCAGCTACTGTCTGAGGCCACCCAGCAGGAGCTACAGCGAGAACTACAGTTTTCTCCTCTTTGTTTGGGGTTTGCAGGTTTTGGAGCTGTCTGACCAGGGCTGCAAGTTTGCTAGGTTAAGCTGCGATAGGGCAGGTCATTCATATGCTAAAGCTGCTGCTTGGAGCTTGGGTGGGTTTGTAGGTTGTGCGGGGCGGGGTCTCAGGAAGTCACTAGGCTAGGGCGTGGCAAACAGCGATGGCTGCCAGCCAGTTAGCCAGCTCTGTGTCTCCGACCCCGTCGTCCCTTGCCCCAGCGCAGTAAACAATTATTCCTGTGCGCAGCTCTGCAAGCAAGCCACCCTCACTTTCCGACCTGATGGCAGACAGTGCAGCTTCTCCCCAGAGGAGTTTGGGTCCCCCGCGTCTCCCCAAAAACTGGAGTTTGGAGTAATCGGGAGCTTGTCTCCCTTCGGGTTGAAAAAAGCAGTGCTCCCAGTCGCCCGCCGCCAGCCTGATTCGCACGCCTCCGTACCTCAGCTTTTCAGTGCTTGTGCAGGTCTCAATGCTGTTTTCTCTTTCCTTCTAGTTGTAGAACTTCCACTCAGCCAGCTTTCCTGTGATTCTGGGTGATAGACGTTTTGTCTTTTAGTTGTAGTTTTGAAATTGTTGTGCGAGGCAGCAGTTTAGGTGTTTACCTATGCTGCCATCTTGGATCCTCTCATAAAGGTTTTTTGTTGTTTGTTTTTTAAGCAGCTCTCCAGGAGATTTGATTGTTCACTAAAATTTTGAGGAGCAGTGATCTAGATCACTAATATGACCTATACTAACTGCAGCTTGGGTGGACAGTATGAAGGGTAGTATTAGGTCTGGTTGGGTAATAATAACAGTATTTTTGTAATAAGAGCTGAAACTTATAAAGCACTTAACAATGTGCCAGGCATTATGCCATGTACTTTACACATATCCACACTAATTCTCCCAATATGTGGACTGTCCTATTAATAAGCTTTGTTTTACAAATGGAAAAAAACTGATGCTGAGAGAGGTTCAGTGACTCAGGTCACATAGCTAGCAAGAGGCAGAGGCAGGGATTTTTGAGGAGGGACTAATATTACTAGTATCATCCATCAGTTCATTTGTGAGTATTTTTCTGCTCTCACAAATTTTGCTTCTTTGAGTAAGCAACAATTAGTGTGGATACTCTGTATCATTCCTTATAGTTTATAAAGTACTTTTTCTCTTTTCATTCTCACAAGGATCTTTTGAGGTTTGTATTTTTTTTCCTTTGTTTTTCAAATAAGTTAGGATGCTCAGGGTCTGAGAGCTGATAGATGGCAAATCCTAGATATAAGTTTCAGGCCTCTGACACTAAGTTCTGTTCTTTTTCCCTTTACTGAAGGAGAATTTAGAATACATTTTGAAGTTAAAGGGATATCTTTAAAAATTTGCTGTAAATAACCTGTATTTTGCTATGTGTTAGTGGTTTATTTAAAAATTCAATTTTATTGAGGTATAATGTATACACTAAAATACATTAACACTCAGCAATTTAGAGAATAGATACATACACCAAGATGGATTAGTCTCAGAGGCATTATTTTAACTGAAACAAGCCAGATATAGAAGGCTACACAATGTATGATTTGTGAATACTTTTCTGTCACAACTTTGCTTCCATGAGGAAACAGTGTTTAGGGTGATGTTCTCTATCAAGATTTTGTTTTCTTTTTTCACATTTCCTTTTTGCATTTTCACAAGGATTTTTTGAGATTTGTATTGTTTCCTGTTTTACAGATGGATGTATCACAATTTATTTAGGCATTCACCAGATGATTTGTTTCCAGTTTATGATTCTTATGAATAAAGCTGTAATGACTGTCCATGTATGGCCTTTGCATGGACTTACTTTTTTTCCTCTTGGGTAAATATCTAGAAGAGGAATTAATAGATTATATGGTAAATGTAGTTTAACTTTATAAGAAACTAGCGGCCCAGTGCATGAATTCGTGCACCTTGAAAGGAACTGTGGGCCGTGAGGCTGCGGTGGGCACAGGGGCAGGTCTTGGCCCATCCTCCGTGCCCCCGCCCATCCCCTCCTGCTGTGGCCCCAGTCCCATCTGTCGGCAGCCCTGCTCCCACTGCTCCCATGCACTGATGGCACAGAGTGATTGGGGCCAGTGCCAGCAGCAGCTGTGAATGGTGGCTGCTGCCCCAATAGACCCTCAAGAGCAGAGGGAGGTGGAGAAGCCCTCAGGGGCGATGGGGCTGGCAGCCACGGCTCACAGCTGCTGATGGCGCCAGCAGCAGGTGCGAGTGGGGCTGGCGCCGGCAGTGGATGCAAGAGGCAGCTGCCGGCCCCGATTGCTCCTCAGGAGAAGGGGGAGATGGAGAACCCCTGAGGGGTGATCGGGGCTGGCAGCCTCTGCTCGCACCCACTGACAGTGCCGAGCGATTGGGGCCAGCGCCAGGCACCAGCAGGGGGTGCAAGCAAGGCCAGCGCCAGCAGTGGGTGTGAGCACCAGGTTGGACCGTGGCGTGCGGGAGCAAAGAATTTTCAGTAACCATCAGAGGCTCGCCCTGATGACAGCAATCGGTGCCCCACCTTGGTCTGGTGCTCCCACTCACCTACTCCACCATCCTGCCGCTGCTAACGCCCACCATGTTCCGTGCTCTGCTGCCTGCTGCCCACACCCGCCATGTTTCACGCGCGCCCCTGGTGGTCAGCGCACATCATAGCGACTGGTGGTTCGGTTGTTCCACCGTTCGGTCTGTTTGCATATTAGGGTTTTATATATATAGATATAGATTGCCCAGATGTTTCCTAAAGTGGTTGTATCATTCTACATTCCCACCAGGGAATGAGAGTTTCATTTGGTGTTCTCCTTACCAAATACAAAGACAGGTTATTTTCAGCAAATTTTTAAAGATATCCCTTTAACTTCAAAATGTATTCTAAATTCTCCTTCAGTAAAGGGAACAAGCACAGAACTTAGTGTCAGAGGCCTGAAACTTATATCTAGGATTTGCCATCTATCAGCTCTCAGACCCTGAGCATCCTAACTTATTTGAAAAACAAAGGAAAAAAAATACAAACCTCAAAAGATCCTTGTGAGAATGAAAAGAGAAAAAGTACTTTATAAACTATAAGGAATGATACAGAGTATCCACACTAATTGTTGCTTACTCAAAGAAGCAAAATTTGTGAGAGTAGAAAAATACTCACAAATGAACTGATGGATGATACTAGTAATATTAGTCCCTCCTCAAAAATCCCTGCCTCTGCCTCTTGCTAGCTATGTGACCTGAGTCACTGAACCTCTCTCAGCATCAGTTTTTTTTTCCATTTATAAAAAGAAGCTTATTAATAGGACAGTTCACATACTGGGAGAATTAGAGTAGGTATGTGTAAAGCAAATGGCATAATGCTTGGCACATAGTAAGTACTTTATAAGTTTTAGCTCTTATTACAAAAATACTGTTATTATTACCCAATCAAACCTAACACCATTCTAGTACACGGGTAGTGATATCTGGAAATTTTCATTTTCTTTTTTTAAATATATTTTATTGATTTTTTTACAGAGAGGAAGGGAGAGGGATAGAGAGTTAGAAACATCGATGAGAGAGAAACATAGATCAGCTTCCTCTTGCACACCCCCTACTGGGGATTTGCCCGCAACCAAGGTACATGCCCTTGACCGGAATCGAACCTGAGACCCTTCAGTCTGCAGGCCGACACTATATCCACTGAGCCAAACCAGTTAGGGCTATCTGGAAATTTTAATTTTCATTGTTAGGGTTTTGTTTCACAGCTTTAATGAGGTATAATTGCTGTATAATTAACTGTGCATATTTAAGTGTGTAATTTGATGAGTTTTTATGTATGTATATACCTGTGAGCTATATACCATTATCACCACTATTAAGATAATGAACATATTTATCACCTCCCCACAAAAAAAAATTTTCTTGAGCCTCTTTGTAATTCGTTGCCCTTGTTCCCTGGTGATATTTCATCTGCTTTCTGTCACTATAGATTAGTTTGTATTTTCTAGAATTTTATACAGATAGAATCTTGAAAGTATGCACTGTTGTTTGGATTTTTTTCATTCAGCAAAATTGTTTTGAGATTCATCCAGTTTTTTTTGTGTGCATCAGTAGTTCATTCCTTTTTATTCTCATAGACCCATGTGTGGATATACTGCAATTAGTTTATCCACCTACCTGTTGATGGACATTTGGGTTGTTCCCAATTTGGGGTGATAACAAATAAAGCTGCTGTGAACATTCACATACAGATCTTTGTGTTGTCATGTGCTTTCATTTCTTTTGGGTAAATAACTAGGAGTAGAATCCCTGGATCATATAATAGATATATGTTAAAAATTTTTCCAAAGTGCTTTTACTATTTTACATCTCTACCAGCAGTGGGTAAGTTCTAGTTGCTCCACATTCTCAAAAACACTGGTATCAGTCTTTTAAATTTTGGTCATTCTAATAGTATGTATTCTTTGTGGTTTTGATTTGCATTTTCCTAATGACTAAAGATTTTGGGCACCTTTTTATGGGCTTATTTACCATCTGTCTTCTTTGGATAAGTGTCTGTTTATATCTTTTGCCATTTTTGTTGGGTTATTTGTGTTATTGACTTTGTACAATTCTTTATTCTAGATATGAGTTGTTTGTTGGGGATATGTGTTCATGAGGGATAGTTTTTCTTATAAGGTCTTTGGTTTTGACATGATGGTAATGCTCATCTCCTACAATGCATTGGGGTGCTTTCCCTCTTTCAGTTTTCTTTGAGAGGCTTGTATAGAGTTTATATTATCTTCCTTACATTTTTGGTAAAATCACTAGTGAAGACATCTGGGCCAGGAGTTTTCTCTGTGGGAAGATTTTAAAAGACACATTCAAGCCTTTTGCAGCCACGTAGAAGCGCCAATGGTCAAAATGAAGTTCAGTCTCTTTGTGACTTCTGACGGATCAATAACTGTAAGTCATTTCAGTGTGCCTTCCCCCATTTGCAGGAAGATTATGTCTTCTCTTTCCGAAGAACTGAGAGAGAAGTACTACAGTGTTCAATCCATGCCCATCCGAAAGGATGATAAAGTTCAGGTTGTTCAAGGACATTACAAAGGGCAGCAAATTGGCAAAGTAGTCCAGGTCTAGAGAACGAAATATGTCATCTACATTAAACGAGTGCAGCAGGAGAAAGCTAATGGTACAACTGTTCATGTGAGCATTTACCCCTAGCAAGGTGGTTATCGCTAAACTAAAACTGGACAAAGACTTTGCAAAGACCCTTGAATGGAAAGCCAAATCTCACTAAGTAGGAAAGAAAAAGGGCAAATACAAGGAAGACACAATTGAGAAGATGCAGGAATAAAGTAATCCTAGATTCAACTTTCATTAAATACTTAAAAAAAAAGACGTTCAATATTTATTTTCTTTTTTTTTTTTTTTTTTTAAAATATATTTTATTGATATTTCACAGAGAGGAAGGGAGAGGGATAGAGAGCTAGAAACATCGATGAGAGAGAAACATCGATCAGCTGCCTCCTGCACACCTCCCACTGGGGATGTGCCCGCAACCAAAGTACATGCCCTTGACCGGAATCGAACCCGGGACCTTTCAGTCCGCAGGCCGACGCTCTATCCACTGAGCCAAACCAGTTTGGGCTCAATATTTATTTTCTTTTGTGAATCCTCATCCAAGGATATTTTTCCATCGATTTTTAGAGAAATTGGAAGGAACAAGGGGAGACAGAAATAGAAACATCAATGGGAGAGAGAGACATTGATTAGTTGCCTCCAGCACTGGCTGGCCAGGGCTGCGGATTGAGCCTGCAACTGAGGTACCGGAATTGAATCTGAGACTCTTCAGTCCTCGTGCTATGTATGCACTTAGCCAAACTGTCTAGGGCAAGACAGTCAATATTTTTAATAGATACAGGGCTCTTTTGATTATCTCTTCTTAAGCAAACTTTGGTAATTTGTCTTTCAAGAAATTTGTCCAGTTTATCTAAGTTGTTGAATTCATTGGCACAAGTTCATAATCTTATCTTTCTTTTGATGTCTTTAGGATCTCTAGTATGTCTCTTGTCTTATTCCTGATATTGGCAATTTGTGTTTGCCTCATTTGTTCTTGATCAATTTGGCCAGAGGATTGTCAGTATTACTGATGTTCTCAAAGACCCAGCTTCTGGTTTCATTGATTTTCTCTAACATTTTACTGTTTTTTGTTGATTTCTACTCTGATGTTTAGCATGTCTCTTCTGCTTACTTTGGGTTTATTTTGCTCTTCTTTATTTAGTTTCTTAGAGTAGAAGCTTATGTCATTGACTGGAGATCTTTCTTCTTTCCTAATATGGGCATTTAATGCTATAAAATGTTCTAAGTACTACTTTAGCTGCATCCCACAAATTTTGAAATGTCGTGTTTTCATTTTCATTCAGTTCAAATTTCCTGTTTGATTTCTGCTTTGACCACTGAGTTACTCAGAAAGTGTTGTTTAGATTCTAACAACAAATTTGGGGGTTTTAAGATATCTTTTTAATAATTTATAATTTAATTGTCAGAGAAAACACTTTGTATGATTTCAGTTCTTTTAAATTTATTGAAATTTGTTTTATGGCCCAGAATATAGTCTAAGAAAATAATATGTTTATTAGAAATGGCTGTACCATTTAGCATTCCCATTAGCACTGTTTGAGTGTTCCAGTTGTTGGTGTTCTTGTCAGCACAGATCGGCCGCCTCCTGCACACCCCACACTGGGGAAGACTGTAACCTGGGCATGGGCCCCTACCGGGAATCGAACTGCAATTCCCGGCGCACAGGTCGACCAAGCTGTATTGTCTTTTTTAAAAAATAACTTTATGTATTGTAGTTGGTTTGTAGTTATATCTTATTTTGGTTTTAATTTGCATTATTGGGTTTTTAATGTTTTATAAAATAATTTTTTTTTTTTTTAGCAGTTGTCTACCTGATTTATTAGCACTTGTTTGATTAAATCAGTGGGAAATATACCTAAAGAAAGCTGACTGAAGTCTCTTACACACAATACAAATGCTTCTCTCATTACATTCTTTACAGTGCACCAACCCTCTAAAACTCTTCTTCAGACCTTCCCCCACTTAAGAAAAGTTGTAAAAGTACATAAGGCCAGAAAAGTATTAGGGAGAAAAATAACCATTTTTTTTTAAAATCCTGTGATGGAAAAAAGGCTTTTTAAAATATGAAATAAAAATCCATACATTAACAGTACAAATATTTTAAACACCATGAACAAAGTAAAAAATGACAATTGGGAAAAAATTATTTTTAAGACAAACAAATGACCAGTTTCCCTAATTCCCGCCCCCCAAAATGATTATAAAATCACTAACAAAATTAAAAATTAAGAAGAAAAACAATTTTCAATTAAATGTGTCAAACCCTACTAAAGTGGCCTTCAGAAAGGCTAGGTACATGCAAGACTTTTAAAAGTTGGCCCTGGCATTTTGCTCAGTGGTTAGAGTGTTGGCCTACAGAGCAAAGGGTTACAAGTTTGATCCCTAGCCCCACTGGGAGGCAACCAGTCAATGTTTCTCTCTCTCTCTCTCTCTCTCTCTCTCAACCCCCTGCTCCTCTCTTAATTAAAAAAAAAAAAAAAAATCAATGGAAAAAATGTCCTCTGATGCAGATTAAAACAATATTTGTTTGGTTGTCAGTCTACATAAGGAGGACTCAGATTCTGAGATTCCCTCTTTTATTCCACCTAGCCAGATTCATGCACATACACATTCAAAACTATAAATTTTCAATTTGAAGTCAATTCTAATAGGTTTTCAAGTTTTTATAATAAATATTCAGCCAGAATTTAGATAAGGAAATACCAACGTATGGTTTCACAAGGTCATCAAAATTCTGTGACAAATCTTTCATCCTTTCTAAATTATCCCAATAATCCAGGGGAAACATATGGCCTGGTCAATAAACATTGTTTCTAAACCCAAAACTGTCACTTTCTGGGTCAATCATATCACATATTCCTTTATTCTTAGATTATAAGAGAACTAGATTAGTACATTTTCTCCTGGATTAAAAGTTTATTTCAAAGCTAAAGCTAAATTTATAATTTTTTAATTTGTCTTCAAAGAGCAGTCACACCACTATAACAATGTACATATGTGGATCCTCCTTGGGGAGAAAGAAAAAAAAAACCTACCAAATTATGATCACCCCCTTCATACATCCCAGCATATATATTTTTAAAGTAATAAATCAAAAACAGAATTCAGAACATGCAACGATGTCTTTTATTATGTATGGGTTTTAGAAATTATTTCCTCGATCACTCCATACACAGGCAAAAATAAAATGTACTGGTAAGCATATTAGAATTGGCAAAACTCATCATTGCCTACAGCAGGGAAATTATCCCTAAAACATGCTTAACCAGGAGGCCAGTTCATTTGCCGACCTCCAAGAACATGAAGATGACCATGATAGACAGACTGTCCCCCATCTGTGCCTTCATTCACTACCATGTGATAACCCTTCTTTAGGCCCAGATCAGCAGCACATTTCTTGCCAACAATCATTAAATGTCCAAGAAGATTTTCATCATCATCTTCTGCTACAGAAATCTGGGATATATGCTTCTTAGGTATCACCAGAAAATGTGTTGGTGCTTGAGGGGAAATGTCATGGAAAGCAAGACACTGGTCGTCCTCGAAAATGATTTTGGCTGGGATTTCCTTGTGAATGATCTTCCCGAAGATCGTGTGGCCACCAGGCCGAGCAGCCTGAGCCTTGGCAATCTCATCTGCCATTGTGGCCTTGCTTCCGCAAGCTGTTTTATAAAATAATTTAAACTTGAATAAAAATTAAGAATCATGAAGTGTTTTCTTTTTTAAAATATATTTTTATTGATTTCAGGGAGGAGTGGAGAGAGGGAGAAGGAGAGAGAAACAATGATGGGAGGGATCATTGATCGGCTGCCGCCTGTACCCTCCTGTACACGCAGGGATCGAGCCTGCAACCCTGGCATGTGCCATGACTGGGAATTGAACTGTGACCTCCTGATTCATATGTCAATGCTCAACCACTGAGCCAAGCCAGCCGGGCAAGTGTTTCTTTTTTTTCCAGTAGAGGACAGAAAGTTTGGAGGGATTGGTAGTGTAGTTCATTATTTGTTTGCTACATTCATGCTACTTTACAATTTTCCAAAAGTTTGAATGTTTATTTGCTTTTTAATACAGTTGTTTATATGGAAAACAACAATAATGAAATAATAATACAAGAATAAACTGTGTTTTGTGTACTCACAACTGTAAACCCACTTTTACCCCACCCTGTATTGACATTGACATCTGTAAAAGCTTTGTTGGGATTTTAGTGACTTGTAAGTTATGGGTAGACAAGGATAAGGTGATTTAAATGGTATTTCCAGTGACTCTTTATTGTGATAATATATGCCTGTAATATTTCATTGTCTGTATATACCACTTTTTCTTTTTTTATTTTTTTTTATTTTTTTTTTTATTTTTTTTTTTTTTAAATATATTTTATTGATTTTTTACAGAGAGGAAGGAAGAGGGATAGATAGTCAGAAACATCGATGAGAGAGAAACATCGATCAGCTGCCTCCTGCACACCATCTACCGGGGATGTGCCCGCAACCAAGTTACATGCCCTTGACCGGAATCGAACCTGGGACCTTTCAGTCTGCAGGCTGACGCTCTATCCACTGAGCCAAACCGGTTTTGGCGACTTTTTCTTTTTTTAAAGCTATCCATCCACCTATGGACATTAGACTTGCTTCCACCTTTTTGATTATTGTGAATAATATTGCTATGAACATGGGTGTTCATATATCTGTTCAAGTCCCTGCTTTCAATTTTTTTTTGGATATGTATCCAGTAGTAGAATTGCTGTATCGTATGGTAATTTTATTTCTAATGTTTTGAAAAAAATTCCATGCTGATTTCCCACTGGCTGTACTGTTTTACATTCCCACCAGCAAAGAACAGGTGTTGTTACCATAAGGGGGTGGGGGTGGGTGAGATGCAAGAAAAAAATTATATGAACTGTAAAAAAGTTAATTTCTTTTTGTTTTTAAAAACATTATTTTTAGAAAGTTCTTATTAAAAAATTGAAATATGGGACTTAGGTGTTGAGGATTTGGAAGGAGAAATCCACTGATTGGAGTGCATTTAGAAGGAAGTAAAGAGAAAACTAAAAAAAAAAAAAAGTGTAGAAGCAGAATGATCATCATAAAAGGATGGTTTTAAAGATTATTGTGAAGCTATTATCCATAGGTGGTAGTTTTTGATGAAATAGAGTCTTAAGGAAAAGGAAGTTAATTAACCTTTTTGCTCAAGAAAATTATTTTTGTTCCTTAGACTTTTTCCTGATTTTGAGGTTTTTTTTTTTTTACCTCATGCTATCTTCTTGGTATCCTACATCATCATATTAAAACTCTTAGTGTGTGCAAGTGGCTCTTAAGGGATTAAAACCCTGATTGATCTTTACTGTTTTTTGGTCTGAAAGGGAGGGCTCTTTACCAAAGTACTGAGTTTGCAAAAGTTTTTTTGAATACAATAGGATTTTCACTTTGTGCTCTGTTATATATTAACTGGGTCATGTTTAAGAGATAATTTTTAGAATGATTTTGAAGATTTAACAGCCATTGATAATGAAGAACCCTAGTACCTCTTAAATAATTGTAATTTGTGTTTAGGTGAGAAAAACAAGCACTGTAATTCTGCATAAATGTGGTGTTTATAACTAAAGCACAAAAGAAATGTGAGTTTATTTAAATTATTTAAATGTGAGACATTATGTAAGATATATTAATCAGAATATCAAATGTGCATGATATCACTTTTAATTTGAGGTAGAGTTAAGAAGACAGTTGTCTAATAAGAAGCATTTAAATCAAGTATTTAAAATCCAAATGGGGGAGTTTGAAGGGTCAATATGGCACTACAAGATGCTCCAGGCTCATCTTGTATATTTCTTTCCCCAGTACTAGAATCAGCCATTTCACCAAAGAGCCTTGGTTCCTTTATTTGGAGAATGGTATTAGAAACCAAATCTGGGTGCTATGTGTGCTTGTTGCCTCTAGGCTGTCATTTTTACAGACAGCAAGGAACAGTGTGTACTAAGAAGTATATAGATGTTGCCGGAAAGAGGACCTAGCCCTTGGTGGGTCTGCCTAGGGCCGGCTGGTAGTATGTGGGTTCTTGACTTCGTGCAGGAAAAATTTCACAACACGAGTCCAGGTGACTATGAGGGAATGTTTATTAAAGCTGGGGACAGTAAAACAAGAAAGGGCTTAGCCTAGAAGAAGCAATAGGAGAGCCAAGGCTGGACTGCCTTAGCTCTTTGGGAAGTCAGAGAAAAGGGGACCTTTGGGAACAGCTTCAGGGGTGGGCCTGCTGCTGCCCATTGCTCTCCTGGTTGTGTCATGGGGTCCCTTAGAGTTTAGAAGATGCCTGTGGGGAAGAGGGGAAGGAAATGGTATGGGCTGCTTCCCCAAGAGAGTGAGTACTGAGTCCTTTGTCTTGAGGCTTTCATCTCTTTCTTGAGGTGGGAATCTTAGGGGTGGTCTCAAGGGAGGTTTCAGCAGAATATTCATCAGTTTTCTAAGTGTGCTTCTCCATGGCCCTGATCTCCACCGATTGGTCAGTGTTAGGGCAAGGGGTCCTTAGTCATTGCAGCTGGTCCTGGTGTTGCTCATCAAGTTTTGCTGTTTTTCTGGGTTTGTAGCTGAAATACAATTGAGGCCTAGATGTTATTTCTAGGGAGATGACCTTCTGTATCTGCTGTAAATTGCTCTGCCAGTTCAGCTTCTCAGTTTCCCATTCCACATGTCCTGGCTTATTGAACTATCTCATAGAGAAGTTTCTGTAATTTTTATAAGGTAATCACCTGTATCTGTGGTAAACTAAAAATGGGTTCATTGATTTCATACTGATGTCTCCAAGTCTAATCCATTAACACATGGATTATTCTAGCCTTCTCCCCTTGCTTGTCTATAAATTTTCACTCCGACATTGAGAAATCTGGTTCCTAGTACCCACATTCCATTTACTTAATTATTCAGCTCCAGTATATATGTATAGCAGTATCAGAATTTTTAATTCACACTCGTGTGGGAGACATTTTTATTTACTACAACACAGTACTTAAGTGCAGTCCATTTGCCTATATTCTTATACACCCCACTTATTTCCAATATTAGTTAGGTCAGCATCTTTCCCTTCCTCCTCCCCTTCAGTGAGATCAATCTATATATTTGTAATACTACTAGACTAGCATGTCTGCATTCCATCCTGGGATTCCCCTGACCTCGTAACAGTTTTTTAAAATTTTGCATACATTGAAGTTCAGACTTTGTGTTGTAATAATTAATGGGTATGAAAGACTCCCTCTTCTCCTCCCACTTCCAGTAATCACTGTCTCTATACTTTTGACTTTTGCAGAATGCCATATAATTAAAACCATTCCGTATTTGGCTCTTTCAAACTGACTTCTTTCACTTGGCAAAATATATCTAAGCTTTGTTTGTGTCTATTCTTGACTTGATAGTGCATTTCTTTTTATCACTGAATAATATTCCATTACAGTTTATCCTTTCTTCTATTGTAGGACATCTTGGTTGCTTTTAGTTTTTAGAAGTTATAAATGAAGCTGCTATAAACATTTGCTGTAGAACTTTTTGTGGAAATAAGTTTTCAATTCATTTGGTTAAATACCCAGGAGTGTGATGGTATGGTGAGACCATATTTAGCTTTGTAAAAAACTGCTAAACTATCTTCCACAGTGGCTGTACCATTTTGCATTTCTACCAGCAGTGAATAAAAGTTCCTGTTGCTCTATATCCTCACCAGCATTTGGTGTTTTTATTTTCTTTTTATTTCAGCCATTCTAATGGGTATGTAATGGTATCTTGTTTTAATTTTCAAATTCTTAATGACATGATGTTGATATTTTTTCACATGCTTACTTGCCATGTTTTCTTTCATGATGTGTTTTCTCAGATCCTTTTTTCTATGTAAAAATTTTGGTTCATTTTGTTGAGTTTTAAGAGTTCTTTGCATATTTTGGCTACAAGTCCTTCATCAGAGGTCTTTTGCAAATATTTTCTCTTTCTGTGGTTGGTTTTCATTCTCTTAGTGTCTTTCACAGATCAGAAGTTTTAAATTTCAATAAATTTCTACGTAATATTTTCTTCATGGATCATGCATTTGGTGGGTATATTTAAAAATTCATTTCTGATTCTAAGGTCATATTTTTTCCTTTTTAAATTGGAATATTTTCTCCATTCTTGTATCCAAGAAAAAGTCATGCTCACTCATTTCTGACTAAGAAAGACTTCATGGCACAAATATTCCTAAAATACCTCATGCACATGTCATTTTTATTAAAATATGCTTGCTTCCCCAAACACTTTTTTGGTTGTTTTCTCATTTTTGTTTCAGATTTAAATCTTGGTTTTGAGTTTCCTTTACTGGTTTACACTTGACTGTGTTCTCTGCTGCTTTCCAGTTACCCGATCATGTCCTGTATCCTTCCTGCTATTCCATTTTTGCTATTTCTTTATGGCCAGAATAGTTTCTAATATTATTTTATTTTCCTTTATTTCTTTAGGCCTAAAGAAATGCCTTATATATCTTTTTATTCTTAGAAAACAGGGATCATGCATTAAGAAAAAGGTTCTTAAGAGCCATAGAATGGCTGGCCTATGATGTCTTGTTAACTGTACAATTTACAGAATTATTTGGTGGAGTAATTTCTTTCTCCTTTTTTTTTTAAAAATTTAATAAATCATTATTGTTCAGATTATTACAATTGTTTCTCCTTTTTCCCCCCATAGCTCCCCTCCACCCGGTTCCCACCCCACCCTCTGCCCTTACCTCCCCCCAACTGTCCTCATCCATAGGTGTACGATTTTTGTCCAGTCTCTTCCTGCACACCCCCCCCCCCATATCCCTTTCCCCCTGGGAATTATCAGTTCACTCCCTTTCTATGCCCCTGATTCTATTATATTCACCAGTTTGTTCTGTTCCTCAGATTTTTAATTCACTTGTTTTTTAGGTTCACTTGTTGATAGATATGTATTTGTTGTTCATGATTTTTATCTTTACTTTTTTCTTCTTCCTCTTCTTTAAGAATACCTTTCAGCATTTCATATAATACTGGTTTGGTGGTGATGAACTCCTTTAGCTTTTTCTTATCTGTGAAGCTCTTTATCTGCCCTTCCATTCTGAATGATAACTTTGCTGGGTAGAGTAATCTTGGTTGTAGGTTCTTGCCACTCCCATCTGGCCTGCATAGTTTCTGTTGAGAAATCAGCTGACAATCGTATGGGTGCTCCCTTGTAGGTAATTAACTGTTTTTCTCTTGCTGCTTTTAATATTCTCTCTTTGTCTTTTGCTCTTGACATTTTAATTATGATGTGTCTTGGTGTGGTCCTCTTTGGATCCCTTTTGTTTGGGGTTCTCTATGCTTCCTGGACTTGTAAGTCTATTTCTTTCACCAGGTGGGGGAAGTTTTCTGTCATTATTTCTTCAAATAGATTTTCATTATCTTTCTCTCTTCTTCTGGCACCCCCATAATTCTGATGTTGGTACGCTTGAAGTTGTCCCAGAGGCTTCTTACACTATCTTCAACTTTTTGGATTTTTTTTCTTTTTGCTTTTTCGGTTGAGTGTTTTTTGCTTCTTTGTATTTCAAATCTTTGCCTTGATTCTTGCATTCCTCTAGTCTGTTGTTGGGTCTCTGTATAATATTTTTTATTTCAGTCTGTGTATGTTTAATTTCTAGTTGGTCCTTTTTCATATCTTCGAGGGTCTCGCTAAATTTATCAGCCTTTTCTAGGATATTCTTGAAAAGCCTTATAACCGTGGTTTTGAATTCTATATCCAGTCGTTTTTTCTCCTCCATTTCTTTCGTTTGTGATCTGTTTCTTTGATGCCGCATTTTCATTGCTTCCCTGAGTTGGTGGGGTAGATTTGTGTGCTAGGTTTCCTATATGGCCCAATGGCTCAGCCTCCCCAGTTAACCTGAGGTGGACACTCTTGGTGCACCCCTTTGTGGACTATGTGTACAGCTTTGTTGTAGTTAAGTCTTGATTGTTGTTGGTATCACTGGGAGGAATTGACCTCCAGGCCAGTTGGCTGTAAGGATTAGTTGTGTCTATGCTGGGAGAAGTTGGGTACTGGAGACAGCCTTATAGGATCAGACTTGCCAAATTGCAATAGCCTCTGTGCTCAGCTTGGATGGGACGGAGTCTAAGGGCGGAGCAGACAGTCTTGGCTTCCCATCAGCCCTGCCCTTGCGCGCCCCTCCAGACCTCTGCCTTCCGCAGCTCCCGAGTTTCCGCCTGACAGTCCAGAATCCCCCGTAAGAGTGTGGGTCCCCAGGGGCTCACCCGCTACTGGAGTTCAATGCAGTTAGGAGCTTCCGACTCCCTTCCGCTAGGGAAAGCCTGCGGCAACCTCCGCATTCAGTCTTCTCTGCGAGCACTCGCGCGGCCTCCAGACCCCGGCCCACCGCGGCTCACCCGAGTCTCCGAGTGTCCGTGTGCCTTTCTCTCTACCTGACAGTCCAGACTCCCCCTGCATGAGCCTGGGTCCACGGGGTTTCGCCCGGAACTGGGGTTCAGTGCAGTCGGAAGTGGGGTTCAGTACAGTCGGGGGCTTCCTTCCCCCTCCCGCCACAGAAAGTAAGCCAGGCACTCAGACACCCTTCCTCTCTGCGCGCGTGTCTCCGTACCTCAGCCCTTTGCCGCTCCTCTGATTCTCCGTGAGCTTTTCTCTTTCCTTCTAGTTGTAGAATTTCCACTCAGCCAGCCTTCCTATGGTTCTGGATGATGTCTGTTCTGTCTTTTAGTTGTAGTTTTGAAATTGTAGTGCGAGGCAGCAGTTTAAGTGCTTACCTATGCCGCCATCTTGGTTTCTCCGGAGTAATTTCTTTCACTGGAATTGTTCTTAACATTTTTTTGTGCTCATTAAGCTTAATTGATTTCTTTAGCAGAGGCCTGTTCAGGAATTTTTAATTTTAAACACTTCTAAAACTGCTCGGAGGACTTAGTATCAAGAATTAGTGTTTAAATTGTGGTATTTTTAAGTTGGTTAACATTTACATGTGAGGTTGTGTTAACATTTTATTGTTCATAGTATTAGAATTGCTAAATAGGCTATACCTATATATGGGGCTTAAATTGTAAACTTATTAATTATGGGTACATTTACTATGTTTTTCTTAAGCTGTTATTTACTTTTTTGATATAATTAGTAAGGACACCATACTGAGAGATATAGTTGACTAAGTGGATGTCCTGGAGGAGGAAGATAACCTTTGCTGAGCTGTGTAATTTGTGGAGGAAAATATGAGAAAAATTGGCAGACAGAGAAGAGGAGGCTATTAGATTTTAAAATATCACAATAGAAAGTTCTGAATCTGACTTGGAGAAAGAGATGTAAAAAATATAAGCAGTTGTATGTTTGTACTAGTGGACCGGTGCACGATATTCATCCACATTAAAAGGGGATTAATTACAGGAAATAATTTAATATTGCTATTTGCCCTTTCTCTATAATAGAAGTGTCAGAGATGAAAGAAAATTAGTAAAATGTATATGAAAACCTTCCTCCTGTCAGGGTCTGGGGCGCACCACAGGACCCAGAGTCAAGTCCCTGCCCACCCACATGCACCTCAAAATGGCGTGAGACCCAGACCCGCCGGGCCCCCGCCCCCATTGGGCTAGATCCAGATCTGGCCAGTCCCACCCTTGTCAAGACCCGCCGGGCAGGGGACGTTGCCTCAGGTCCCCTGGCTCGGCGCCAGGATTGGGGGCATGGCCTGAGGTCCCCCAGCCCAGACCGGGGTGGGGGCATGCCTTGAGGTCCCCCGTCACGCCCCGCCAGGTGGGGGACATGGCCTGAGATTCCCTGTCAAGCCCCGCTGGGCGGGGGGTGCGGCCTGAGTTCTCCCGACCCAGCACTGGGGGTGCACCTTGAGGTCCCCCGTCAAGCCCCGCTGGGTGGGGAGCGTGGCCTGAGGTCCCCTGTCAAGCCCTGCCAGGCAGGGGGGAGCAGCCTCAGGTCCCCTGGCCTGGTGCTGGGGTGGAAGGTGCGGCCTGATATCCCCCGGCCTGGTGCTGGGGTGGGGAGCATGGCCGGAAGTCCCCTGTCAAGCCCCACCTGGTGGGGGGTGTGGCCTGAGGTGCCTTGGCCTGGTGCTGGGGCAGGGGGAGCAGCCTGAGGTCCCCTAGCCCAACACCAGGATGGGAAGCGCACCTTGAGGTCCTCCATCAAGCCCCGCCGGGCAGGGGGCATGGCCTGAGGTCCCCTGGCCTGGTGCCAAGGCGGGAGGCGTGGCCAGAGGTCCCCTGTCAAGCCCAGCCGGGCAGGGGGGCGCAGCCTCAGGTCCCCTGGCCCGGTACTGGGGCGGGGGGCACGGCCTGAGGTCCCCTGTCAAGTCCTGCCGGGCAGGGGGTGCGGTCTGAGGTCCCTGGGCCTGGTGCTGTGGTGGGGAGCATGGCCTGAGTTCCCCTGACCCAGCACTGGGGGTGCACCTTGAGGTCCCCTGTCAAGCTCCGCTGGGTGGGGGGTACATCCTGAGGTCTCCTTTCAAGCCCAGCCAGGCAGGGGAGTGCAGCCTCAGGTCCCCTGGCCTGGTGCCGGGGCGGGGGGCCTCAGCCTGAGGTCCCCTTTCAAGCCCTACAGGGGCAGGGGAGGGTATAGCCTCAGGTCCCTGCTGGTTGCTTGTTAAGGCTTCTTATGGGAACTTGGCTTCAGCTGTGGGTGCAGCCATCTTTGTGATGGAGTGATGGTCAATTAGCATATTCCTTCTTTATTAGATAGGATGTTTGTTCTTGTTGAAAAACGAGGAAGAGAGGTGTGCAAAGCCTACCTGTGTATTTTTGAAACTGCAAAGAAAAGCAGTTGGTTGGTACTGGGCAGTAGCTATGCAAAAACGTTACTTGTACTGGTTAGGTACTTAGTTGTGTTTCTGTGTGTGTGTGTGTGTGTGTGAGAGAGAGAGAGAGAGAGAGAGAGAGAGAGAGATGAATATGGATGCAGGAGTGTTATGATGAGTACAGAATATATTTCAATTAGAGGAGTGTTTTGCTCAGTTGGTGCTATAGTTGAGTAAGATTCTAAGGAAAATACTTGAGGATAACAGGATAAACAGTGCTCAACCTAAGTTAAAGAGAAGAATCCACAAGTTTGGGTAATGGATGAAGAAACAAGCCAAAACTAAATGTTTTAATATGGCTTATGTTTTTAAAAGTACATAAGTTATTCACACATTTGCAGGTAATTTTCACTGAGATCTAAGTTTTTAGAGCTACCCCATAATTATTTTAATTTTCTTTGACTCCATAGTATATAATAAGGCTTTTATTTTTATTTTATCTAACTTTTCTAGACCTTGGATTGTAATACATAATTTCTGCTATGTGATTTTTCTAGAAGTTTATAATTTTACTAGAGGCCCAATGCACGAAATTTGTGCAAGAGTAGGCCTTCCTTCCCCCAGCTGCCGGCACCGGCTTCCCTCTGGGACCTGAGACCCAGGCTTCCCTCTGGCTGCCGGCAGGCACCTGGGACTTGGGCTTCTCTCGCAGCCCTGGCTTCGTCTAGAAGGTCGTCTGGAATGACGTCTGGTCTAATTACACTTTTATAGATTAGTTTCTCTTAGGGGCTTCCCAGTTTCATTCCCCATCTTCCATCCCAGTATTACCTAGAAATCTATCTCAGCTCCTGTTCTCTTAGTACATTGTGCCCACTTTTGCTCATGCCATCTGCCTTGATACCTAACTACCTTTTTTGCATGGTCTTTTGACTGCTTCTTTGTCTTCCTTGTCCTCACAATTCTCATTGCCTTTAACTAAAACTGTAGATTGGATGTCTCATGTTGAACGTGGTTAAATTGACTTCTTTATCTTTCTTCCTAACACCTCCTTCATACTTATCTTCTAGTCAATGGGAAGGTGTAGTTATAAAACCTGGCAGTAAAAGAGATGGAACATGGACTGGCCTTTAACCCAGTGTTGCTTCCCATGCCACAGCCCCTCTCTGACTAGCATGAAATCATACAGTTTACTTGTTATTCTTCATACTTTTTTCTCCATTCCTATGAATAAATGTTTGACCAATTATAGTATGCCTGAGCTACAATAATTTTCTGCATATACCCTTACTTGTTTCACTATCTTCAAAGATATAAACTTAAGTTATTTTATTACTTCCTGGAAAGAAAAAGAAAAAAACAAACACCAGAGGATAAATATCTCAGTGTGGAATTTTGAAAAGTTGTAGCGAAAAAGTTATGTTGGTAAAAAGATTAAAGCACATAGTGACTAATGTCCTGGTAATGCATGAAAATAAAGGTTGGGCCTTTGGAAGGTTAGAATTCCTATTTACTGTGAGTGCGTATACCATGTAGATTTGCTAGGGCTGGGGTGGGGTCAGAGATAGGAAGTGGATTTGGGGTATGGTAAGTTTTAGGTATTAAAACATCAAGTGGATTTGGCTATTGTGTGTCTGTAGTCACTTTAGATCTAGAAGAATCTCCCTCCCTTTTTCATTTAAAAAATATATTTTATTGATTTTTTACAGAGAGGAAGGGAGAGGGAGAGAGAGTTAGAAACATCGATGAGAGAGAAACATCTATCAGCTGCTTCCTGCACACTCCCTACTGGGTATGTGCCCGCAACTGAGGTACATGCTTTTGACCGGAATCGAACCTGGGACCCCTGAGTCCACAGGCCGATGCTTTATCCACTGAGCCAAATCGGTCAGGGCTCCTTTTCATTTATTTATGAGATTGAATTTTAAAAAAGAATTCAGGTCTGTTGTCTAATAGAATGTCTCACATTCTGGATTTGTTTGTATCCTAATGATTAGCTTAAGGTTAAACCTTTTTTTGGCAAGAGTGCAATTTAGGTGACATTGTAACATCTCATTGCATCACATTAGGGAGCATATATATTATCAGGTTGTCTGTCCCACTGTTGGTGTTGCAAAATTTGACCACTTGGTCTATTTCCCCATTTATAATTAGTAAGTAATCTGTGGGGAAATGTTAGGGCTCCCAACAACTTTCAATATTTGTTTTCATTCTCTTTACCCATTCAATACATAAACTTGAAAAATAGTTGTCATTTTAACTATTTTACAAAAGTTGTTTCTCATGTTATTAGAAGTTTAAAAAGGTATTCTGTCAGAATAAAAATAAGGGGCAGAAATGAATTTGAGACCATGTGGAAATGAAGTAGGAGAGGCAGTGGTAAAGTGTACCTGTGTTTGGAGGATGTTGCTGACACAGTGGTGGCATATAAAATTGTACTGTGTTCCTTGTAGCCAGAAAGTTATGCTTCTAAAATGTGAGCAACATTGTACTTATAGCTTTCTTTATGCAATTCTGGCCAAAGTTAATGAACTTTATTTTTTTTTATAGGTTTAAATTAATACTGGATATTTCTGTCTCCTTCTAAGGTAAGTTTTATTTTTTTGAAACAACATTACTGTATTAAATTTGTTATTCAAGTAGTTTGTCTAGAAAGTAAATTTTAGTTACTGATGTATCACTAACTTATTTATCAACTGGGCTTATGGGGTTATCTGTTACAGAGAATAATGATCCTCAGGGGAATTCTTGTTAGTTACTGCACAGATAGCATACAGTAATATCATGCCCAGTACTTGGGTGCTGAGCAAAATTGGCAGGTTGTCATGGGACCTTGGGTAAATATTTTTGGTACACTTAATATTCAGAATTGCTAAGGTTTGATCTGTGAGTTTTGGGTCGAGTATATTAGTTTCCCAGGGCTGCTCTAATAGAGTGCACAAAGTGAGTGGCTTAAAACAACAAAAGTTTATTCTCTCACAGTTCTGGAAGCTAGCTGTCCAAAATAAAGGCATCAGTAAGTCTGCTCTCCCTCTGAAGGCTCTAGGGGAGGGTCCTTTCTCGCCTCTTCCCAGCATCCTTGGTGTTTTGGCTTATACCTGAATCACTACAGTTTCTGTCTTTGTGTTCATATGGGCTTTTTTTCTCTGTGTCTCCTCTCCTGGTTTTCTAATCTCCCTTTCCTTATGAAGACACCAGTCATTGGATTTTGGGGCTTGCCCTAATCATGTATAACTTTATCTTAAGTGGATTATATCTGTGCAGACCCTATTTCCAAATAAGGTTTATGCAGGTCCTGGCTTTAGGACTTCAACATACCTTTTTTTTGGGAGAGGGGGGAGATACTTCATCCCACTGTGGTTGTGGCTTGATTTGAGTTGCAGCAATATTGAAATGCTATGATCATTTTGAAGTTTGAAAGCTATGTTCTATGAGGCACAAAATATTTTGGAATTCATATAGAAATTAAAGTGAAAACTAGAGCACTGGCTGGGTGACTCACTTGGTTGGAGCATCGTCCCATACACCAAAAGGTTGCAGGTTCGATTCCTGATCAGGGCACATACCTAGGTTGCAGGTTCAATCCCCGGTTGGCTTGTGTAAGGGAGGCAACTGATCAATGTTTCTCTCTCACATTGATGTCTCTCTCTCTCTCTCTCTCTCTCTCTCTCTCTCTCTCTCTCTCTCTTTCTCTTTCTCTCTCTTTCTCTCTCTCAAACCAATAAACATATCTTCAGGTGAGGATTGAAAAAACAAAATAAAAACTAGATTTCTTAAGCCAATTTAGGGCTATTTTTAATAGACTTTGAATGGGTTTGGGGTGGTGGTGGTAGATTTTTAACATTTACTAATACAAAGACTGATTATTTGTTGGCATTTGTGGGATTCAACCTAACAAGAATCATGGCCCTCCTGAGGTAGACATAAAAGGAAAACAAAATAAATTAGCAGTTTCTTTTTCAGTGTATTTTGTCTAACAATGTTGTATTTTTTATATTAGGAAATGAAAAGTATAATCGGATAACTTAAAAAATATATTTTTATTGATTTCAGAGAGGAAGGGAGAGGGAGAGAAAGAGAGAAACATAAATGATGAGAGAGAATCATTGACTGGCTGCCTCCTGTATGCCCTCCACTGGGGATTGAGCCCGCAGTCTGGGCATGTGCCCTGACGGGGAATCGAATTGTGACTTCCTAGTTCATAGGTCAATGCTCAATCACTGGGCAACACTGTCTGGGCTAGATAGTGTTTTTTAAAGCTCATTAATGCTCTTGATCATTTTAAAAATGAAGAGTACAATTTCATTGAAATTCAACTCCAACTTCAAAGATGATCTTAGCTAAGGCATACATACAGTGAACTTAGATCAGTGCCTGGCCTATGGGAAGTGCCTGTTATTACTGAGCCTTTCTAAGAAAGTGAAGGAGGTTTAAGGTAGTCATGAAAAGAAGGAAAGTTCTTCTTACCTCTTATTTTTGATAGTCTTGTGTCTGACTGGTTAGTAGTGTATTTACTATTCCAGTCATTGGTTTGGTATTGGTCATAAATGACTGAACAATGTACATTACAGTATTATGAGAGTTTTCTAATGTAGGACAATAGAAAACATTAGATTCATAGTTACTTTCTGAGTTTGAGATTTGAAGGTAATAAATGCTTGTATTATGTGATGCTTGTGAGTAAATATAAAAAATCCAGACTCTATTAACTTGTTTCTTCATTCTGTTCTTCTGTTTAAATAACAATAGCTATATTAATCCAACAAGACATAAGGCTATAATGTGGCATACCATGCTTTCTGAGAGGTGAATATTATTGAGTAAAAATGGCTGACAGAAGTGGCAAGATTGTTTCAGGACAAGTATATATCGAAGTGGAATATGATTATGAATATGAAGCAAAGGACAGAAAGATTGTGATAAGACAAGGGGAGCGATACATATTGGTGAAAAAGACCAATGATGACTGGTGGCAAGTCAAACCAGATGAGAATTCTAAAGCATTTTATGTGCCAGCCCAATATGTTAAGGAAGTCACCCGCAAAGCTCTGATGCCGCCTGTTAAACAGGCAGTTGGACTGCCAAATAATTCTATGAAAGTGATCCAGAGTCTGCATCTTCAGAGATCAACAGAAAATGTGAACAAATTGCCTGAGCTTTCAAGTTTTGGAAAGCCATCATTGTCTATTCAAGGAACAGGTCTTATTCGTGATGCCAATCAGAATTTTGGACCCAGTTATGATCCAAGTCAAACTGTCAACCTAAGCCTGGACCTCACCCACAATAATGGAAAGTTTAGCAGTGATTCACATTCACCTAAAGTTTCCAGCCAGAATAGGACGCGCTTATTTGGTCACTTTCCCGGTCCAGAGTTCTTGGATGTAGAGAAAACTAGCTTCTCCCAGGAACAGTCTTGCGATTCAGCAGAAGTCTCAGAAAGGGCCCATCAGGATTCTGAGTCTGGTGATGAACTTAGCAGCAGCTCCACGGAACAGATAAGGGTAAGATTTAAAGAACGATGAAACATGTGTACCTTAATAAAAATATGAATTACAGATTTTAATTTAATTAAAAAATCTTTGTAAGAATTAAGAATCATTTGTTTTACTTTATGTTTATAAAATACATGGGTTCCATCCTGAATTAAAGAGACAGAAAATATGGTAAATAATTTGTAGAGTTCACTTTATGGTTTCCATAATTCTTGGACGTTTACAGGACTAGAAATACTTCATGTGTGGAAAAAATTTTCTCTCTATTGATTATGCATGAAATAGAAAGATCTTTATGCATGAGATAGAAAGATCTTAATTTACCCAGTGATGATATTTCTTTTATTAGAAAAAGTTTGTTTTCTAGCAGTACTCAATTTGGCTTGTTTCTGATAAGTCTCCAGGTAATAATGGATATATGGGGAAAGATGTCACTGGAATATTAACCACTAACTCTTGTTCTTCAAAACTTTTTTATTAACCTGGAGTATTAAGAAAAACATAAAGCTCACAAACCTTTACCTCCATTCATGTACTTTTGTGTTTTAAGTGTCTATGTATCCATGCTTATTTGCATTCCCTGGAAAAAATTTTATGTGTCTATTGTTTGGTTTCTAAAATTTTTCCTTACTTAATTTTATTTTGAGATTAGTTTATGCCAGTTTATTAGTCAGGTATAGTGAAGTAATTTTAAAAGCACATGCCTAAAATTGAAACTTAAATGTATAGGGTGTCCCCCCAAAATGTATACATACTTTGAATGATTGTAAAGTCAGTGCTTATTAACATATAACTCATTTTCAAAATTAAGTTAGTTAGCAGCTGTTAAAGTGTGTATACATTTTTTTGGGGACACCCTATATTTGGAAAAGTCAAATGTTAAATGCACTTGAAAATGCCAAGGTTGTGGGTTTGATCCCTGGTCAGGGCGCATATAAGAATCAACCAATGAGTACATAAATAAGTGGAATAACAGATGTTTCTCTCTTCCTCTCTCCCTTCATCTTTATTCCTCCACCCCTTTCTCCCTCCCTCCCCCTCTGCCTTCCTCTCTCTCTAAAATCCTATCTAATGAAAGAGTAATATGCAAATTAACCATCACTCCGCTACGCCCACAAGCCACGGCCACAGAGAGCAGGAGGGAGGCTTGGGTTTCCCCGGCAATGGAGGAAGCCAAGCTTTCTGTCTGCCCTTGCCGGCCTAGGCCTCCACTCAAGGCTACAAAGTTTCAATGATAGAAGATAGATAAACCCAAACAGAAATGGCGGCAGCCACGGAGCTGGAAAGAGCAGGAGGCTAGGGTTGCCCCTGGTGATGGAGGAAGCCAAGCTTTCCGCACACCCTGGCCAGCCCAGGCCTCCACTTAAGGCTATAAAGTTTCAATTATAGAAGATACATAAAACCCAATAGAAATGGCTGCCGCCATGGAGCAAGCAGGAGGCTTGTCTCCGCTCCAGGCTACAAAGTTTCAATTGTAGAAGATAGATAAACCCCAGATACCAGGGCCTCCACTTGGGTAGCCAGGGGGCGTGGCCGGCCTGCAAACCACCACAGGCCCCTTGCCCAGGCTGTCCCATGCCCCAAGGGAACCCCCACCCTGATCCGGGACACCCTTCAGGGCAAACCAGCTGGCCCCCACCTGTGCACCAGGCCTCTATCCTATCTAATAAAAGAGTAATATGCAGATTGACCATCACTCCAACCCACAAGATGGCTGCCCTCATGTGGTCAAAGATCCTGCCCCCATGTGGACACAAGATGGCTGTGACAAGATGGCCAGCAGGGGAGGGCAGTTGGGAGGGACCAGGCCTGCAAGGGAGGGCAGTTGGGAAGGACCAGGCCTGCAAGGGAGGGCAGTTGGGGGCGATCAAGCCTGCAGGGGAGGGCAGTTAGGGGTGACCAAGCTGGCAGAGGAGGGAAGTTGGGGGCGACCAGGCCTGCAGGGAAAGGCAGTTGGGAGGGACCCAGGCCTGCAGGGGAGGGCAGTTAAGGGAAAACAGGCTGGCAGGGGAGCAGTTAGGCATCAATCAGGCTGGCAGGGGAGTGGTTAGGGGGTGATCAGGCTGGCAGGCAGAAGCGGTTAGGGGCAATCAGGAAGGCAGGCAGGTGAGCACTTGGGAGCCAGCAGTCCTGGATTGTGAGAGGGATGTCCGACTGCCCGTTTAGGCCCGATCCCACTGGGATTGGGCCCAAACGGGCAGTCAGACATCCCTTGAGGGCTCCCAGATTGGAGAGGGTGCAGGCTGGGCTGAGGGACCCCCCCCCCCCCCCGTGCACGAATTTCGTGCACCGGGCCTCTAGTCAATAAGTAAAAAAGAAAAATGTGATACATTTTTTGTCTAAAGCTCTGTTGTGAGATTTATAATAATTGTATGGCTGCATTTAGGTGTGATCTGATTATAATGGAACTAGTATGTTCTTTTTCTAGGTTTTAATTTTTATGTGTGACATTTTAAATGGAATTAGGGAAAAGGTAATGTTTTCTAAAAAAACTTGAGATGTTTGAGATGAAGACATTTACATAAGCTTGGCTAGTGTGTTCTCAGTGGTTGAGTGTCAACCTATGAACCAAGGAGTCATGGTTCGATTTCTGGTCAGGGCACATGCCTGGGTGGTGGGCTCAAACCCCAGTAGGGGGTGTGCAAGAGGCAGCTGATCAATGATTCTCTCTCATCATTGATGTTCCTATTTCCTTCTCCCTCTTCCTTCCTCTCTGAAATCAATAAAAGTATATTTTAAAAAAGACACAGAAAGTAGTACTGACAGTTTACTATCATTCACCTTAGTAAGTTTTTGTTTCTTTAGTCTTTATGTGATACTAGAGGCCCAGTGCATGAAATTCATGCATTGGTAGGGTCCCTAGCAGCTGCCAGCTGCCGGCCGGGGCCTGCCTTCGTTCTGCGCTGCCCCTTGGTGGTCAGCGCACGTCATAGCGAGCGATTGAACTCCAGGTCGGTCGAACTCCCAAGGGGACACTGCATATTAGGCTGTTACATACATACGTAACATACATAGATTTTCACATAGAATACATAGTGTTTCTAGGAATTGTTTTTATAAATAGCTCCTTTTTGAGCTAGTGGAATTTGAGAAAGATGTCCTTTTTCTCTTCCATCTCATCATCACCACTGTTTCACACTTCAAATTTCGTTTTTTATTTAGGTATACTGGCCAGCCTGTATTCTCCTCATTATGGTCATTTTAAAATCATGGCATGTAATTTCATGGCTCTTTACCTCTCCTGTTTGGAAATTCTATTAGATCTCTCTAGCCAGTCCCTTTCTCTTCATGGCAACTGTTCAAACCTTTTATATTATCTTTAGTTCTTTGATTCACCTGCTTTTCCCTGCTGTCTTATCAGGTAACCTTTCCTTCTATTTCACAGCAAAAATAAAAACCATGGGATAGAAACTGCTTCAACTTTGGGGAAGATGTTAATAGCACTTAGTAGCACTTTTAACAGCTGTTAATCACACTGGCTTTTGATTTGAATCAGACTTTATAAAGGTTCCCTCTACGGTTTCCATAATTCTATTCTATCACTCGCTGTGTGATGATTGGGGCAAATTAGTTAACTTCTCAATGTTTCAGTTTTCTCATCTTAAATTGCAGATCATGGGCTTGTTCAGCCTCTTCACATATGCTTGAATGTTGTGACTAGCTTTGCCCCAGAAAGAGCAATGCAAGGTAGAACAAGATAGAAGTTGCATTATCTTTTTGCCTGAATCTTAGAAGTTACACACTGTCATATCTTACTAGTATGCAATTGAGCCCTATTCTCTGTGGGAAGAGACTACACTGGGTGTACACATCAGGATCTGAGGACATTGGGACCACCTTGGGGGCTGGCTATCACAGTAAGTATTCGGTAAATTATAGCTGTCATTGTTATTGTTCCTTATTTATCCTCACCCAAGGATTTAAAAAAATTATTTTATTTATTTTCCCCCACATTTTTTTATTCTTTATTGAAAAGTATTACATATGTGTCCTTATCCCCCCATTGTCCCCCTAACGCTCCCCCCCGCCCCCGCTTGTGCCCTCACCCCCCTGGTGTCTGTGTCCATTGGTTAGGTTTATATGCATACATACAAGTCATTTGATTGATCTCTCCCCTTACCCCCACTCTCCCCTGCCTTCCCTCTGAGGTTTGACGGTCTGATAGATGCTTCACTGTCTCTGGATCTGTTTTTGTTCATCAATTTATGTTTTTCATCATATTCCACAAATGGGTGAGATCATGTGATATTTATCTTTCTCTGACTGACTTATTTCACTTAGCATAATGCTCTTGGTCCATCCATGCTGTTGCAAATAGTAGGAGTTCCTTCCTTTTTACAGCAGCTTAGTATTTCATTGTGTAAATGTACCACAGTTTTCTAATCCACTCATCTGCCGATGGCCACTTAGGCTGTTTCCAAATCTTAGCTATTGTAAATTGTGCCGCTATGATCATAGGGGTGCATATATCCTTTCTGATTGGTGTTTCTAGTTTCTTGGGATATAGTCCTAGAAGTGGGATCACTGGGTCAAATGGGAGTTCCATTTTTAACGTTTTGAGGAAACTCCATACTGTTCTCCACAGTGGCTGCACCAGTCTGCAATCTCATCAGCAGTGCATGAGGGTTCCGTTTTCTCCGCATCCTCTCCAGCACTTGTCATTTGTTGATTTGTTGATGATAGCTATTCTGACAGGTGTGAGATGGTACCGCATTGTCGTTGTGATTTGCATCTCTTGGATGATTAGTGACTTTGAGTATGTTTTCATATGTCTCTTGGCCTTCTGTATGTCCTCTTTCGAAAAGTATCTATTTAGGTCCATTGCCCATTTTTTTGATTGGGTTGTTTATCTTCCTTTTGCTAAGTTGTATGAGTTCCCTGTAAATGTTGGAGATTAAACCATTATCGGTGATAAACTGGCAAATATGTTCTCCCATGCAGTGGGCTTTCTTATTGTTTTGTTGATGGTTTCTTTTGCTGTGCAGAAGCTTTTTATTTTGATCCCATTTGTTTATTTTTTCCTTAGTTTCCATTGCCCTCCGAGCTGTATCAGTGAAGATATTGTTTTGGCATATGTCTGAGATTTTGCTGCCTGTGAATTCCTCAAGATTTTTATGGTTTCCCGTCTTACATTTATTTAAGTCCTTTATCCATTTTGAGTTTATTTTTGTGTGTGGTGTAAATTGGTGGTCTAGTTTCATTTTTTTGCATGTATCTGTCTAATTTTCCAAACACAATTTATTGAAGAGACTGTCTTGACTCCATTGTATGCTCTTGTCTCCTTTGTGAAATATTAATTGAGCATTGTGGTTTGGGTCGATTTCTGGGTTCTCTATCCTATTCCATTGGTCTACTAGTACTGTTCTTGTGCCAGTACCAGACAGTTTTTAGAACCGTGGCTTTGTAATATAGCTTGATATCTGGTATTGAGATCCCTCCTACTTTGTTCTTCTTTCTCAGGATTGCTGCAGCTATTCGGGGTCTTTTTTCCAGATGAATTTTTGAAGAGTTTGTTCTAGGTCTGTGAAATATGCTATTGGTATTTCAGTGGGGAGTGCATTGAATCTCTAGATTGCTTTGGGTAGTATGGACATTTTAATGATGTTGATTCTACTAATCCATGAACACGGTATGTTCTTCCATCTGTTTATGTCTTCCTCTACCTCTTTTTTCAGTGTCCTGTAGTTTTCCGAGTACAGGTCTTTTACCTCCTTAGTTAAGTTAATTCCTAGGTATCTTAATTTTTTTTGATGCGATGGTAAATGAGATTGCTTTTTTAGTCTCTCTTTGTGTAATTCACTGTCCTATATAATAAAGAGCTAATATGCTAATTAGACCAAATGGCAGAACAACCTTGAGGATCAACCAATGGGTGGAGGGCGGGGCCGTGGGGCTCTGAGACAGCTGAGGCCGTGAGGCAGCTGGAGCCTCGAGGGCCGAGCCCCTTGCACGAATTTCGTGCATTGGGCCTCTAATTGGTGTATACTAGTAAAAAGGCCATAGATTTCTGGGTGTTAATTTTGTATCCTGCTACATTGCCAAATTCATTTATTAAGTCTAATAATTTTTTGATGGAGTCTTTAGGGTTTTCTATGTACAGTGTCATGTCATCTGTGAACAATGACAGTTTTACTTCTTTTTTTCCAATTTACATATCTTTTATTTCTTCTTCTTCTCTAATTGCTTTGGCTAGCACTTCCAGGATTATGTCAAACAGGTGTGGTGAAAGTGGGCATCCCTGTCTTGTTCCCGTTCTTAGGTGAAATGGTTTTAGTTTTTGCCATTGAATATGATGTTAGCTGTAGGTTTGTCATATAAGGCTTTTATTATGTTGAGGTATGATCCCTGTATTCCCACTTTGCTGAGGGTTTTTATCAAGAAAGGTTGTTGGATTTTGTCAAAAGCTTTTTCTGCATCAATTAATATGACTGTGATTTTTATCTTTCATTTTGTTTATGTGATATATCACGTTTATTGATTTGCAGATATTGTACCATCCTTGCGTCCCCGGGATAAATCTTATTTGGTCATGCTGTATCATCTTTCTGATGTGATGCTGGATCCGATTTGCTAGAATTTTGTTGAGGATTTTAGCATCTATGTTCATGAGGTATATTGGCCTGTAATTCTCTTTCTTTGTATTGTCTTTGTCTGGTTTTGGTATTAGGGTAGTGCTAGCTTCATAGAATGAGCTTGGTAGTGTTCCTTCCTCTTTATTTTTTTGCAGTAGTCTGAGAAGGATAGGTTTAGGGCTCTTGTTTACTGGAAGCTTTTTGATGACTGCTTCAATTTCCAAGGATAATTTTTTTTTCTTTCCATTGATTTTTAGAGAGTGGAAAAGAGAGGGAAAGACAGAGAGAAATATCAGTGTGAGAGAAACAAATGCCCTTGACCGGAATTGAACCTTGGACCTTTCAGTGCACAGGCTGATGCTCTATCCACTGAGCCAAACCTGCTAGGGCTATTATTTCTATTATTTTCACCAGCAAATCTGTAAGTACACCTATATCAGCAATAATTTTTATCCCCAGTGTAATGCAAGTGTTGTCTCTCCTATCGAAGGGCGGTCTCTTGTATTTGCTTTTCCCTTTCTTCCACAAACCTTTTGCTAAAAGTTATATCGCATTGTGCTCATGTGGCTGTAGACTCATTATTTACCAAGTTTTTTCATCAGCATTTAAATTTGCTCCTGTGTTTCCCATCTTAGTAAAGCTCCTCAGTGACACCTTTCCCTCTGAGTATCACTTACTACCCTTTCCCTTTACTGGCAATTTACGAAAAGAGTTGTATAGATTTACTTCTCTGCATTTGCTCATTTCCCACTCTTTGCTTAAGCTATTTTAATATGTCTTCTGACTCCACCAAGCCACTTAAATGTCTTGCAAAACTATGATATCACAATCAGGATACTGACCTTGTACAGTAGAGATACTGAATATTTCCATCACCACAAGGATCATTCATGGTTTCCTTTTATAGCCACACCCTCTTCCCTCCCACTCCCATCCTGGTCACCACTGATATACTCTCCATTTAAAAATTTTTGGTATTTCAAGAATGTTATCTAAAGGTAGTCGTATGCTATCTAATCTTTTGGGATTGGCTTTATCATTCAGTATAATTCTCTGGAGATTCCGTTAGTTGTGTGAATTAGTATTTTTTCTTTTTATTGCTGACTAGTATGCTGTGGTATGAATGTACCATACTTTGTTTCACCATTCACCCATTGAAAAACATCTGGGTTTCCAGTTTTTGGCTGTTGCAAACAAAGCTACTATATATAAACATTTCTGCACAGGTTTTGTGTGAACATGAACTTTTTATATCTCTGGTGTAATTGCCCACAAGTATAATTGCTGATGGTAGTTGCATGTTTAATTTTTTAAGAGATAACCAAACTGTGTTCTAGAGTTGCTCTATCATTTTATGTTCCTACCAACAATGTTTGTAATCCAATTTCTCTGCGTGCTCACCAGCATTTGGTGTTGTCACTTGTGTCCTCATACCTTCATTAACCCCCCAAAACTCCCCCCCACTCACGCCCTCACCCCCCTGGTGTTCATGTCCATTTGTTAGGCTTATATGCATGCATACAAGTCCTTTCTTTATTTGAGCCATTCTTATAGGTGTGTAATATCTTGTGATTTTAATTTGCATTTTCCAAATAGCTAATGATGTTGAACATCTTTACATGTGCTTATTTGCCATCAGTAGATCCTTTTCATTGAAATGTCTCTTTATGTCTTTTTGCCCATTTTCTAATTGGGCTGTTTTCATACAGTTGAGTTTGGAGATTTGTTTATATAGTCTAGATACTAGTCATTTGTCAGGTACATGGTTTGCAGATATTTTCTCCTAATGTGTAGCTTATCTTTTCATCCTCTTAAGCAGATTCTTTTGTAGAGCAAAAGTTTTTAATTTTGATGTCCAATTTACTTTTTCTTTTGTGGATCATGCTTTTGTGTCGAGTGTAAGAACTCATTGCATAGCTCTATTAGGTTTCTCCAGGGAAACAGAACCAATAGAGTGTGTGCATGTATGTAGAGAGACATTTATTTTAAGGAATTGGCTTATGTGATTATGAAGGCTGGCAAGTACAAAATCTGCAGAGTAGGATAATATGCTGAAGACCCAGGGAAGAGCTAGTGTTGAAGTTCAAATCTGGGGGTGGGGGTCAGTCTTTTGTTCTATTCAGGTCTTCAACTGATTGGATGAGGTCTGCCATATTATTGGGGGGCGGGGAATCTGATTTACTTAAAGTCCACCTATTTAAATGTTAATTATAAATCTAAAAACACTCTTACAGAAACATCTACACTAATAAAAGAGAAACATGCAAATTGACCATACCTCTACTACACCCCCAGCCACGCCTCCCAGCCAATCAGGAGTGAGTATGCAAATTAACCCAACAAAGATGGCGGCACAACTTTATCAGCTAGAATATAGTACTGCATGTGCAGTTTTGTTTTGTGTCATTATGCAAGCTCCACTCATCAACACCTGTATCCCCACCTGAGACTGGAGTCGAACCACAATCTGGGTATGTGCCCTGATTGGGGATCGAACCTGGAACTCTTCAGTGCACAGGAAAATGCTTCAACCAAATGAGCCATACTGGCCAGGGCTAAAGTTAGTTTATTTTTTCTCATATTCTGCATTCTTTTCTGGAATTCTCTATCCCACCTCAAATTTCTACATTAAAAATTTGCATACATCAAGGTTTGCTCTTAGTGCTGTAGAGTTCAATAGGTTTTGACAAATGCACAATATTATATATACACAATTACAGTATCCTACAGAATAGTTTCATTGACCTAATCCCCTGTGCTTCACCTGTTCACCCTCCGCCCTTTCTCACTTCCAATCCTCTGCAACCGCTCATCCTTTTACTCTGTGTAATTTTGTCTTTTCTGTGGTGTCTTTTAATTGGAGTCATATAGTGGGTAGACTTTTTAGATTGGCTTCTTTCACTTAGCAATATGTATTTAAGATTCATCCATGCCTTTTCATGTTTGAGAACATTTTTTTTATTGCTGAGTAACTTGTTATGGTGATGTATCACAATTTGTTTATTCCTTTATCTTTTTTTAAAAAAAAAAAATCTTTATTCAGATTATTACAATTGTTTCTCCTTTTCCCCCCCATAGCTCCCTTCCACCCAGTTCCCACCCCACCTTCTGCCCTTACCTCCCCCCCCCCCCCCCCACTGTCCTCATCCATGGGTGTATGGCTTTTGTCCAGTCTCTTCCTGAACCCCCCCATACCCCTTTCCCCCTGAGAATTATCAGTCCACTCCCTTTCTATGCCCCTGATTCTATTATATTCACCAGATTATTCTGTTCCTCAGGTTTTTAATTCACTTGATTTTTGGTTTACTTGTAGATAGATATGTATTTGTTGTTCATAATTTTTATCTTTACTTTTTTCTTCTTCCTCTTCTTTAAGAATACCTTTCAGCATTTCATATAAAACTGGTTTGGTGGTGATGAACTCCTTTAGCCTTTTGTTATCTGTGAAGCTCTTTATCTGCCCTTCAATTCTGAATGATAGCTTTGCTGGGTAGAGTAATCTTGGTTGTAGGTTCTTGCTATTCATCACTTTGAATATTTCTTGCCACTCCCGTCTGGCCTGCATAGTTTCTGTTGAGAAATCAGCTGACAATGGGTGCACCCTTGTAGGTAATTAACTGTTTTTCTCTTGCTGCTTTTAATATTCTCTCTTTGTCTTTTGCTCTTGGCATTTTAATTATGATGTGTCTTGGTGTGGTCCTCTTTGGATTCCTTTTGTTTGGGGTTCTATGCGCTTCCTGGACTTGTAAGTCTATTTCTTTCACCAGGTGAGGGAAGTTTTCGGTCATTATTTCTTCAAATAGGTTTTCAGTATCTTGCTCTCTCTCTTCTTCTGCCACCCCCATAATTCTGATGTTGGTACGCTTGAAGTTGTCCCAGAGGCTTCTTACACTATCTTCAACTCTTTGGATTTTTTTTCTTTTTGCTTTTTCGGTTGAGTGTTTTTTGCTTCTTTGTATTTCAATTCTTTGACTTGATTCTTGTGTTCCTCTAGTCTGTTTTTGGGTCTCTGTATAATATTTTTTATTTCAGTCAGTGTATGTTTAATTTCTAGTTGGTCCTTTTTCATATCTTCGAGGGTCTCGCTAAATTTATCAGCCTTTTCTAGGATATTCTTGAAAAGCCTTATAACCGTGGTTTTGAATTCTATATCCAGTCATTTGTTTTCCTCCATTTCTTTCGTTTGTGATCTGTTTCTTTGATGCCACATTTTCATTGCTTCCCTGAGTTGGTAGGGTAGATTTGTGTGCTATGTTTCCTATATGGCCCAGTGGGTCGGCCTCCCCACTTAACCTGAGGTGGACACTCTTGGTGCACCCCTTTGTGGACTGTGTGTACAGTCTTGTTGTAGTTAAGTCTTGATTGTTGTTGGTATCACTGGGAGGAATTGACCTCCAGGCCAGTTGGCTGTAAGGATCAGCTGTGTCTACACTGGGAGAAGTTCAGTGCTGGAGACAGCCTTATAGGATTAGACTTGCCAAATTGCAATAGCCTCTGTGCTCAGCTTGGATGGGGTGGAGTCTCAGGGCGGAGCAGACAGTCTTGGCTTCCAGTCAGTCTTGCCCTTGCGCGCGTGCGCGCCTGCAGACCTCTGCCTTCCCCGGCTCCCGAGTCTCTGCCCGAGAGTCCAGATTCCCCCCACAAGAGCGTGGGTCCCCAGGGGCTCGCCTGGAACTGGGGTTCAGTGCAGTCGGAACTGGGGTTCAGTGCAGTCGGAACTGGGGTTCAGTGCAGTCGGAACTGGGGTTCAGTGCAGTCAGAACTGGGGCTCAGTGCAGTCAGGAGCTTCTGACTCCCTTACACTAGGGAAAGCCTGTGGCAACCTCCACAGCCTTTGTGCGCACTGGCATGCGCGCGCCTGCAAACCTCTGCCTTCCCCGGCTCCCGAGTCTCTGCCCGAGAGTCCAGATTCCCCCCCGTAAGAGCGCGAGTCCCTAGGGGCTCGCCTGGAACTGGGGTTCAGTGCAGTCAGAATTGGGATTCAGTGCAGTCAGGAGCTTCGGACTCCCTTCTGCTAGGGAAAGCCTGTGGCAACCTCTGCAGCCTTTGTGCACACTGGCGCGCGCGCCTCCGGAACCCTGCCTGCCGGGGCTCCCCCGGGTCTCCCCCGGGTCTCTGAGTCTCCGGGTGCCTTTCTCTCTACCTCACAGTCCAGACTCCCCCTGTATGAGCCTGGGTCCACGGGGTTTCGCCCGGGACTGGGGTTCAGTGCAGTCAGAACTGGGGCTCAGTGCGTTTGGGGGCTTCCTTCCCCCTTCTGCCAGAGAAAGTAAGCCAGGCTCTCAGCCTCCCTTCCTCTCTGTGCGCACAAAGACCCTTTGCCATACCTCCAATTCTCTGTGAGCTTTTCTCTTTCCTTCTAGTTGTAGAATTTCCACTCAGCCAGCTTTCCTGTGGTTCTGGATGGTGTCCGTTCTGTCTTTTAGTTGTAGTTTTGAAATTGTTGTGCGAGGCAGCAGTTTAGGTGCTTACCTATGCCGCCATCTTGGTTTTTCTATTCCTTTATCTTTTGAAGGACATCTTGGTTGCTTCCAGTTTTTGGAAATTTTGAATAAAACTGCTAGAAATATTTGTATTGAGGCTTTTGTGTAGACAGGTTTCAGATCATTTGGGTAGATACGTAAAATCAGTTGGGTAAATACCTAAGATTGTTGAGTAGTATGATAAGGCAATATTTACCCTTATAAGAAACCGCCAAACTGTTTTTTCAAAGTGGCTATTCCATTTTGCATTCCCATCAGCAGTGAATGAGAGTTTCTCATTTTCCACATCTTCATGATCATTTGGTATTGTCAATTTTTATTTTATTTTTACCTGTTCTAATAATATGTAATATCTTGTTTTAATTTGCATTCACTAATGACAAGTGATATTGAGCATCTTTTCATGTGCTTATTTTGTGTCTTTGTATCTTCTTTGATGAGGTGTCTAGATCTTTGTTCATTTTGAAATTGGGTTTATTTTCTTATTGTTGAGTGTTAAGAGTTCCTTGTATGTTTTAGGTACAAAGCCTTCACCACCCTGTTGTCTGTGTCCATGGATAATGCATGTAAGTTCTTTGGTTAATATCTTCCCCAACCCCAGATCCTCTTCCCTCTGAGATTCGTCAGTCTTTTCCTTCTTTCCATGCTTCCGTTTTTTTTGTGTGTTTTTTTTAATTCATTCTAGTTTATTTTGTTCATTAGATTCTTTGTTCATTTATTTTGATTAGTAGATAGATATGTATTTATTGCTATTTTATTGTTCATATATTTCAAAAAATATAATTTTATTGATTTCAGAGAGGAAGGGAGAGGGAGAGAGAGATAGAAACATCAATAATGAGAGAGAATCATTGATCAGCTGCCTCCTGCACACCCCACACTGGGGATTGAGCCTGCAACCTGGGCATGTGCCCTGACTGGGTTGAACCGTGCACTCCTGGTTCATAGGTCAACGATCAACCACCGAGCCATGCTGGCTGGGCTATTTTTCATATTTTTGATCTTCTCCTCCTCCTCCTCCTCCTCTTCTCCCTCCTCCCTTTCTACCCCCCTCCTCCACTTATCCCCCCCTCCTCTCCTTCCTCCCCTTCCTCCCCATTCTCTTCCTCTTCTCCCTCTTTTTCTCCCCCCTCCTCCCCCTCCTTCCCTTCCTCTCCTTCCCCCCCATTCTCTTCCTCTTCCTTCTCCCTCTTTTTCTCCTTCTCCTCTCCCTCCTCCTTCCACATTTCATGTAATACTGGTTTGGTGGTGATGAACTCCTTTAGCTTTTTCTTGTCTGGGAAGCTCTTTGTGTGACCTTCAATTCTAAACTATAGCTTTGTGCGATAGAGTAATCTTGGTTGTAGGTCCTTGCTTTTATTTATTTTTTAAATCTTTATTATTGAAAGTATTACATATGTTCCCTTTTCCCTCCATTGACCTCTGCCAGTCTGCCCTTGTCACCCCAGGCCTTTACCACTCTGTTGTCTATATCCATAGGTTATGTATATATGCATACAAATTCATTGGTTGATTTCTTCCCATCTACCCACCATCCCCTGCCTTCCCTCTGAGGTTTGACAGTCTGTTCAATGCTTCTATGTCTCTGGATCTATTTTTAATCAATTTATAGTGTTCATTAGATTGCACATATGAGTGAGATCATGTGATACTTATCTTTCTCTGACTGGCTTATTTCACTTAAAACAATGCTCTCCAGGTTCATTCATGCTGTTGCAAAGGGTAAGATTTCTTTCTTTTTTTACAGCTGCATAGTATTCCATTGTGTAGATGTGCCATAGTTTTTTTATCCACTCATTTGCTGGTGGGTACTTAGGCTGTTTCCAAATCTTAGCTATTATAAATTGTGCTATGAACATAGGGGTGCATATATTCTTTCTGATTGGTGTTTCTAATTTCTTAGGATATATTTCTAGAGGTGGGATCACTGGGTTAAATGGGAGTTCCATTTTTAATTTTCTGGGGAAGCTTCATACTGTTTTCCACAGAAACTGTACCAGTCTGCATTCCCACCAGCAAGTGTATTATGGTTCCCTTTTCACCACATCCTCTACAACACTTGTCATTTGTTGATTTGTTAATGATAGCAATTCTGACAGGTGTGAGGTAATACCTCATTGTTGTTTTGATGTGCATCCCTTGGATGATTAGTGACTTTGAGCATTTTTCCATATGCCTCTTGGCCTTCTTTATGTCCACTTTGGAAGTGTGGACATAAAGTATCTAGGTCCTTTGCCATTTTTTAATTGGATTTTTTAAATCTTCCTTTTGTTAAGTTGTATGAATTCCCTATAAATTTTGAAGATTAACCCCTTATCGGATGTATCATTGGCAAATATGTTCTCCCATGCAGTGTGTTTCCTTTTCATTTTGTTGATGGTTTCTTTTGCTCTGCAGAAGCATTTTATTTTGATGTAGCCCTATTTATTTTTTCCCTTAGTTTCCATTGTCCTAGGAGATGTATTGGTAAAGATATTGCTATGACAAATGTCTGATATTTTGCTGTGAATGGTTTCTTCTAGGATTTTTATGGTTTCACGTCTTACATTTAAGTCTTTTATCCATTTTGAGTTTATATTTGTGTATGGTGTAATTTGGTGGTCTAGTTTCATTTTTTTGCATGTATCTGTCCAATTTTCCCAACACGATTTATTGAAGAGACTGTCTTTACTCCTTTGTATGTTCTTGCCTCCTTTGTCAAATATTAATTGAACATAATGGCTTGGGTCGATTTCTGGAGTCTCTGTTCTGTTCCATTGGTCTATATACCTGTTTTGTGCCAGTACCAGGCTATTTTGAGTATAGTGGCTTTGTAGTATAACTTGATATCTGGTATTGTGGTGCCTCCAACTTTGTTCTTCTTTCTTAAGATTTTGGATCTTTTTAGATTCCATATACATATTTGGAGTATTTGTTCCAGGTCTCTGAAATACGCTGTTGGTATTTTATTAGGGGTTGCATTGAATCTATAGATTGCTTTGGGTAGTATGGATATTTTATTTTTTTATTTTATTATTATTTAAAAAATATATTTTTTATTGATTTCAGAGAGGTAAAAAGAGGGAGAGATAGAAACATCAATGATGAGAGACTATCATTGATTGGCTGCCTCCTGCATGCCCCCTACTGGGAATTAAGCTGAAACCTGAACATGGGACATTGACTGGAATCGAACTTGGAACCCTCCAGTCCACAGTCCAATGCTCTATCCACTGAGCCAAACCAGCTAGAGCAGGGGTCCTCAAACTTTTTAAACAGGGGGCCAGTTCACTGTCCCTCAGACCGTTGGAGGGCCGGACTATAGTTTAAAAAAAAAAAAAAACTATGAACAAATTCCTATGCACACTTGCACATATCTTATTTTGAAGTAAAAAAACAAAACGGGAACAAATACAATATTTAAAATGAAGAACAAGTAAAGTTAAATCAACAAAGTTACCAGTATTTCAATGGGAACTATGGGCCTGCTTTTGGCTAATGAGATGGTCAATGTCCGGTTCCATATTTGTCACTGCTAGTCGTAACAAGTGATGCAAGTGTGCATCAGTTAGTCTAGATCTGGTTGGAGATTTCAGATGTTTCATTCTGGAAAAAGTCTGTTCACAGACGTAAGTGCTGCCAGAGATGGTTGCCATTTTGAGTGCATGGTTCCTGAGCTGAGGATATGTCTTAGAAGGGAGAGATGCATAGAAATTAGGAAGGCTGCTTGACTTGAATGTGTCTTTCAGAGAGTCACAATTCTGCAGTTCAGCCAGTTCCATTTGGTAAATTGTATCCACATTTTCAATGTCAATAGAAAATGGGTTACGGAAAAGCTGTATGTCCTGTTCATGGAGATGAAGCTCTTTAAATCTAAATTGGAACTCCTTTTGCAACTTTTCCAGTGAATCCACACATGTTTTGTTTGGGAATGCAACCAATGGTTTTTCCGCTAACAGATTTTGAGTTGTGGGGAGATGGCAGAAATTTTCCTCCTTCACTTGTTTGATGAGGAGGCCTAATTTTACTTCAAATGCTTTCACATGTGATTGCATATCACAGATGAGCTTCCCCTTTCCTTGAAGTTGCACATTGAAACTGTTGAGTAGCTCTGTTACATCTGTCAGAAAGGCAAGGTGCCATTTCCATTCTGCATCATTGAGCTCTGGTACTTCTTTGTTTTTTGAAAGCAGAAAAGCTGTAATCTGTGGAAGTAAGTCATAGAAATGTTTCAAAACTCTCCCTCGACTCAGCCAAGGGATTTCTGTGTGGTACAGAACATCTTCATAGGCAACATTTAGCTCAGACAGAAATTCCTGAAATTGTCTGTGGTTTAGTGCATTAGCTCTAATGAAGTTAACACAAGATACCACAATTTTCATAACAGGTCCCACTTCAGTGATTTACTACACAGCGCTTGTTGGTGGATGAGGCAGTGTATGGCTATTGGATGAGAATGGTTATGTTTGTCCATCTCTTGGTTAATGCGAGCAATTACTCCTTTCTTAGACTCCACCATGCTAGGAGCACCATCAGTTGTCACACTGGCTAGTTTAGCCCAGTCCAGCTCCAAACCATTCACAGTTTGGCAAACCTTTTCATAGATATCCTCTCCTGTAGTTGTTCCTTTGATGCTTTGCAGTGCAGCAAGCTCTTCTGTGACTTCAAAATAGTCATTCGTCCCATGAATAAAAATTAGAAGTTGTGCAGAATCACAAACATCATTACTTTCGTCGAGTGCCAAGGAAAAATAGGAAAGTTTTTTTGGCAGAGTTTTGCAAATGCTGATGCAAATTGTTTCCCATTTCTTCAATCCTTCGTGTAATTGTAGGTCCTGAAAGACTCACTGTGCTAAATAAATCGGCCTTCTCTGGACACATCTCTTTGGCAACAGAAAGAAGGCATTCTTTAACAAATTCTCCCTCCACGAATGGTCTGCCAGTGCATGCTATTAGCTTGGCAACTTGAAAACTTGCTCGCAGTGATGAAATATTTAGCTGCTTCTGCTTCACAAAAGTATTTTGCTGAGTTGTCAATGTATTTTTCAGTTTTAATATTTTATCTTTTCTCACTTCTCCGACCAATCATATTTATCTTTATGTTGAGTTTGATAGTGTCGACGCAAATTGTATTCTTTGAACACAGACACTCTATTCTGGCATATCAAACACACAGCTCTTTCCTTGTACTGCATGAAAAAGTAATCATAAGTCCACTGTTCTTTGAATATCCTACACTCCGAGTCAATTTTTCTCTTTCTTGATATCATTGTTTCCTAGGGATTCCAAATTGCTATTCGTAAAATACCAATATATATATACAGCGCTACAAAAACAATATACCAGCAATAACTTTGCCCACACAGAGACATATAGACTGCACTGCCCATCAGTGCAGTCTGATCAGTGCCCATCAATGCAGTCTGATCAGTGTCCATCAGTGCAGCCTTGCCAGTCCACATCATTTCAGCCTCACCAGTGCCCGTATTGGTGGAACTCCGCTTTTACCTCAGGCTCACACTGGTGCAATGCGGGAACCGGCACGATTACAGAGCCGGTTCCTCCACCACCTTTCCAGTTCACACTACCCTGTGCGAACCGCACTGCGATCTGTGAACTCACACAGGAATCTGATCACATGGGTGAGAAGACCCATGCAATCAGATTCCACTGCAGGAAAAAAGAAGGCGCGTATGCCTTTTTTCTTCTGAATCTAATGCGAGATCAGCCATACAAGCATATGGCTGAACTCACACTGCTCAGAGATCGCAACAGTGTGAACCGGGGCTTACACAGCACACAACATACAACATCATACACAACTGAATAGCAATCAAAATATAAATGCACTTACTGTCAATTAAATTGGGTTTCCTACTCCTTGGCTGTCTGCAGAGCCGGATTAAGTTCCCATGGGGCCCTAGGCAGATTACCAGTTTGGAGCCCCCATGTGATAACACTGAGCACTGACCATTTGCATTAACACTGACTGCTGACCATTTGCGATAATACTGACCGCTGACAATTTGCATTAATACTGAGCGCTGACCATTTGCATTAACACTGAGCACTTACAATTATCATTACCAGTGAGCACTGACTATTTGCATTACCTCTGAGTGCTGACCATTTGCATTACCACTGAGCACTGACAATTTGCATTAGCACTGAGCGCTATTTGCGTTATCACTGTGATGCAACCCCCCTAGAAACCACCCCCAACCAACTAACCAACTTTAAAAAAAAAGGCTCTCCTAACTTAAAAAAAGGGCTCTCCTAACTTCAAAAGAAAAAAGGCGCCCCCTATCTGAAAAAAAAAGACCTAACTTCAGAAAAAAAGGCCCCCTTAACCGCAAAAAAAGGCCCTACTAACTGCAAAATAAAAAATAAAAAATAAAAAAATAGACCTCCTAACTTAAAAAAAAAAAAAAATCCTAACTTGTTCTTTTTTTTTTCTTTTTTTTAAAAAATATATTTTATTGATTTTTTACAGAGAGGAAGAGTGAGGGATAGAAAGGTAGAAACATCGATGAGAGAGAGACATCGATCAGCTGCCTCCTGCACGCCCCCTACTGGGGATGTGCCCGCAACCCAGGTACATGCCCTTGACTGGAATCGAACCTGGGACCCTTCAGTCCGCAGGCCGACGCTCTATCCACTGAGCCAAACCGGTTAGGGCAAATCCTAACTTGTTCTTACCTCGGTCCTCAGGCAGTAGCAGGCTCTGCACAGGCAAGCTCGTGACTTGTCTCACACCCGAGACTGAGAGGAGGAGTCGAGAGACAGAGAGAAGGAGGGGAGTTGGAGAGTGCGGCGCACATTCCACACATGCGCACTGTGGGCCCAGGACGAGTCGGCTGCTAAGCAGGACAGGCAGCAGCAGCAAAAACACCCGGTGGGCCGGATAAATGTCCTCGGCGGCAGCATGTGGCCTGCGGGCCGTAGTTTGAGGACCCCTGAGCTAGAGCCTGACATTTTAATATTGATTTTATCAATCTATGAACATGGTATATTCTTCCACTTGTTTATATTTTCCTCTATCTCTTTTCAATGTCCTGTTGTTTCCTGAGCATAGGTCTTTTATCTGCTTGGTTAGTTTATTTTTAAGTATCTAAATTTTTTTGTTGCAATGGTAAATGGAATTATTTTATTAGTTTCTCTTTCTGATAGTTTATTTTTGGTGTATAGAAATGCCATAGATTTCTGGGTGTTAATTTATATCGTACTACATTGCTGAATTCATTTATTAAATCTAGTTTTTTGATGGAGTCTTTAAGGTTTTCTATGTACAATATCATGTTATCTGTGAATAATGAGACCTTCTTTCCAATTTGGATGCCTTTTATTTCTTCTTGTCTGATTGCTGTGTCTAGAACTTCCAGTACTATGTTGAACAAGAGTAGTAAAGTGGGCATCCCTGTCTTGTTCTTGTTGTTAGGGGAAATGCTTTTAGTTTTTGCCCATTCAGTATGATGCTGGCTGTAGGCTTGTCATATAAGGCTTTTGTTATGTTGAGGTATTATCCCTCTATTCCCACTTTGCTGAAAGTTTTCATAAAAAAAAAAAGGGTGTTGGATTTTGTCAATTGCTTTCTGCATTAATTAATATGATCATTTGATTTTTGTCTTGCTATCAGTTAATTTGCTGTATCACATTTATTGATTTGCTGATACTGTACCAGGTATGCATCCCTGGAATAAAACCCACTTGGTCATGGTGTGTGATTCTTTTAATGTATGCTGTATCTGATTTGCTAAAATTTTGTTGAGAATTTTAGCATCTATGTTCATCAAGGATATTGGCCTGTAATTCTCTTTCTTTGTAGTGGCTTTATCTCGATTTGGGATTAGGGTAATGCTGACCTCATAGAAAGAGCTTGAAAGTGTTCTGTCCTCTTGAACTTTTTGGAATAGTTTGAGGAGGGTAGGTGTTAATTGTTCTTTGAATGTTTGGTAAAATTCACCTGTGAAGGCATCTGGACCAGGGCTTTTTGTTTGTTGGAAGATTTTTTTTATTATCACTGCCCAATTTCTTCAATAGTTATTGGCCTATTTAGGTTTTCTGAATTTTCCTAATTGAGTTTTGGAAGATTGTATTTTTTAAATAATGTGTGTATTTCATCAAGATTGTTCAGTTTGTTCGAAGAGAGTTCTTCTTAGTATTTTTTTTACAATCCTTTGTATTTCTGTGGGGTCAGTTGTTACTTCACCTCTTTCAATTTTGATTTTGTTTATTTGGGTCCTTTCTCTTTGTTTCTTTGTGAATTTGGCTGGAGGTTCATCAATCTTGTTTATCCTCTCAAGGAACCTGATCTTGGTTTTATTGATCTTTTGTATTTTTTTTTTTTTTTTTTTTTTAGTCTCTTATGTCATTTATTTTTGCTCTGATCTTTATTATTTTCTTCTACTTATTCTGGGCTTTTCTTGTTGCTCTCTTTCTAATTCTTAAAGTTATAGGGTTACATAAGTTAGTACAAGTTTTTCTTGTCCTTTTGAGGTAGGGCTGTAGTGCTATGAACTTCCATCTCAGGACTGCTTTTGTAGTGTCCTAGAGATTTGGGGTTGTTGTGTGTCCTGTCTCATTTCCATTTGCCCGATGAATTTTTTTCCATCCCTTTCAGTCTGTGTGAGTCCTTTGTTCTGAGGTGGGACTCTCTTGAATACAGCATATCTATCTATCATCTATCTACGGTATCTATCTATCTATCTATCTATCTATCAATCACATTATCCATTCAGATACCCTATGTATTTTGATTGGATCATTTAATCCATCTACATTTATGGTTATTGATAGGTACTTGTTTGTTGCCATTTTTATTCTTTATGCCTGTGTTCCTTCCTCTCTTTCTATTTCTTCTTCTTACAAGGGTCCCTTTAGGATTTCTTGCATTGCTGGTTTGTTGGTAATAAACTCTTTGTGAAGTTCCTGATTCCATCTTCATTTTTGAATGATAGCCTTGCTGGATAGAGTAGTCTTGGATTCAGTACCTTGCTTTTCGTTACTTTGTATAGTTCATGCCACTCCCTTCTGGCCTGATGTGTTTCTTTTTCTTTCTTTTTTTTTTTTAATATATTTTATTGATTTTTTACAGAGAGGAAGGGAGAGGGATAGAGAATTAGAAACATCAATGAGAGAGAAACATCGATCAGCTGCCTCCTGCACACCTCCCACTGGATATGTGCCCGCAACCAAGGTACGTGCCCTTGACCGGAATCGAACCTGGGACCCTACAGTCCGCAGGCTGACGCTCTATCCACTGAGCCAAACCGGTTTCGGCTTGGCCTGATGTGTTTCTGTTGAGAAATCAGCTGATAGTTTAATGGGAGGTCCCTTGTATGTAATTGCCTCTCTCTTGCAGCCTTTAAGATTCTTCTTTTGTCTTTAATATTTTCTTTTCTTAGACAATTTGCTCTCTTTTTTTACTTTTCGTGTATACTCTGACTTCTCCCTATGCTTCATAGGTTCATTTGGCTTTATTTTATATTTATTTCCATTTTGTGCTTTAATCCCTTGCGTATTAGTTATAACTTTGTTGTAAATGGTGAAAACCAAATTATGACTAAGTTTAGGCAAAAGGAAATTTATTGGCTCATGTAACAAAGCTACAGGAAGGGTTCATTCACCCAGGCTTTAGGGGTGATTGCAACTGGGGCCTTGTTTGCTGTCATGATTCCTTTTCTCTCTCTGTCTCTCATCTCTAATTCTCTCTCCATGATCCTATCATTCTTCCACATAGACTTCTTCCTTATGGCTGTAGACAAGTTTTTGGCAACTACTGGTATCACATCCTTAGTTTTTCTGTTAGAGTATATACTTTACTTGCTTTTTTAAAAATACATTTTTATTTGATTTCAGAGAGGAAGGGAGAGGGAGAGAGAGATAGAAACATCAATGATGAGAGAGAATCATTGATCGACTGCCTCCTGCACGCCCTTCTACTTGAGATCAAGCTCACAACCCAGGCATGTGCCCTAAACGGGAATGGAACCATGACCTCCTGGTTCATAGGTCAATGCTCAACTACTGAATCACATAGGCTGGGCTACTTTTCTTTCCTTAGTTCTAATTCTTGGAGAAAATCTTAGAGAAGGCATCTGGCTTGGCTTGTAGGTATGTTTATACTATGGCCAGGCACATGCTTGGACCTACCCAAACTGCATAGTTGTAATTTGATGGCAAACAGTTCCTCCAAAGAAGTAGTAAATATGCTGTTCCCAGAATAGGAAGAGATGCCAGGCATTAAAGTAATAGTTGTCCACCACATCCTTGTTTCTGAGATGGAACCTCTAGGTTACACTTCTTCTCTGCGAGGTCAGTCATTGATACCAGCTGCTAGGAAGGCCAGGGAGAGTGCTACAAGGACTTGTTTCCATACTGATTCTAGTTCAGCATAGGAATCTTTCAAGGTCCAGATTTCAAATAGAAGTTCTATGAAATAGGAATAGCAAAGTAATATTCCCTTGCACATGTCTTATTCTCTTCCGAGTATAGTCTTTAAAGCTAAGGTTTGTGTCCTATTTCTGCCAGCATTTTGACAAATAATCTGTATAGTGAAGATTATATATGTACTGAGACTATAGCAGAGAATTGAACCTCCCCTCAATAAGAAGGAATTCTGCTGCAGACTGCTTTTGAACTCTAAACTGCACCTCCTCCTTTGGTCTCCAGCCTGCCAGCTTACCCTGAAGATTTTGGACTTGTCCCACCTCCACGATTGCATGAGCCAATTCCATAAAGTAATTCCCCTCTCTCTCCCCCATTATCTACCTATATCTGTCTGTCTATATTTATATTTATATATAAACACACACACATACATACATACATATATACATATTGTATATTCTTATTGTTTCTTTTTCTATACCCTGACTAATACACAGGGTATAGTCACTGACTGCTCCAGGCTTTTATCACCACCATTAGATCCAAAAGAAAGGCCTGAAGTTCAGTTTTAAAATCCTCAACCTGGCTTATTTCTTATGCTCATCTCTGGGCCAATTACTTTGGTAGGTAGGTTGAGCACTCTGTTTTGTCAGAACTGCATTTTGTGGCAGTCCCTTCACAGAGAAGGTGTGGACTGTGAAGGGTAGTAGCATGGTTGGCAGTCCGTCAGAATCACATCATTTGGGGGAGGGCAGATAATCAACAAAAGGAATGGTGGTGGTGCTAGTACCTGAAAAGGGGGAATACTATGCATTCAGAAACAATAAATAGTCATTTGGCACAATTATTTGCTATACATTGGGATATAGCTGTATTTTGGAATAGGAAATGAATGTATTCTTTTTAATTCTCATCTGAAGATATAGGATATGTCAGAGAGAAAAAGGGAGGGGAGGGAAGGAGAAAGGGAGAAACATTGACATGATAGAGAAACATCGATCAGTTGCCTCCCATACATGCCCTAACTGGGGATTGAACCCATAACCTAGATATATGTGGCTTGACCAGGAATTGAACCTGAATTTTTTGTTGTATGGGGTGATGCTCTAACCAACTGGGCCACCTGGCCAGGGCATGAATGTATTATTTATGTTACAGAATTCTTAGATACAATGTAGGATCAGTTACATATAAATTTCTTCACATCTGTAGCCAGATTCTGATAAATTTAAATGCATGAATATTTAAGTCTATGATTTAAAAAGTCTTACATGGTACCAGTTTACTTGAGGTGTTAAAATTTTCTATCTCTGCCCTTTTCTCTTGACATATGTATGTATATGTATACATCTATAATAATAAAAGTGTAATATGCAAATTGACCGAACAACTGTCCTGATGACCTTCCAGATGAAGCCGGGGCTGTGAGGGCCTGGGCAGCCAGGGCTGCGAAGGCCTACTCTTGCACAGATTTCATGCATTGGGCCTCTAGTACATATATATTTGTTGTATGATTATATTAGAGTAGCAATAGGAGAGATGGTTGAAAAGTTGATGGAATCTAATAGAGTCATTAAAAAAATATGTACATTAAAAATGTTTTGTGTTTTCACCCTGTTTTTGTCCTGGGAAAGAATTTGGTGATCTAGGTGACATATTAACAAAAACAACAGATGTGGAAACATTTTTGTTGAGAAAAATATCTCTGAGAATAGAATATCTTTAGTAATTACTTCAGTAAATGCCAGACAGATGGTATAAACTCAGAATGACTACTCAAATAATGCCACAACAATTAATTTGAAGCATGGTGTAACACTTGAGCTCAGATTTCTGGAAAATCATGAGTGTAACTTGGTACATTAAAAAAAGAAGTGCAAGAATAGGCTTCTAAACCAAATTTTTGTCTTAGCCTTTCTACAAAGTACTTGACTTCTGAAGCCCTCGTTTTGTAACCTATGGCTCAATACTACTTATTGGTCTGTTTTTCTGTCTCAGCAGAGTGGAATTGAGTCATTTAGAAGTGATTGGAGAGTAGGTGAGTGAAACTTGGTGTGTGTGTTTTTAATATGCTTTTTTAAGTTGACTTTTTTTTTTTTGGAGAGCGAGAGTGAGAAGGAGAAAGAAATGTTGATGTGTGAGAGAAACACCTATCGATTGCTTCTCATACACACCCCGACTGGGGATCGAACCCGCAACCCTGGTATATGTCCTGACTGGGAATTCAATCCACCACCTTTCAGTGTACTTGACAATGCTCCAGCCAACTGAGCCACACCAGCCAGGACAACAGCTTGGTTTTTAATGAGATATAGAAAAATAAAAAAATAGAGGCAATTCATAAAAATAACCAATATTATAGTGAGAGAGAGGAGAGTGAAAGGAACTAACCATTGTTGAGCATCTTTAATGTGTAAAGCAGTCAAATAGATGCTTACATGTGTCGTTGCCTCACAACTGCTTTGTAAGGTAGGTAGAGATAACTTTCTTTTTACGTTGAAGAAACAATTTCATCTTTTCTGTTTATAAAGTCAAGGGAGAAATTTGCATTTTTAATTTTTTTTTAAAATATATTTTATTGATATTTCACAGAGAGGAAGGGAGAGGGATAGAGAGCCAGAAACATCGATGAGAGAGAAACATCGATCAGCTGCCTCCTGCACACCCCCCACTGGGGATGTGCCCGCAACCAAGGCACACGCCCTTGACCGGAATCGAACCCAGGACCCTTCAGTCCGCAGGCCGACGCTCTATCCACTGAGCCAAACCGGTTTCGGCAAAATTTGCATTTTTAAAGATACTGAAAATAATTATAAAACATTCTCATTTGATTGAGTTGAGCTAGTCACTTTTATCATAGAACACCAGTTTTACTTGAAAGAATGACTGACAAACTGGTTAATTCAGGGTACTTGTTAGACATTTTGTCAAAAATGAACAAAATAAGCTCACCAATTTCAGTAAAACAATTGATTATTTTTGTTGCAAATTACAAAATTCAAGCTAACAAGTGAAAATTAGAATTTCGAAAAATTTTATCTGCTACCACGAGCTTACAACTGCTCAACCCAAGACTTTCTTGATGAAAGCAGTGGTGATATTTAGTTATATATATTTTTGATATTTATAATAAAATGTTTCAACATTTGGAAGGTAAATATTAACTCAGTGAGACCAATGTGTGATGGGTATGAGAGTCATTCAAGGACAAGGTAGATCAGTGAATTTAATGTGAATAAAGTACAAATAGTTAATTGATGTGATTTTAGTTTCTACATTACAACTGATCTCTAAAAAACTACCACTTGAGTTTTGGTGGAATGCCATTGAAGAATGTCTGTAATTATCTGAAAAGCCTTCTCTCTCTCTCTCTCTCTCTCTCTCTCTCTCTCTCTCTCTCTCTCTCTATCAAGACAATAAATTACAACAGATTAAAAAAATATATTTTATTGATTTTTACAGAGAGGGAGAGGAATAGAGAGTTAGAAACATGGATGAGAGTGAAATATCAGTCAGCTGCCTCCTGCACGTCCCCCTACTAGGGATCAAGCCCGCAACCAAGGCATGTGACCTGACACCAGGAATTAAACCCAGTACCCACCAGTCCACGGGCCGTTGCTCTATCCACTGAGCCAATCCGGTTAGGGCATATTACAACAGATTTAATGTAGAAGCAGATATGAGAATCCAGACAGTGAAGAAATTAGAATGTAAATATAAAACATTTTTCCCACTAATTTTTTTGGAAGATTATCATTTTTGCATAAATATATAATTATGTTTAAAAAGGAATTTTACCAGTAATTTTAAAATTTTGTAGTTTCAACTTTGAATACTAAATATCAATGGATAACTTGCATGAACAAAAGCTTTTTGGTGTCCCAAGTGATTTTTAAGAATGTAAAAGGGGTTCTGGGACCAGAAAGTTTGAGAATTGCTGTTTTGGTGAAAGTGTCTGCACTTGGCTAAGGGAAAGTGGCATTTAATTGAGGCCTTGCATGATTCTTTTTCTTACAGTCAAATCACTTTATGTACATTCAGGGCATATATGTTATTGGTTGATGATAATAAAAATTTTTGATAAAAATGTTTTAAAATTTGGCTAAATATTTTTTGGCTAAACTCTTTTGAGGAGAGGCAACTGGTAGATGAGTTCTTTATTAAAATCTGTATCAGTTAATTTGGAAAACAGTGGTCTTTTGACAAATACATAGAGTTAAATTTTTTTCATGTAAGCATATATGAACTATGGCAAAATTAAAATGTTGGAAATTTCTTGCCTTAGAAAGAGTTAATGCTTATATCAAAACTTATACATAAAGAAAGCCACATTCCCACTAGGAAGGCACAGTGTGAAAATGCTCAGTTTCAAAATCTGAAAACCTTGACTTTGCAAATTAGAAATGACAAGAAGTGAAAGACTATGCCTGTAGTAAGGTTGGAAAAGAGGAAGGAAAGATTTCCTGTAGTCAGTCTTAAATATTTTTGTGCTGAAATTAGAAAATGGAAAGCTTACCAAGCAAAAGAAAGGCTGCCTACTATATTGATTCTTCTTTAAGCGTAATATACAGTGTGAGAGATAGCTTTATTAGTGATTGAACTATTTTTCAATAATTTGATATAAGATGAACTAACACAATTTCTCTCCTTTTATCTGTTTAGCTTGTTGAAGTAAAATTTGTAGCAAATTTTGGTAAGAGGATAATTAATGTTAAATCTTATGAAATAAATATTTTTTACTGTAGTGAAACCTCAGTCATTTTCCCTGGGGGACAGAATTTTTGCCTATTGAAATCCCTTTAGTAAGACAGGGATATCCAATATCTGTTTTTCATTCATCACTTATTAAAGGCTTTCTCTGTGTTAGATAAAATGCAAAGATTTATTTAGTTTTTTCCTTTAAAGACCTTGTAGTTAGTGTATTTTAGTCCACTTTCCAGGATTATCAGAAGTAACATGAAAAATTATTGAACCTTTTTTTTAAAAGAATCAAACTTTTGTATTTATCGTTATTAATACTATTAGTTGTCTTTATAGTAGTATATTTGTTAGTTTTGAGCTTGAATTTTGGGCAGTGTCATAACTGTAGTATCTATACTTTTTGAACCAAATTTCAGAACATTTGTTTTGGTGAGTGTGAGAAGTGAGAATGTACTTCTGGGAACCGTGAGAGACAACATTTGAAATCTGAACTAAGCTGGATAGTTGCCATTTTTGTAGAGAGGATTGCATTATTTAATTATTTAAAATATGTATTGTTTGCTTATACTGTGCCAGGCATGTTTTAGGAAGCAGAACATTATTTTCAAATCTTTTACCAAAAGATAGGCAAACTGAAATTAAAGTTGATAACACTTAATATTTCTTTTTTTTTTAAAGTATATTTTATTGATTTTTTTACAGAGAGGAAGAGAGAGGGATAGAGAGTTAGAAACATCGATGAGAGAGAAACATCGATCAGCTGCCTCCTGCACACTCCCTACTGGGTATGTGCCCGCAACCAAGGTACATGCCCTTGACTGGAATCGAACCTGGGACCCTTGAGTCCGCAGGCCGACGCTCTATCCACTGAGCCAAACCAGTTAGGGCACACTTAATATTTCTTACTAATGTTTTTCTGTTATTAGCTTTAGGGAGAAAGAATGTGCAAGCTCTTAAATTTGAAAATATTTTACACTGTGGCAACAAAAATATTAAACATAGTCTTAAGAAATGATTACTATTACTTCTACTTGGTAGGGACAACATAGGTAGTAATAGCCTGAACTTTGAAATCAAATAGATGTAGTTGTGACTCTTGGTTCAGTAACTTCCTTATGAGGAGGAATAATTAACTTTTGGGTGTTGAGGAGATTAATGAGATGAATAAGTCAAGAGTCTCAGAATATATGCTTAATAAATATTAATTGCTATGTATTTTTGTTATTGCCAAAGGAAATTTTTATTGAGAAAAGACAGTTTGAAACTTCATGAGTTTTTATTTTAGACTCTCAAAAGAACTTTTCTAACCTCTAAGGAGGCAAGCAGAATTTTTAAATTTTTAGCATATTGGTTTAGAATAGATTTGTTTGGGTGTGTGCTTTATGTACTTTGTGTACTGTGTTATACTTCTTGAAATATTTTTGAGGGCCCAGGACATTTAATTTTGTTTTTTAGCTTGAATGGATAATGTTACTGCTTTAGGCAAGCTTTTTATAAAAATTTAAGTTTATTGGAAGTAACATTGGTTTAATAACATTCTATAAGTTTTAGGTGTACAACTTTATAATACAACATCTATATACTCCATTTTATGCTCACCACTCAAAGTCTAGTCTACTTTCGTCACCATATAATTTACCCCTTTACTCTCTTTGACCTTTTCTCACCCCTCTACCCTTTTGATAACCACTGTACTGTTGTCTGGGTCTGTGAATTTATTTTTTTATCTCACATGTGAGTGAAATCATATGGTTCTTGTCCTTTTTTGTGAGACTTTGCATGATACTCTTAAGATCCACCCATCTTGTTGCAAATGGCAGTATTTTATCTTTTTTTATGACAGGGTAGTGCTCCATTGTATAAATGCACCACATCTTCTTTATATAGTCATTGGTCAAAGGACACTTAGATAGTTTCCATGTCTTGGCTATTGTGAATAATGCTGCAATGAACATAGTGGTACATATATCTTTATGAATAAGTGTTTTCAACATTTTGGGGTAGATACACAGAAGAGGGGTGCTGGATCATGTGGTAACTCTATTTTTAATTTTTCCAGGAACTTTTATACTGTTTTCCATAGTGACTGCACCAGTTTACATCCCTACCAGCAGTGTATGAGGGTTCACTTTTCTCCACATCCTCTTTAACACTTGCTATTTCTTGTCTTATTTATAACTAGTGGCCTGGTGCATGAAATTCGTGCACATTAAAAGGGAATTAATTAGAGGAAATATGTTAATATTGCTATTTGCCCTTTCTCTATAATAGAAGTGTCAGAGATGAAAGGAAATTAGTAAAATGTATATGAAAATAATATATAAATTTATTAATAAATAAACAATAACAAAATGATATAACAACAACAAAAACATGATATAAAAACAAGTGATGCAAACAATGACTGATAAAGTGATTAAACTTATTCTAATATCTCCCTGTATACCGCATTAAGAGTGAAAACACTTTCAAAGTGCTTGACTAATTTCCCTTGTGATGAAGTATTTAGAACTTTAACTTGAATGTCACCTGCTCTTCGAACTCGAGAGAAAGCAACATATAACTGACCATTTGCGAAAACGGGTTCAGGTAGGAATATTCCTACTCTGTCTAGAGTTTGTCCTTGTGATTTATTAATAGTCATCGCAAATGCTGGCATCACGGGAAACTGTCGTTGAATTAATTTAAATGGGAGGCTAGTGTCAGATGGGGACAAATCAATTCTTGGAATCAGAACAACCTCTCCCTCTGGAGATCCTTTTAATACTTCAGCTTCGATAATGTTAGGTCATAATCTTTTGATAATAAATCTGGTACCATTACAAAGACCCCATTTACTATTAAGATTTCTCAGTAGCATGATGATTGCACCCACTTTCAATTTTAATTTATGACACAGCATTCCCGAAGGAGTAATACTATTAAGAAATTCGATGGGAAAATTTTCTTTTTCAGCATCATCTGTTGAATCAATGGAATCATCATTCAAATAGGTGTGAAAATCTCCATCAAGGATATCCAAAATTTCTTCATTTAACTTTTGAACGTGCTCATTTTTTGGACAAAGAATTGCATGTTTATATATATTTTTAATATTATCTATAGATATACTATTTCCAAAGGTAGCTTCAATAATAGGTCCATTACAAATCATTTCATGGGGGATTTCAATAGTATCTATTCCTAAATGAAAACTGCTATCAAGTTTGCCATCTCCAAGTTTTACTAACCATTCACTATAAGCAGAATCCTCTGATCTCATATTTGTTTTAAGAGACAACTTTCTGAAACATCCCCAAACATTACAGTACTTTAAACTTGTTTGTACTATGGCCGATCGCATAGCATGTGGTATAGTACTGAGGCATTGTCTAAAATCCCCTCCAAGAAGGAGAACTTTCCCACCAAATGCAACATTCAAATTTGTAATTTCTCTTAGTAATCTTTCTATGTTGTTTATAGCATGACTGGATGCCATGGTGCATTCATCAACAATGAGAAGTTGGGCCTTTTTAATGGTTTTAGCAACTTCACTTTTTATATCAAGTCTAGAAATTGAAATTTAATTTAATGGAATTGGTAATTTATATTGGGAATGAAAGGTTCTTCCACCGAGAAGTAAATTTGCAGCAATGCCTGTAGACGCTGTGGGTAAAACAGTACCACCATGACCTCTAATATAATGTATTAAAACTTTATAAAGATAGGTTTTTCTACTACCACCTGGACCATCCAAGAACAAGCATTTGGGGTGTACAGTTTGATCTTCAATGGCTGAAGTTATAGTCTGAAAGGCTGCCAACTGTTCATCATTCAGAGAATTTATCAAAACCTCTACCTGTTGTTGCTCGTATGATTCGTCACATGTATTTGTATTCGTTAATAAAGGATGGTCCGGAAGTTTGAAATGTGAACATTTCATTCCATGCAATGTGCATACCTGTTGAATTTCGTTAAGGGCATGCATTTCAGTTTACACAGGCACTTTGTCTTCGGAGTAATTTCCAACAAAAATCTTCAATAAAATGAGATTTATTCTCATCCCATAATTTGTCTGCATCAGAAGGACATCGAAACACACATATGTATGCAAAAAGTTGCCGTAGTTCTTTGGGCATATTAAGGATGATTGCATCGTCAGTCGTATCTTTTCAGATAGTATTGTTGATTAATAATCCTTGATGTTTAGCAGCTTCACGAAATGTATCATAAATTACACCTCCTATAGTTTGCAGATCCTCAAAACTTACTGCACCTTTTACATGCAGAAGCCAAAGTCTAAGGTAATATCGTTCTGGTTCTCTAAAGCTCACAGTGAACAGTCTACCTAATACTTTATTCCCACCCTTTCGGCATTTTGTCCGCAAAGAATTATTAAATACATAATGCTGTGGAATCTCCCAATAATAATAACTAAGTGCGTGAAAATCTTCTCTATTCAATAAGAACCAAGCCATCAAAGTTGAGTTATGCCTTTTAGCCCTATCTAAAACTTCAGCAAAATCATCAGTATGAAAATACAAATTTTGTTCATTTGGCAAATGAATAGCAAATCTTGTAATTGCATGGGATTGGTCATGAATTTGCATTGCAAAAAGTCTCCAAACAGCCTCAGGAGCGCTCACATACCTGGAGTCAATGAAGTCCTGTACTTCATCATGATTGATAATACTTTTTCAGAAATTTGAAATATTTGCACAATCGTGCCCTTTATAGACATATTTAAATAAATATTTGACACTTTTAATCGATACACAGACTTCAATGTTTATATGGCAGTTATATTTAAGGCACAAATACGGGTTATAAGGGAAAATCCAAGTGTTAACAACAACTTTATTTCCAATAGACATTGTGCTACCAGATCTTCATTTGTGTTTGGGATATCCATCAATATTTCCAGTGGTCACATTTTGAAATTCTTTTGGCTATCCCTTTGAACATTTTCCATTTTCCATAATGGACATACATGGATTTTGTATTCCACATGGTCCATGTACCATATTTGATTTTACAATTTGAAAAAGTCGAGGACACTGGTCTTCATCCGGAATTTCTGCCTTAACTATACGGTCAATGTCATCTTCTGTCTGTAATTTGGATTCACTATCTAATATCAATAATATGTGAGCGTGAGGCAGTCTGCGTTTCTGAAATTCAGTGACATTAATTTTAGCTATTACTTTGCCAAATAAATGGAATTTACATATATCATTTTAAAGAGCATTCAGCTTAATATTAAAAACTCTGGCTACCAAGTCAGGTCTGTTTTCAACTTTTTGCCAGCGTTGTAAATTGTAATAATATCTGCCCATTTGGGGTTGCATGTCATGGTTATGAATAAATCAGGCTTTCCATACTTCGTTACAATTGCCATAGTATCCTGATATCGCTGCTGCATATTTCTGGGACTATCCTTAAAAGATGACAGCAGTATTACCATTTTACCAATTGGCACATTGTCATTTTCAGATCTAGATGTGAGGTAATCCATCAAACCACTATATTTTTCAACTCTCAACCTAGATTGGTTTGCTTTAATGAAATTTATCCAATTGGCTTCCATTTTTGAATATGAATCGACAGTATACTGTTGAGTTAATTTTCCTGCATTTAGAATAGGATTGAAAGTGTCCTGGACAGAGAGATGAAATCCATAATACTGCATTTGTGTGACTCCTGTTTTTACATGTTGTCTAGTATTATTGTCGATTACACTGTTGTCTCTGAGTCTTAATGCAATATCCATTCCCCAGGCTTTTGTGCCATGTAGAAAAAGAATAGGATATGTCATTGCATCTAATGTAGGAAACAGGATACTGATTTGTTCCATTTTAGTGGCATTCAGATTATTGGGATCTGGTTTACAATGAATGAGCAAGTCCCTTTCAAAAGGAGGTTCTCCATCTTCGTTACTGAATATGACGGCAACCTCGGTTCCATGGGGAGAATTATATCTACCCGGATCACTGTTACGATCGTATTTAATCGCCATTGTTACTTCCGTGGGAGCAATACCTTTCACTGCTGCTTCAGATTGGGCTTCCTTTTCTACCTCATGTAGCATCTTGTACGATTTTGTTAATTCGTTTATTTCATGCATGAGGTTGTTGATATTGATCATTAGTCTTTCCGAGCAACGTTGGTTTTCTGGCATTGCTAATCTTGTACTTGTCACTTCGGCCGTATCAAAATATAGAGTTGAGCAAACTTCCGAGAAACACCATCCGAAGGATGTAAAGTTCCAGTACAGTGATAAATTTGTCCGTGTATTCTAAAACAGTATGGCCCATATCCTGATGGCGATGCAGTATTTGCACCCATGGAAGCAAAAGCAAAAGAACTATTTATTGAACGAATATTTTCCATGCAATTTTTACTGTCAGAATCTTCATTTATCATTAATATTTTTAAAATATGCCGGGTATTCTGGAAAATATGTATCATTTGGACAAACTTTACCTTTGCTACATCGAGTAAATTTTCTATCAGATGGTTTTTCATTGGAGAAATTTAGTGACAGACAAAATTGACATATAACAGCCGAAACCGGTTTGGCTCAGTGGATAGAGCGTCGGCCTGCGGACTGAGGGGTCCCGGGTTCGGTTCCGGTCAGGGGCATGTGCCTTGGTTGCGGGCACGTCCCCAGTGGGGGGTGTGCAGGAGGCAGCTGATCGATGTTTCTCTTTCATCGATGTTTCTGGCTCTCTGTCCCTCTCCCTTCCTCTCTGTGAAAATCAATAAAATATATTTAAAAAAAAATTGACATATAACAGTCATTGGACCACAGCTATGTTCGATAATTGCATCCTCATTTACTCCTTTTTTTGCTGTTGAAGGCAGTTCCTACCAATATTGGTAGTACTTGTTGATGACTGTTCTCTAGACATATTCTGTTGATGCCGCCGTTGCCTTTCAGCTTCAGAGGCACGTTGGTCTTCAGACATTTTCTGTCGATGACGCCTCCTTCTTTCGGCTGCAGACCTACGTTGTGCCAATACTTCAGATACATCCTGTTGTTGACACTGCCTTCAGCTTCAGAGATATATTGGTTTTCAGACATTTTCTGTTGATGACTCTGGCTTCTTTCGGCTGCAGACCTACGTTGTGCCAATAGTTGCTCTTCAGATACATTCTGTCACTGACGCTGGCTTCTTTTGGCTTCAGAGATACGTTGTGCAAATACTTGCTCTTCAGACATATTCTGTTGACAATGACGCTTTCTTTTGGCTGCAGAGATAACTTGTGCTGTCAGGGTCTGCGATGCGGGTGAATGGATTCCTGGCTGTCAGGCTGCTGACAGCAAGCTGACCAACGGCTGATTCCACGAGGGATGGGGCTCCTGCCGCCCTGCTGTGTGGGTCCTGGGTGCAGGTGCTGTGCTGTGTGGGTCCTGGGTGCAGGTATCAGGCTCCCTCCTCCCTCCTGTCAGACTCCGGAGCGCGCCGTGGGACCCAGGGTCAAGTCCTTGCACACCTGTGCACGCCTCAAAATCACTTGAGACCCAGACCCAGCTGGCCCCATCCCCACTGGGCAAGACCCAGACCTGGCCCGCCGCACACCTGTCAAACCTGTCCCCCCTGAAGCATCATGTCAGTGCTGGGCGGGGACGCGTGCAGGCAGTGTGACGTGAGTGCTGGGCAGGCCTGCGCATGTCTGCACTGGGGGCAGAAGTACCCACCCCCGTCCCTGCCCAGCAGCTCCTGCTTGCGCATGCCTCCGCCTCCGAGGCAACATGACGTGAGCGCTGGGCAGGCCTGCACGTGCCTGCACTGGGGGCGGAAGTCCCCGCCCAGCAGCTGCTGCCTGCGTGAGCCTCTGTCTGCCTCTGTTGGGAGCGGCCTCCACCTCCGAGGCAGTGTGAGGTTAGTGCTGGTGGCGGAAGTCTCTGCCCCTGTTCCTGCCCAGCAGCTCCTGCCTGCGCCTGCCTCCATCGGGAGCGGCCTCTGCCTCTGAAGCCGCGTGATGTGAATGCTGGGCAGGCCTGTGCGCCCTACACTGGAGGCGGAAGGCCCTGCCCCCGTCCCTGCCCAGCAGCTCCTGCCTGTTGACCAGTCGTGACTGGGACACCGTTAGGACAAATTAGCATATTACCCCTTTATATATATAGATAGATAGTTTAAGCAAGTTAAAAATTATTTTTTTTGTTAATCCTCAACTGAGAATATTTTTTTCCCATAGATTTTTAGAGAGTAGCACAGAGGGGAGGAAGGAGAGAAAGAAAGAGAAAGACAGAAACATTGATGTGAGAGACACATCGATTGTTTGCCTCCCACTTGCAGGATCAAACCTGCAACCAAGCAAGATACATGCTCTTGACCGGGAATTGAACCTGAGACACTTTAGTGCCCTGGTCTAACCACTGAGCATGACAGCCAGGGTTAAAAATTTTTTTAACATAACATTGCTCAGTACATTTATATTATGTTTTGTAATCCTTTGTCATTTTAAATATTCTTAGGGAAAACTGGTATAAGTTTTGGGGGAACTTAGGATGTAAAGTCTGGAAAGTACACTTTACTGTTTTGAGGCTTGCTTCTCAAGGACAAGGATTTGTCTATTACTGTTTTTTATCCTTTTATCCGGGATGTATTGCATGATTCTTGAATGATAGAAAGCATTAAAGCTACTAGTGAAATCAAAAGACCTGGACATTAAATAGTATGTATGACTTTTCACTTTTATTTTATAATTAACATAATATACATTGTCAAACAAATATATGTATATTTTTTACTAGCACAAGTACTTTACTTGTTTATGTAATTTAGTTTGTAATATACTTAAAAAGAGGGCTTGAATTTTGGAATGGTTTACTTTAATATGTTACAATTATAACTTTAATAAATTTTTTACCCATAAATAAGTGTAAAGGCAGCATAGTATAAAAGAGGCAAAGAACACAAACAGATTCTGGAGCCAGGTTGCCTGGGTTCAAAGTGCAGATTGGTCACTTTTTACTTGTTTAACCCTGGATAGGTACTTGAATTTTCCTAGAACTATTTCTCCATCTGTAAAATGGGAATGATATTAAATTTTATGTCATAGAATTTTTATGAAGATTAAGTGAAATAGTTTAAGTACTTAGAATAATGCCTTGTTCACAAAATCCTATCATTCAAGAATCATGCAATACATCCCGGATAAAAGAGTAATATGCATATTGACCTAACGGCAGAACGACCGGGAACAACTGGTCGCTATGACCTGCACTGACCACCAGGGGGCAGACGCTCAACGCAGGAGCTGCCCTCTGGTGGTCAGTGCGCTACCACAGGGGGAGCTCTGCTTAACCGCAAGCCAGGCTGATGTCTGACTGCGGCTCAGACAGGGAGCGGGCCTAAGCTGGCAGGTGGACATCTCCCGAGGGCTCCCGGACTGTGAGAGGGCGCAGGCCAGGCTGAGGGACCCCCCGCCACCAGTGCACAAATGTTGTGCACCGGACCTCTAGTTAGTATGATAAAGAGTTGAATGGGTAATACAAAATATGAGGTCAGAGGAAAAATATGTTGGAAAGAATAAGTTAGATAAGTTAAACAATTATTAGAGTTTGAGATTTTGCATGTAATTTTTGTGTCTATTTTATTTGGACCAGGTACTAATAAAATTATATTTTTAAAATAAAATTTTCTTTTCTTAAAGGAAACACTGAAGTTCTCTGTGATAACTCTTTCTATAGTTAAGCAAAAGAAATGCTTTTGTCTTTTATTTTATTTTTAAAAATATATTTTATTGATATTTTACAGAGAGGAAGGGAGAGGGATAGAGAGTTAGAAACATCGATGAGAGAGAAACATCGATCAGCTGCCTCCTGCACACCCCCCAATGGGGATATGCCCACAACCAAGGTACATGCCTTTGACTAGAATCGAACCTGGGACCCTTGAGTCCGCAGGCTGACGCTCTATTCACTGAGCCAAACCAGCTTGGGCTTGTCTTTTAAATAGGTATTAAAATTTACAGGTCAATTAAGAAAATCAGTTGAAATTCTGTTAACATGAAAGTGACATTTTTACATAGCTGAAGATTGCATTTTCTGTTCATCTTTTTTGAGGTTTATAGAAGACAGTGCCAGTGTTGAAGGGATCTAAATTTTATAACTATTTAACTACTTTGGAAGAATGCAGTATAATATGTATTTAATTCGTGTGTACTTGGTTTTAATAAAATCGAGTTTAAAATCTTAGTTTTAATAAAATCTAGTTTATTTATTTTCACAAGAGTTGGAAACTTTTTCTTTAAAGAACCAGATAGTAACTATTTTAGGTTTTGTCAGCCATATGGTCTCTGTCACAAGTTTTCAACTCTGCCATTGTAGTTTAAAAGTAGTCATAGACAATATGCAAAAAAGGAACATGGCTTTGTTTCAATAAAACTTTCTTTACAAAAAACAGGCCACAGGCTTGATTTGCAGTAGAGTTTGCGTATTACTATTACTATAAGGAAATACAGGGAAGTGTGCTATTTTTTCAATCTTCATTATTGTCTCATTTTAAGAAATGTAAAATACAATAAAATGCTCAAATGCAAAATTGCAAAAGCATTGCCCTACAGATAAAACTGAAGGCTTTGGAAAGAGAATTGTTGCCATTATTTGATTGCTCAAAAAAGTCATCAGCTGGTATAAGACAGATTTTTATATTAAAGGAAGCTCAGGAGTTTCATTATGAAATTATGGAAGTGCAAGATATTTGAAAGTGTTAAATATCCTAAAGACAGAATATTTCAGCCTGTATTATTAAAACTTCATTCAAGATATCAACAGGGGTTAACACAGTAGGTCCTCGGGTTACATCGGAGATCCGTTCCAATGGCGAGATGGAACGCGATTTTTGCCGTAAGTCGGAACCCTACAGAAGCACCTACGTCACTCACATGGAGCACATACACAGCAGTAATGAAGTGAAACAGTAAAAAAAAAAATTAAAAGAAAGTTAACAATTCCTGACCTTTCCTTGTGCTAAATAAATAATAAAAAACATAAAGCTACATATGTACATATGTCAAAATGATGGAACTTTTTTTTATATAACTAAATGGGAGATGGCAACATAACCATGAAATGATGTACATCGAGTCCAAAGTAACCCGAGGACTGCCTGTACTTATAAGTAGTAGATTTCTAGAATTTTTTCTTTTTCATCCTATTCTTTGTTTTCCAATTTTTTAAAAAAAGATGACTTTTTTTTTGCTTTTGTATGTATATTTCATACTTTAAAGAGGACTAAATCTAACATTTTGTGCAACTTAACACATCACTTTTCTAGTGAATAAAATGTGGTTTTAAAGTTTTATTAATTATATGCTAAATACTAGTACCTCCCTTAGGTATGTCAGATTTTCCTTTACTTGATTTATCATGCTTATTATTGAAAAGTATTGTTAAGCACCCATGTTATTTGGATGGTATTGCTAACATACCTAGAGCTTAGAACTGTTTTGTTTTACTTTATTTTTTTATTTCAGAGAGGAAGGGAGAGGGAGAGAGAAAGAAACATCAATGATGAGAGAGAATCATTTATCAGCTGCCTCCTGCATGCCCACACTGGGGACCAAGCCCGCAACCTGGGTATATGCCCTGACCAGGAATTGAACCATGACCTCCTGGTCCATAGGTTGATGCTCAACCACTGAGCCATGTCAGCAGGTCAGAACTGTTTGTTTTTAATAGAAAACCAAATATTTCATGTATCTATTAAAGTAATTCTGTCTTTATTGACAGTTTATTTAATATAATTTAAATGGGTTATGCAAAAATCTGTTTACAAATTATAGTAACTTAATAGCCAGATTTTCTTTAGGCATAATCAAGTGGGAAAGAATGTAATCTTTTAATTTTTTTAGCTACAGATTTAAAGATTTAAATAGGAATTAATAAATCTTAGTTTCCTCTAGTAACTAAATGTAATTAGAAAAATAGGATGGCGGCAGAGTAGGAGGATGCTGCACAGACATGCTCCCAGAAACAAGCTAGAATTACAACTGAAATATGGAAAGGCTTCCTGAGTAATCAACGGAAAACTCACAGGAGAGAACCCTGATACTCAAGGAACGAAGGCAGAGACCCCATAGAGACTGGTAGGAGGGGCAGAGGTGAGAAAGGGCTGGCCAGGCACCCACAGATGGCAACTGAAGTCCTGGAGAGAGATCTCAGTTGTGTGTGTGTGTTGGGGGTGGGGGTGCCACTGAGATCTCTGGGAACTAATTGGGAAGCTGGGCTCCCCAGCAGAGAGCACCAAAACTGAGGAGGGAACCCACATAACATCTAGCTGTGAAAAGCAGTGGGGTGCTGTCTGCTAGGGAGTAGCAGCTGAAAGTTCAGGCACCCTCTTAAAGGGCCAACACACAAAAATTACTTTTGGAGCCACCCACCTTGTGCTCTGGCAGAGGGGAGGGTGCAGTGGACTGGAGCTGTGAGAGCAGAACCCAGGATTGGGGACTCGGGGGATAGAGCTCAGGAGGCAGACACCCCAGGTTTCCTGGGCTGAGTCATTCCCTCACTCAGCGGGAGGACATTTTTCCTAGATAGACATCTGCCTTGCCTGGGGGGAAGACCATCGACACACCCTATTGGAAAACACCTTGCCCGGAGACCAATTAAGAGATTAAAAGTAGCAATTATCCTCCAGGCAGAAGCAACTGCCCCACCCTGTTGAAAAAACTCTCTCCACACCTGAGGATGATTGTCTGGGGGCAATTCACGTTGTAATCTGTAGACAGAGGCAGTCTCTGGGGCCTTTGATATTTGGCCTAATCCAATTAGTCAGATACAGCCTTTAACACTGTCCTGAACTAGAGTTATAGAAGATCTACCTAAAACATAGTCACAAACCCAAACAGACAACCAAAGTGAGGAAGCAACCCCCAAATGGAAGAACTAGAGAATTCTCCAGAAGAAGAGATAAATGGAGATAAGAAATTTATCTGAAACAGAGTTCAGAGTAATGATGTTAAAAATGCTCAACAGTATAAAAAAAGATGTAACTATGAAAAAAGAACAGTCTGAGATAAAGAATGACATAACACAAAGAACACATTGGAAGGAATACACAGCAGATTAGGGGAAGTTGAGGATCAAATCAGTGAATTAGAAGACAGTTGAAAATATCACTCAATTAGAGAACCAAAAAGAAAAAAACAATTAAAAACAGGAGGATAGCTTAAGGGAGCAGTGGGACAATGTGAAACATAACATTAGAATAGTAAGTGTGCCAGAAGAGGCAGAAAGAGAAAAAGGAATAGAGAAGGTATTTGAAGAAATAATGGTAGAAAACTTCCCTAACCTGGTAAAGGAGAAAGTCACACAAGTACAGGAGGCACAGAGAACCCCAAACAAGAATAACCCATACAGACCCACGCCCAGACACATCATAATTGAAATGCCAAAAATTAAAGACAGATTATTAAAGGCAGCAAGAGAAAAGAAAACTTACATACAAAAGAGTTCCCATAAGGCTGACACCTGATGTCTCATCAGAAACTCTACAGGCCAGAAGGGAATGGCATGAAGTCCTCAGGGTAATGGAAAGCGAGGCTCTGAGACCAAGATTACTATATCCAGCAAGGTTATCATTCAAAACAGACCGTCGAATAAAAAGCTTTCCAGACCAAAAAAAAAAAAGGGTAAAGGATTTCATCACCACCAAGCCAGCATTACAAGGAATGCTAAAGGGATTGCTGTAAGGGATTGCTAAGAAGAAACAGAGAGAGAAACCTAGCCAAATAGAATTAAAGGGGCTATAAATAAGTGCCTCTCAATAATAACCCTAAATGTAAATGGATTAAATGCTCCAATCAAAAGGTTTAGGGCAGCTGAATGGATACAAAAACATGACCCACTATATGCTGTCTACAAGAGACCCACCTCAAAACAAAAGACACAGGATGAAAGTGAAGGGATGAAAAAAAATTTTCCATGCAAATGGAAAAGAAAAAAAAGCTGGAGTAGCAATACTCATATCCAACAAAAGAGACTGTAAATACATCATGCTAAGCAAAATAAGCAAGTCGGAGAAAGATAAATATATGTTCTTACTCATTTGTGGAATATAATGAACAACATAAACTGATGAACAAAAATAGCCAGAGGGAAAAATATTCTAGAATATAATAGAAGTAATCCTGTTATTTGCTGATTTTTAGTATTTCCTACAACTTTTGTGATACCATACTATGTTAGTACAGTTTTGGTAATATTATTATACTAAAAATCCTTTCCTTCTTGAAATATTAATGTTTATTACATGTAATATTATGTGTAAGATAATTTTTCTTGAATAATTGGTGTTTATTGCATGTAACACTTAAAATAATTTTTCTTAAGATATTAATGTTTATTGCATGTGAAAAAAATGGTATGGATACTCTTACAGTAGTTACTTGTTCTGACATATTGTTATTGATACTTAATAGTTTTTCTGTTAGTGCCTTCACTAAAAAAGAATATGAAGACTGAAAACCATGATAACCAGAGTTATTTCTTCCTATGGCTAGCACTTCTGTTAAAAGGAACCAGGCATCTTTATGGCACTTTCAGTATGTCTCATTCTGAAGAGCAACAGTAACTCCAAAGGACACACTAGTTAAGAAATTAGTAAATCTTAACTGAATTTAGATCTCAGTCACAGATTTTCTATCTTTTTTTGTTTTATATGTAGAGACTTTTGAAGCCTGAGTGAAAACCTTTTTATTACTCCTGTGAATGTTTAGATACTCGGTGAAAAGGAACAAACATATAAATAACTGATTTGGAACCAAAGGGAGCCGACATTTCTCAAGTGAGCTTTGAATAAGGTAGAGTAATTCTGAGTCTTTAGAGGAGGGTCAAGAATTATTATGACTTATGGGAAATGTATCTTTGTATTTAAGAATCTTTTCTAAAAATTCTGAACTGAGCTAGTTTTGATGAGGAAGAGAATTTGGAAGGGCCCATTAGGAGAGTAAGGATCTTGGAAAACAAACTACAGTTTTGAATAGCATTAACACTGCATACAACTGTAGTTTGTTTATTAAATGATTTTGTTTTCTGCACTTTGAAATATAAGTAGATGTTTTATATTTTTCTCCCTGGGAATTTGGGATATACTAGGTGTACCGGTTAATAATGCGGATTTTTTTCAATAGATGAAGTTACACATGTTGTTACATATGCGATTTGATATGTATGCTATTTTGTTGTATTGACAACAAGTTTCAAAACTTCATATCTCAATTTTGCTGAAGGTGTTAACATCATAGATATTTTTACACTTAAAAATCTCGAATTTCATGCCAAAAAAAGAGCATTTGCGGGAAGTTATAATTCATTACTTTATTTTGAAGAAAAGTGCTGCTGAAAGTTACCATATACTTCGGGAAGCTTATGGTGAACATGCTCCATCTCAAGATACTTGTGAATGCTGGTTTAAATGCTTTAAAAGTGATGATTTCGATGTGAAAGACAAAGAACATCCAGGTCAACCGCAAAAGTTTGAAAACTAACAGTTAGAAGCATTATTGGATGAAGATGCATGTCAAACTCAAAAACAACTTGCAGAAAGATTAAACATTGCTCAGCAACAATGTCCAATCGTTTACAAGCAATGGGAAAGATTTTAAAGGAAGGAAAATGGGTGCCACATCAACTGAACGAAAGACAAATGGAAAACCGAAAAGTCATCCGTAAAATGTTGCTTCAATGGCACAAAAGAAAGTCTTTTTTGCATCAAATTGTGACTGGCAATGAAAAGTGGCTTTATTTTGAGAATCCCAAATGCACAAAATCATGGGTTGATCCAGGTCAACCATCAACATCGACTGCAAGGCCAAACGCTTCGGAAAGAAGACAATGCTCTGTGTTTGGTGGGATCAGGAAGGTGTGGTGTATTATGAGCTTCTAAAACCAGGTGAAGCCGTTAATACTGATCGCTACCGACAACAAATTATCAATTTGAACCACACTTTGATCTTGAAACGACCAGAATGGGCCAGAAGACACGGCAAAGTAATTTTGCTTCATTATGACTCACCATCACACACTTCAAAACCAGTTAAAGACACGTTTAAAGATCTTGCCTGGGAAGTATTAACCCACCCGCCTTATTCTCCAGACCTTGCTCCTTCAGATTACCACTTGTTCCGATCCATGGCACATGCACTTTCTGAGCAGCACTTCAAAACATACGAAGAAGTGGAAAATTGGATCTCTGAATGGTTTGCCTCAAAACAAGAAAGGTTCTATTGGGACGGTATCCACAAATTACCTAAAAGATGGGGGAAATGTGTAGCTAGTGATGGATATTACTTTGAATAAAGCACTTTTGATGTTTCTCTTGAAATTATCGTGTTTTCTTTGATTACAAAATCTGAATTATTAACCGATACACCTAGTATGAGGAGGTTGAGAGGAACAAAATTAAATTGCTTTTAAACTTAGCTGTTGAATCCCCCCCCCCCTCCTCCCCGCTCCTTTGGATTAATGGTCTTTAGTATGTATCTAAGATGTTGGGAAGTGGAAAATATGTAAAATATCAGTATGATTTTTAATGATGACCTTTAGAGCTAATGATAAGTTTGTGTTTTTTTGTTTGTTTGTTTGTTTTTGAGGAGTTTAAAAAGAAAAAGGCTCTGTATATAAAGCTGTTAGGGTTTTCCAGAGGAACAGAACCAATAGAAGATCATGTAAGAGAGCATTTATTACAGGAATTAGCTAATGCACTTACGGAGATTTGAGAAGTCCCACAGTCTGCCATTTGCAAGTTGGAGAACCAGGAAAGCCAGTAGCATAATTCATTCAGTCCAAGTCTCAAGGTCTGAGAACTGGAGTGGGCTGAGTGCAAGTCACTGTTTGAGTCCTAAGGCGTGAGAACCAAAAGAGCCAATGTCCTAGAGCTGGAGGCAATAGATGTCTCAACTCAACTGGAAAAAGTGAATTTGCCCTTTCTCTGTCTGTTTGTTCTATTCAGGCCTTTAATGGATTAGAGCAGTGGTCGGCAAACTGCGGCTCGTGATCCACATGCAGCTCTTTGGCCCCTTGAGTGTGGCTCTTCCATAAAATACCACGGCCTGGGCGACTCTATTTTGAAGACGTGGCATTAGAAGAAGTTTAAGTTTAAAAAATTTGGCTCTCAAAAGAAATTTCAATTGTTGTACTCTTGATATTTGGCTCTGTTGACTAATGAGTTTGCCGACCACCGGATTAGAGGATGCCCCATCACCATTGGTGAGGAAAATCTTCTTTACTAATTCTACTTATTCAAGTAATCTTTTCCGGGGATACCCTTAAAATACACCCAGAAATAATGTTTTTCCTGCTTATCTGGGCATCCCCTTAGCTTAGTCAAATTGACACAAAATTAGTCATCACAGTACTTAGAAGAATTGAAAGTAGTGACTTGAACAGATATTCATATCTCCATATTTATAGCAGCATTATCCTATACTAGGGGCCCAGTGCATGAATTCGTGCACCTTGAATGGAACTGTGGGTCGCGGTGGGCAAAGGGGAAGGTCTCTGCCCATCCTCTGTGCCCCTGCCTGGCCCTTCCCGCCACGGCCCCTGGTCCCCTGTCTGCTGGCAGCTGACTGCACTGACCCCACTCACACCTGCTGATGGTGCGGAGTGATTGAAAGTGGGGTTGGCACCGACAGTGGGTATGAGTGGCAGCTGCTGCCCCGACTGCCCCTCAGGAGCAGGAGGAGGTAGAGAAGCCCTGATGGGTGATTGGGGCTGACAGCTGCCGTTTGTACCCACTGATGATGCCAAGCAGTTAGGGCCAGCTCTGGGTGCTGGCAGAGAGTGCGAGTAGGGCTGGCGCCAACAGTAGGTGCAATCGCTGGGCGGGACCGCGAAGAGCAAAAGCTTGGGCCCGATGACAGCAACTGGTGCCCTGCCTTGGTCTGGCGCCCCCGCTCACCAGCTCCAGCATCTCGCTGCAGCCAACTCCCACCATGTTCTGCACTGTGTTGCCTGCTGCTGACGTCTGCCATGTTCCGCGCGTGCCCCCTGGTGGTCAGCGCACGTCATAATGACCGCTTGTTCCGCTGTTTGGTCTATTTGCATATTAGGGTTTTATATACGTACTAGAGGCCTGGTGCACAAAATTCATGCACGGGGGTGTGTGTCCCTCAGCCCAGCCTGCACCCTTTCCAATCTGGGACCCTTCGAAGGATGTCCCGACTGCCTGTTTAGGCCTGATCTCACCAAGGCAGTCGGACATCCCTCTCACAATCCAGGACTGCTGGCTTCCAAACAGTTGCCTACCTGCCTGCATGATTACCCGTAACTGCTTCTGCCTGCCAGCCTGATCACTCCCTAACTACTCCCCTGCCAGCTTGATCGACGCCTAACTGCTCCCCTGCCGGCCTGATTGCCCCTAACTGCTCTCCCCTGCCGGCCTGGTCACCCCTAACTGCCCTCCCCTGTCAGCCCAGTTCCCCCTAACTGCCCTAACCTGCCGGCCTGGTTCCCCCAACTGCCCTACCCTGCTGGCCATGTCACCCCAAACTGCCCTCCCCTGCCAGCCTGGTTCCCCCCCAACTGTCATCCCCTGCTGGCCTGGTCCCCCCAACGTCCTTCACCCCAGTGCATAAATTTCGGGTACTGGGCCTCTAGTCCTATATCATAAAAGCCTAATATGATATATTAGCCTGCACCCTCTCCAATCTGGACCCCTTGATGGATATCTGACTGCCGGTTTAGGCCCGATCCCTGATATCCCTCTCATAATCTGGCACCGCTGGCTCCCAACCGCTCACCTGCCTGTCAGCCTGATAACCCCCTAACCACTTCCCTGCCATCCTGATCGACCCCTAACTGCTCCCCTGCCGGCCCCGATCACCCCCAACTGCCCTCCCCTGCCAGCCTGAGCACCCCCAACTGCCCTCCCCTGCAGGCCTGGTCCCCTCAAACTGCCCTCCCCTGCAGGCCTGATCCCCCCAACTGCCCTCCCCTACTGGCCCGGTCACCAGAAACTGCCCTCCCCTGCAGGTCTGGTCCCCCCAACTTCCCTCACCCCAGTGCATAAATTTCGTGTACTGGGCCTCTAGTCCTCTATCATAAAAGCCTAATATGATATATTAGCCTGCACCCTCTCCAATCTGGACCCCTTGGGGGATATCCGACTGCCGGTTTAGGCCCGATCCCTGATATCCCTCTCATAATCCAGGACCCCAGCCTGCACCCTCTTCAATCTGGGACCCCTCGGGGGATATCTGACTGCCAGTTTAGGCTCGATCCCTGATATCCCTCTCATAATCCAGGACCCCAGCCTGCACCCTCTCCAATCTGGGACCCCTCGGGGGATATCCAACTGCCGGTTTAGGCCCGATCCTTGACATCCCTCTCATAATCCGGGACCGCTGGCTCCCAACCGCTCACCTGCCTGTCAGCCTGATAACCCCCTAACCACTCCCCTGCCATCCTGATCGACCCCTAACTGCTCCCCTGCCGGTCCGATTGCCCCCAACTACTCTCCCCTGCCAGCCTAATCACCTCCAACTGCCCTCCCCTGCCAGCCTGAGCACCCCCAACTGCCCTCCCCTGCAGGCCTGGTCCCCCCCAACTGCCCTCCCCTGCAGGCCCGGTCACCCCCAACTGCCCTTCCATGCAGTTCTGATTGCCCATAGCTACCCTCCCCTACCGGCCATCTTGTGGCAGTCATCTTTGACCACATGGGGGTGGCTATCTTTGACCACATGGGGGCAGCCATCTTGTGCAACGGCTTGAGGGTCAATTTGCATATTACCTCTTTATTATATAGGACTAGAGGCCCGGTGCATGAAAATTCATGCACTGGAGGGGGGGTCCCTCAGCCCAGCATGCCCCCTCTCACAGTCCGGGAGCCCTCAGGGGCAGGAGGCAACCTGGTGATCAGGAGAAGGTGATGCCCCCATCACACCTCTGCTGCTGCCACTGCCGGCAGCGCAAGCCTCAGCCGGCCCTGGTTACCTGAGCCTCTAGTGGCCCTGGGCGACTGGGCAGCTGCTATCTGAGGCTTGCCTGCTCCTTGGGCAGGCCCTGGGTAGCTGGGGGGCTGAGGGGACTGGGGGACTTGAGGCCTTGCGGTGCGCCTGCTGCCCCAGTGGAGCTGAAGGGACTGGGAGCCGCCATCTTGTGGCTGTGGGCACAGCCATCTTTGAGGGCAGGGCAGTCAATTAGCATATTCCCTCCTTATTGGCTGTGGGCACCACTATCTTTGTGATGGTGTGAGGGTCAATTAGCATATTCCCTCTTTACTTGATAGGATAATTCTAATTTACAGTGAACCCAAATACCTATGAATTTGAACCAGCCCTTCCTCCTTGCCTACTATAGATTTTCTGAGTAAATTTGAGTTTGGTATTGGCCTCCAGGGGTATCATGTATTTTTGCCTCTTTAGCTTAGGCTATAGAACTTCTAAGGATCATTCTAGAATTGTCATGTGATTTTAAACTAATGGTCTTTTCTTTCCCACAGTTTTTTTTTTTCTTTTTACACTTCAAATTAATGTATTCTTTGAAGAATAAATTAGAAAATACAAAAAAGTGAAAGATAATGTAAAATCATTTATTTTTTATATACTTTGTATAAAGTTTTCAGTACAGCTTTAAGGAAATAGTGCTTTAAACCTTGTAACTATGCAGCCAGTTTGGAATTAATACAATAATAGATTATCTAAGCAACTGTATTACAGTGTTATCATGCAGAATTATTAATGAGTTGGTACATGTGCTAAGTTAGAAACCTATTTGTTTGGTTGTGTTATTTGAAGTGACAACTTAGAAATTATTTTACACTAGTGTCCTGGTGCACGAAATTCGTGCACGGGGGGTTGTCCCTCAGTCTGGTCTGCACCCTCTCCAATCTGGGACCCCTCGGGGGATGTCCGACTGCTGGTTTAGGCCTAATTTCTGCATTCGGACATCACTCTTGCAATCCGGGACTGCTGGCTCCTAACTGCTCACCTGCCTGCATGCCTGATCACCCCTAACCACTCTACCTGTTAGCTTTCTTGCCCCCAACTGCCCCCCTGCCAGCCTGCTTGCCCCCAACTGCGCCCCCTGCCGGCCTCATCATCCCCAACTGCCCCCTACTGCTGACCTGCTTGCCCCAAACTGTCCACCCTGCCGGACTACTCACCCCAAACTGGTCCCCCCCTGCTGGCCTGCTCGCCCCCAACTGTCCTCCCCACCAGCCTTATCACCCCCAACAGCCCTCCCCTCCTGGCCTGATTGCCCCTAACCACCTCTGCTTTGGCCCCGCCACCATGGCTTTGTCCTGAAGGGGGTCCTGGATCAGAGTGGGGGTCCCCTTGGGGGGCGGAGCTGGCCTAGGTGAGGGGGATGGGGTGGTTTGCAGGCTGGCCACACCCCCATTGGGGTGAGGGTCCCTGCTGGGGGGCGTGGTCAGCCTGAATGAGGGGCTGAGTGCTGTTTTCAGGCTGGCCATACCTCATTCAGGGTGGGGGTCCCAACTGGGGGTGTGGCCAGCCTGGGTGAGGTGCTGATGGTCATTTGCCAGCTGGCCATGCCCCCAACAGGGTGATGGTCGCTGGTTGGGGCAGGGTGGGCCTGGGCAAGGGGCAGATTGCCATTTTCAGGCTGGCCACACCCCCATCAGGGTGAGGTCCCTGCTGGGGGGGCGTGGCTGGCCTGGGCCAGGGGCTGATAGCTGTTTGCAGTCTGGCCACGCCCCCATTGGGCTGAGGGTCCCCTTGGGGGGCTTGGCTGGCCTGGGCAAGGGGCTGAGGGCCGTTTGGGGGCGGTTTGCAGGCTGGCCAAGCCCCCAGCTTTGTCCAGAAGGATGTCCAGAAGGTCTCCAGAAGGTCTCCCGGTCTAATTAGCATATTAGACCGCTCCCCTGCCGGCCACATTGCCCCCAACTGCCCTCCCCTGCTGGCCTTCTTGCCCTCAACTGCTCCCCAGATTATAGATAGATAATTAGAAGTTTTCAAAATGTTATTTCAGAATCTTATTTTTGAATAAGCAAACAAAAAATAGTCATTTGTCAGAAAATGAGAGGAAGGATGGTATGTCAGCCATTTAAATGTGCACCTTGTTACTATGGATTAATTTAGTATCTTTTTTAAATTTATTATTTTTTTTGTTTGCTGTTGCCAGCACCTTCAGCTTCTAAGCCAGCCTTGGGCAAACTACGGCCCGCGGGCCGGATCCAGCTGTTCTATCCGGTTCTCTTGCTCTCCCCTCCGCTCCTTTACTTTGAATTTATATTAGTTCACACAAACACTCCATCCATGCTTTTGTTCCGGCCCTCCAGTCCAGTTTAAGAACTCATTGTGGCCCTCGAGTCAAAAAGTTTGCCCACCCCTATAATCTAAGCTATAACTTGTGCGTATATACACTCAACAAGTAAACACACATGCATTTTTTGTTCATTTGTCACTGTGCCATAAACTTTTTACTCTCTACAAATATCAGCAACAGAGTAATCTTTTTTTTAAAAAAAATAAATCTTTATTGTTCAGATTATTACAGATGTTCCTCTTTTTTCCCCCCATAGCTCCCCTTCACCCGGTTTCCCCCCCACACCATGCTCTTACCCCCGCCACTGTCCTCATCCATAGGTGTAAAATTTTTGTCCAATCTCTTCCCGCACCCCTCATGTCCCCTTCCCCCCCGAGAATTGTCACTCCACTCCCTTTCTATGCCCCTGATTCTATTATATTCACCAGTTTATTCTGTTTATCAGATTTAAATATATATATATATATATATATATATATATATATATATATATATATATATTATTGAATTTTACAGAGAGGAAGGGAGAGGGATAGAGAGTTAGAAACATCGATAAGGGAGAAACATCAATCAGCTGCCTCCTGCACACTCCCTTCTGGGGATGTGCCCGCAACCAAGGTACATGCCCTTGACCGGAATCAAACCTGATACTCTTGAGTCTGCAGGCGGACGCATTATCCACTGAGCCAAACTGGTTAGGGCTATCAGAGTTTTTATTGACTTGATTTTTAGATTCACTTGTTGATATGTATTTGTTGTCCATAATTTTTATCTTTACCTTTTTCTTCTTCTTCCTTTTCCTAAAGAATACCCTTCAGCATTTCATATACTGGTTTGGTGGTGATGAACTCCTTTAGCTTTTTCTTATCTGTGAAGCTCTTTATCTGACCTTCAATTCTAAATGATAGCTTTGCTGGGTAGAATAATCTTGGTTGTAGGTTCTTGCTGTTCATCACTTTGAATATTTCTTGCCACTCCCTTCTGGCCTGCATAGTTTCTGTTGAGAAATCAGCTGACAGTCATATGGGTACTCTCTTGTAGGTAACTGTTTTTTTCTTTCTGATTTTAAGATTCTCTCTTTGTATTTTGCCCTTGGCATTTTAATTATGATGTGTCTTGGTGTGGTCCTCTTTGGATTCCTTTTGTTTGGGGTTCTCTGCACTTCCTGGACTTGTAAGTCTATTTCTTTCACCAGGTGGGGGAAGTTTTCTGTCATTATTTCTTCAAATAGGTTTTCAATATCTTGCTCTCTCTCTTCTGGCACCCCTGTAATTCGGATGTTGGTATGCTTGAAATTGTCCCAGAGGCTCCTTACACTATCTTCATATTTTTGGATTTTTTTTTTCTTTTCTGGTTGGATGTTTTTTGCTTCTTCGTATTTCAAATCTTTGACTTGATTCTTGGGATCCTCTAGTCTACTGTTGAATTTCTGTATATTATTCTTTATTTCAGACAGTGTATGCTTAATTTTGACTGGTCCTTTTATATATTTTTGGCATTCTCATTAAGATCCTTGAAGGTCTCACTAAGTTTCTCAGAGGTTTCTAGAAGATTCTTGAGTAACCTTATAGCTGTGGTTTTGAACTTAATATCCAGTAGTTTGCTTTCCTCTATTTCTTTCATTCGTGACATGTTTCTTTGTCTCCACATTTTGGCTGCTTCCCTGAGTTGATAGAGTGGCTTTGTGTGCTAGGTGTCCTATAGGGCCCAATGGCTCAGCCTTTCCAATCACCTGAGGTGGACACTCTTGGTGCACCCCTTTGTGGGCTGGGTGCACAGTCTTGTTGTTGTTAAGCCTTGATTGCTGTTGGTATCACTGGGAGGAATTGACCTTCAGGCCAATTGGCTGTGAGGTCCTGCTGTGTCTATAATGGAAGAACTGCTGTGCTGGAGACACCCTTATGTGGTAGGACTTGCTTCAGTGGCGCTCTGGTGCTCATTGAGTCTGTCTCTTGAGTGTGTCACTTATGGATGTGAGGAGTTGAAATCTGGTATCGTCTCACACTGACCACTAGATACACTGGCTCCTGGATCTCCAAGGAGGTGCAAAGTCAGCTACTGCCTGAGGCCCCCCAGCAGGAGCTACAGCGAGATCCTGCAGATTTTTCCCCTTTGTTTGGGGTTTGGAAGTTTTGTAGCTCTCTGACCCAGCTGCAGTTTGTTAGGTTAGGCTGCAAAAGACAGGCCATTCATATGCAAAAGCCGCTGCGCACAGCTTGGGTGGGATTGTAAATTGTGTGGGGCTGGGTCTCAGGGAATCACCAGGGCCAAGCAAACAGCGATGGCTGCCAGTCAACTGTCTCTGCGTCTGCACGTCTCCGTTTCTCTTAGTCCCCACATCCTGCGCCCCCACGCAGTAAGAATGATCCCTGCGAATACCTCTGCGAGAAAGCCAACCTCGCTTTCTGACCCGATGCCGGACAGTCCAGTTTCTCCCCATAGGAGTCTGGGTTCCCAGAGTCTTGCCGGAAACTGGAGTTCCGAGCAGTCAGGAGCTTGTATCTCCCTTCCGATCATAAAAAACAGTGCTCCCAGTTGCCAGTCCGATTTGTGCACCTCTGTACCTCTGCTCTTTTGCACCTCTGCACCTCCTACCCAGTCTTAATGCGCTTTTTTCTTTCCTTCTAGTTGTAGAACTTCTACTCAGCCAGTTTTCTCATGGTTCTGGATGATAGTCGTTTCGTCTTTTAGTTGTACCATGATTCCCCGAAAATAAGACAGTGTCTTATATTAATTTTGCCCCAAAGACACGCTAGGTCTTATTTTCAGGGGATGTCTTATTTTTCCATGAAGAAGAATACGGTACACATTTATTGTTAAATGAAAATAAAGGAAATTTATTACCTGTATATGGTACGGTAGTACGGTAGTTGTCAACACAAACCAGACAAACTGTGTATCCTACAGTATCAAGAATTTACTCATTTATTCAATGACAATCATGTCATCATCTTCTGGAACATCATCATAACAATCCAATTCCTGAATTTCCTAGTGAATTTCTTGTGACTCCATTTCTTTCAGAATCAGTGGACCAAATCTCTCATGTTTAGCAATAGCACTGTCTTTAAATGAGTACTTCTTGTCAAGGTAGCCTGCTCGCAGTGCATTTGCAATGCAACTGTCAGTGATTTTCTCCCATGAATTCTTCACCCAAGTCACAACTTCTTGCAGTTTAGGTTTCACAAAGTTTCCACGCTGATTTCTCTCCATTCTATTTTCAATGTAGTCATTAATTTCCATGTGCAAATTGTCTTTGAATGGCTTGTTTATTGCAATATCAAGAGTCTGGAGATAGGCCGTCATTCCTGCAGGAATCATTATCTGATCTATTTTTCTTTCGTGAAGAAATGTCTTCATGTCTTTAGTGTGGTGGAGTGCTGGCTGCATCCCAGACTAGCAGACCTCTTTGGCTCCCTCGCATAACAAGCGGCAGCATTAAATCGACCCACTTCCTTATAACTGCTTGTGTGGCCCAGGCTTTTTCAGTTTCAAGAATAAAAATGCCCAAAACACATTCAGTCTTTTCCTTCTTGCCCTTAGAAATGATTAAAGGTGGGATTTTAGTGCCATCCAGACGAATTGCCAAAATACAGGAAACACGTGCACTTTCGTAAGCAGTGGAGGGAATGTACACTAAGGAGGCACCCCGCTGTTCAATTGTTGTTTGAGATGATTGGCCCATAAACACTGCAGTTTCATCCATAGCAATCATGTTGGAAAGATTGTATTTAGAGAAGTCAGCATCATCAATAAAGGACTTGAATGCAAGTGCTCGCTTAATAACTTGAGTATCTTCCAACCTAAACAATGTTGTAGATCTTCTTAAAGACAGTTCACTTCACTGAAGGAAATTATCCAGCCAGTGTTGTGATGCTTTGAAGTCTTTGGGGGCTATGTCAAACTGTGGTGCCATTGCAAGGGCAAATTCTTGAATCTGAGCCCTATTCACAACCAAAGCCTTTGCTCTCCTGTCAACAACCCATTCACAGATCATGTCTTCCCGCTCAGAAAATAATGGTTGCCGACCTGATCCACACTTGCGCTTTTTAGCATTTCCCTTGTCCACTTGTTCAATGAGGTTACCATACTCTGCTCGCCATTTTCGGACCAATTGGATACTCAACATCTTCTCTTTGCAGAAAGCAGTAAGATTTTGGCCCCAAGAGTCTTCCACGATTCCTTTCTTGTACTCCACGGAGTAGCTTTTTCTTTTTGCGCTCATTTCTAGGGGTAAAAAAAAAGGAATTGGGGTATCAAGGTGGGGGGAGGGGGATCACACAGGAGGGATCAGAGGGGGGAATCAAAATGGCACAGGAGAATCAGAGGGGGATTACCATTTTAGTAACCCCTTTTGATCCTCCTGTGTCATTTTGATTGCCCCCTCTGATCCTCCTGTGTCATTTTAAGTGATCCCCCTCCCCCCACCCCTGTGCCAGTGAACACCTTCACCAGACATCCCCCCTACCCCTTTATCAGACATTTACCCCCTGGGGCCTGCCTGGGGACTGTCACTGGGCTTGCTGGGGCCTGGATCTGGGCTGGAGCAGGGTCTGCCACTGACTGAGAACCTTCAGTCATCATGAAGGCGGCCGCGAGCATCAGGTAGTGTCACCAGAGACCAGCACTCACCACCTTCGCCGCGTCCAGTTCGCTCTAATCCTCCTGTTCTTCTACACGCATCTGCGAAAGTCTCCTCCTCTCTCCCGCCCCTCGCTCACCGCTCACTCCGACCTCCGCTCCGCCTCCACACAGCAGTGATGTCAGGACTCCGCGTAACGTCACTGGTTGCTAGACGCCAGTCGGGGCGGCCCTAATGACCAGTTTACGGTAAATTAATTTTCATTCTGAGACAGAGCCTGGGGCCTTATTTTTGGGGGATGCCTTATATTTCGCCCAGAAGGAAACCTGTAAGTAGGTCTTATTTTTCGGAGGATGTTTTATTTTCGGGGAAACACGGTAATTTTGGTGTGGTTTTGAGAGGCAGCACGTACAGGTGTATACCTTATGCCACCATCTTGGTTTCCTTCAACAGAGTAATCTTTAGTCATGGTGATTATACAGTTACCGTTCAGATCCTGAGGGAGGGACATTTGGAATAATGACAATGTACCAGCTCTTTGCATGTTGCTTTATCAATGGGATCAGGCCCAAACTGGCAGTCGGACATCACTTTCACAATCCGGGACCACTGGCTTCTAACCGCTCACCTTCCTGCCTGATCCCCCCTAACCACTCTGCCTGTTTGCTTGCTTGATTGCCCCTATCTGCCTCTGCCTGCTTGCCTGATCACCCCTAACCGCCTCTGCCTGCTTGCCTGATCACCCCTAACCGCCTCTGCCTGCCTGCCTGATCACCCCTAACTGCTCTCCCCTGCTGGCCTGATCACCCCTAACTGCTCTCCCCTGCTGGCGTGATCGCCCCTAACCTCTCTCCCCTGCTGGCCTGATCACCCCTAATCGCTCTGGCTGTCTGCCTGATTGTCCCTAATAGCTTCTGCTTCAGCCCCTGCCACCGTGGCTTTGTCCGGAAGGATGCATGGAAGGTTGTCCAGAAGACATCCGGTATATTTGGTCTAATTAGCATGTTACCCTTTCATTAGTAAACCAGTGGTCGGCAAATTCATTAGTCAGCAGAGCCAAATATCAAGAGTACAACGATTGAAATTTCTTTTGAGAGCCAAATTTTTTAAACTTAAACTTCTTCTAACTCCACTTCTTCAAATTAGACTCGCCCAGGCCGTGGTATTTTGTAGAAGAGCCACACTCAAGGGGCCAAAGATCCGCATGTGGCTTGCGAGCCGCCGTTTGCCGACCATTCATTTAAACCTATGCTCTGAACCCTTTCTGAACACCAAATCTCACATTCTTCCTTTTTAGTGTCACTCTTTTGTGCTACCAGAGCATCCTGTACACAAACTTCACTGTAGCACTTAGCTTATGACACTGAAATAGTTTCCTTCCTCTTTATACTAGGCTTCTGGCACATAAGGACAGGGACTGTCTTATTTTCATCTCCTATCTATCTCCCACCTAACTCATAATTAGTTTTTAAATGTTACCTAAATAAGTAAATCATAGAAAATATCAGTATGCTCTATAGAACTTGAAGTCTGAATGTCATCATGCTTTAAGATACGAACACTATAATTTGTAAGATTATATTTTAAAATAATGAAACAGGATAATACATGTCTTCTCTTCTCCCCCCCCCCTCCTAAAATTTGGCTTTTAGTTAAAAGATTGCCTTTTGGAAAGTTGTATTTTTCAGTTAAAATTAATATGGAGGAGGAACCAAGATGACATCGTAGGTAAACACTGGTACTTGCATCCTCCCTCAAGCAAATCTGGCTGGATGGAAGTCCTACAACTAGAGAATTAAAGAAGAAGGCACATTGAGACTGGCAGGAGGTTTGAAAGTGAGGAATGGGCTGGTCCAACATGCATGTATGGTGTGTGTTTTTAATTGGGAGGGATATCTTGACTGAGGAGGCCTCCTGTGAGGAGAAAGGGGTCCCAGCTGCACATCATGCTCCCAGATCAGGGTTCCAGTGCCAGGAAGAGAAATCTCCATAACTTTAGGCTGTTAAAACCAGTGGGGATTGAGTCTGAGGGAAATAGGGCCACTAAGATTCCCAGGTATTCCTCTTAAAGGGCCAATGCACAGATTTACTCAGACTCACTTTCACTGAGCTATAGCGCATGGGCAGCAGCTTAAAAGGATCCAGGGATACAGAGGGAGGAAGTACATTGTCTGGCATCAGGGCAAGAACTTAGGGGCAGCTTGCTCCTAGACAAAAGTGCTGGGACCTCCTCCCCCCCACCCCCCACAGAGCTCACTGGTAGGTGCCATATCTGAGTCTCCATCAAGCTGGCCTGCACAGTTTCCCACTGCCCTGGTGATTCCCTGATAATCCACTTTACCCAATTTGCCGCCTCACCCAAACTTTTTGCAGTGTCTTTTCCATATGAGTGGCCTGTTCTGGCTCAGGCTTCAAAGATTTCCTAAAATCTCTCAAACAAGCAGCAGCTGGACTCAGTGTGTCTCAAACCTCTAGTAAGGGGCCCCTGCCCGGCACTAGCTGCAGCTTGCCAAGGCTCACAGTTTGGCCTTTCCTGGGCACCTCCTAGCCCAACACATGTAGCAGCCATCTGCAGATCGCTCTGTAACTCATGCTGGGTGGCCCAAAGAAGGGCATAGGCAGTAGCTGACTTTGCAACTCCTGGGAGGCCCCAGAGCCTGTGCACCTGGTGGACAGCTTTACACCATACCCGATTACAACTCTACTACATCCATGAGTGACACACTTAAGGGGCGGGCTCTGTGAGCACCAAAGCCCTGCTGAAACAATTCCTGCTTCATAGGGGTGTCTTATGCACAGCAGTTCTTCCTCTGTAGTCACAGCTGGTCCTCACAGCCGATTGGCCTGAGGCTCAATTCCTCCAAGTGACATCAACTGCAGTCAAGGCTCAACTACAACAGGACAGTGCACCTAGAGTGCCCAGCTCAGGTGACTGGGGAGGTTGAGCCACTGGGCCCTGCTGGACACCTCCTATACAAGGCACTCTTATCAATTCCAGGAGACATAGCAGCTCTACTCAATACATAGAAACAAGCATAGGGAAGCAGCCAAAATGTGGAGAGAAAGAAACATGTTACAATGAAAGAACAGAAGAAATCTCCAGAATAAGAACTAAATGAAATGGAAGAAAACTACTACATACAGAGTTCAAAACAATGGTTATAAGGATGCTGAAGGAACTTAATGAGAACTTTAAGGATCTTAGTGAGAATGTCAAGGAATTTATTGAGAATCTCAAGGAAATTAGAACATCAGAGACATGAAAAAGGACAAGTCAGAAATGAAGAATACACTAACTGAAAAGAAGAATAAGTTACAGAGAATCAGCATTAGAGTAGAGGATACTGCAAATCAAATCAGCGATTTGGAATATAAGGAAGCAAAAAACACCCTGTCAAAATAGGAAAATGAAAATAGAATACAAAAATATGAAGATGGTGTAAGGAGTCTCTGGGACAACTTCAAGTGTACCAACATTTACACCGGGGTTGCAGGAAGGAGAAGAGAGGGAGCAAAAAACTGAAAAACTATTTGAAAAAATAATGGCAGAAAACTTCCCTTACTTGGTGAAAGAAAATACATTTACAAGTCCAGGAAGCACAGAGAGTCCCAAACAAGATGAACCCAATGAGGCTCACACCAAGACACATCATAATTAAAATGCCAAAGGTTAAAGACAAAGAATCTTAAAAGCAGCAAGAGAAACACAATTAGTTACTTACAAAGGATCGCCCATGCAACTATCAGCTGATTTTTTTCAACAGAAACTTCAGGCCAGAAGAGAGTGGCAAAAAATATTCAAAGTGACGAAAAGCAAGGACTTACAAGCAAGATTACTCTACCCAGCAAAGCTATAATTAAGAATTGAAGGTCAGATAAAGAGCTTCATAGACAAGAAAAAGCTAATGGAGTTCACCACCACAAACCAGTATTGCAAGAAATGTTAAAGGGTCTTTTTGAAGAAGCTGAAGGGCAAGGGGAACAATAAAATGACAATAAATACATTTCTATCAGCAAGTAAACCTAAAAATCAAAATAAAAGAAGGAATCTCATGAACAAAATAAACTGATGAATAAAGTAGAACCAGAGGCATGGAAACATGTAACAGACATATGAATCTCAGTGGGAAGGGGATATGGAGTGGGGAAGAGATTGACCAAAGAACTGATATGCATATATGTATTACCCATGGACACAGACAATAGGGTGGTGAAGGTTTGGGATGGGACAGGACTGGGTGGAGGAGGGTAATGGGGCGGGGGGGGGGAAGGGTGGTGAACATCTGTAATACTCTAAACAATAAAGATATAAAAAATTAATAAGTAATTTTCAGTAGTAAAACTAGAATTTTAGTCTACTTTTAACAATATTGGCTTATTGACAGTTTTTTGTTTTCTGTTTTGTTCAGTGGTTGAGTGTTACAATAATTAGCTACTATGTTAAGGCAGAGTTTAAGCAAATAAATTACTGAAGGCACATAAATTAAAATAGAATTTAAAAAATAATGTAAGTTTTGATTTGGAGTCTGATACTTTGGTAAATGTGTTTTTCCCTCCTAAATTGACGTCAAAGTTATGATAAACAATAAAGACTTATTCATTCAATAATATAAGTGTAATCTTGCATTTATAGTAAGGTAAATACCTCAGTATTGAGTAGCATATGCTAATTAGGAGATGAGGTATATAATCTGACAATATCTGAAGTTTATTTTAGAAACAATTCTTGAACTACATGAATGTCAAAAATAAAAAGGGGACAAATATCAATCCTTTTGGTATTAAAAAGTAAAGATTCAGGTACAATTTAAACTTACCTTCTTTATGGTTCTCAATTTTTTTCTTTCTGTGGATAGTGGGAGGACTATTTAGTTCTATATATAGATAAAGTGGAACAGGCCAAGTTTTTTTTAAATGTAAAATTAGGTCATGTGCAGAGGTACTAGTCCCAATTTAGTTGTTAATTAGTGACAGATATGGCCTATAAAATTAAGTTTGTTTTTTTGTTCTCCTTTCAAAGGTTTGTTACTCCTTGCCCCCCATGTGAAACATAAAAAATTAACTTATTTTTGTTGTTGACAATTCATGAACAAAGTTGTTCAATTGAAGTGTAGAATACTTTTTATAAATATTAGAAAATTAATTTTTGATTTATTTATTAGAAATACTTTTTTGTTTATTTTATTTTAACTCTTCTTCCTTTCACTTACCTGCATAGTAAGAAGCAACTGGTGGTATGTGGACTTCAGAATTGACTTTAAGTAATTATATGTTTTATAATACAAATTTATTGAGACAGGGCAACTAGTTTGCCCTAAGCCCATTCAGAAAGATTGAGTTCTATTGGTGTTTTCTGAACAATAGTATACATAAAAATCACATAAAGTACTTAAAAAATACCGATTCTTGACTACCACTCTAATTACTGTCTCCCACCTCCCAGTAACTCTGGGATATGGCCCAAGAATTTTAATAAGCATCCTAGGCCCTAGCCGGTTTGGCTCAGTGGACAAAGCATTCGCCCACAGACTGATAGGTCCTAGGTTCAATTCCGGCCAAAGGCACTACCTCAGTTTTGGGCTCGATCCCCAGCCGTGGTCAGGGCGCGTGCGGGAGGCAACCAACCGATGTATTTCTCTCGTATTAATGTTTCTCTGTTTCTCTTTCTCTGTCTCTCCCCCTCCCTTCCACTCTCTCTAAAAATCAATGGGAAACTATCCTCAGGTGAGGATGAACAACAACAACAAAAGGAACGTGCACTAATAGGTACCCTAGGTGAGTGATACAGATGAGCCATTGACCAGTCCTTAAGAAACATCAGTGTTAATACTATTCTCAATTTTATGAGTCAGTGGACTAGTTAGGTGGACTAGTCAGTGGACTAGTCAGTGGACTAGTTAGGTGCCCCAGATTCTTGCCCCAGATTCTTGCCCCAATCAAACTCCCAAAGTATTTTTATTGTAACAAAATTGGGAAATAAAGCACAGAGAAAACAAATAATATATAAATCCCATTGTCCAGAGAATACTGTTGTTTTAGTTTGTTTTTCTTCATACTTTTAAAATTGCAGTTAAAGTTTATTTGGAAGTTGGAAGCAGTTTTATATGCTCCTTTTCTCATTATCCTCAAAAATTTTTACCATGTTACTAAAAAGTCATTAACATTTACAGTGTTTGTACAGTATTACCCCCTCTATTGGATCATTATTAACTATTCCTCTGTTGGATTTTTAGATTGTTTGTAATTTACATCTGATAAATAACATTGGAATGAATATTTTTGGGGGAAATTTTTTCTTTCTATATCTAGGATTCCCTCCCCGACTTGGCTGAGGGTCCTAAAAATACTTTTAAAAGGTTATGGGAGATAGCTGTAATACTATCAAAAATAAAAAAATATTTTTAAAAAAGCTTTTGCAACATAACGCCAAACTGTTTTGCAAAAAGGTTCAGCTAATTAAAATTAGTAGCAGTAAACTGAAGTTGTTACATTGTACCTTCACCAGCATTGAGTGTGTTTATTAAAACACCACCACCTGCTCTAACCGGTTTGGCTCAGTTTATAGAGCATCGGCCTGTGGACTGAAAGGTCCCAGGTTCGATTCCGGTGAAGGGCATGTACCTTGGTTGTGGGCACATCCCCAGTAGGGGGTGTGCAGGAGGCAGCTGATCGATGTTTCTCTCTCATCGATGTTTCTAACTCTCTATTTCTCTCCCTTCCTCTCTGTAAAAAAAAAAAAATCAATAAAATATATATTTTTTTAAAACACCACCACCATTTTTTTGGTTCACTAGACAAACTGGTGTATAATTGCTTAAACAATCCCTTGTTGTAGTTAATATGTGTTAAAAATATATTTTATTGATTTCAGAAAGAAAGGGAGAGATGGAGGGAGACAGAAATATCAATGATGAGTACATGCCCCCTACTGGGGATCGGGCCCACAATCCAGGCATATGCCCTGACTGGGAATTGAACCATGACCTTCTGGTTCATAGGTCAATGCCCAACCACTGAACCACACTGGCTGGGCAATGTACGTTTTGTGTAAATGCAAAAATTAGTTCAGTATTTTATACTAAGTATTTTTTCTATCAAGAATTTATATTTTCAAGAGTTCTTGAGGAAAAAGTCATTAGTGATGAATCAGTGGTAATTACCTTGAAGTTTTCTCAGTGGTCTGAGTTGTTGATAATAAACATGGTCAGAGATGACAGTGTTAGTAAAATTACTGAGTGTTCTTTTATCTCTTTCCACACTTTGGAATAGAAAGTTTAAACCTATTATAAGTATGCAGTTAAATTAAGAAAACAAATTTCTTTTTTTTCCCTTTTTATTTATTTACTTATTTATTTTTAAATAAATCTTTATTGTTCAGATTATTACAGGTGTTCCTCTTTTTTGTTTCCCCCCATAGCTCATCTCCACATGATTCCCCACCCCACCCCATGCCCTTACCCCCCGCCACTGTCTTCATCCATAGGTGTAAGATTTTTGTCCAATCTCTTCCCGCACCCCTCACACCCCCTCCCCCCTGAGAATTGTCAGTCCACTCCCTTTCTATGTCCCTGATTCTATTATATTCACCAGTCCATTCTGTTCTTCAGATTTTTTATTCACTTGATTTTTATTTTATTTTATTTTATTTTTTATTTTATTTTTATATTCACTTGATTTTTAGATTCACTTGTTGGTAGGTATGTATGTGATGTCGTTTTGTTATTCATAATTTTTATCTTTACCTTTTTCTTCTTCTTCCTCTTCTTAAAGAATACCCTTCAGCATTTCATGTAATCCTGGTTTGGTGGTGATGAACTCCTTTAGCTTTTTCTTGTCTGTGAAGCTCTTTATCTGACCTTCAACTCTAAATGATAGCTTTGCTGGGTAGAGTAATCTTGGTTGTAGGTTCTTGCTGTTCATCACTTTGAATATTTCTTGCCACTCCCTTCTGGCCTGCATAGTTTCTGTTGAGAAATCAGCTGACAGTCGTATGGGTGCTCCCTTGTAGGTAACTAATCGTTTTTCTCTTGCTGCTTTCAAGATTCTCTTTGTCTTGTGCCCTTGGCATTTTAATTATGATGTGTCTTGATGTGGTCCTCTTTGGATTCCTCTTGTAGGGGTTCTGTGAGCTTCCTGAATTTGTAAGTCTATTTCTTTCACCAGGTAGGGAAAGTTTTCTGTCATTATTTCTTCTAATAGGTTTTCAATATTTTGCTCTCTCTCTTTTTCTGGCACCCCAAAAATTCGGATGTTGGTACACTTAAAGTTGTCCCAGAGGCTCCTTACACTATCTTCATATTTTTGGATTCTTTTTTCTTTTTGTTTTTCTGGTTGGGTGTTTTTTGTTTCCTCATATTTCAGATCTTTGGTTTGATTCTTGGGGTACGTTGATCTACAGTTGAGTTTCTATATATTCTTTATTTCAGACAGTGTATGCTTAATTTCTGACTGGTCCTTTTCCATTTTTTTGGCATTCTCATTAAGATCCGTAAAGGTCTCACTAAGTTCCTCAGAGGTTTTTAGAAGATTCTTGAGTAACCTTATAAATGTGGTTCTGAACTCTATGTCGTCCAGTAGTTTGCTTTCCTCCATTTCTTTAATTCGTGACATGTTTCTTTGTCTCCGCATTTTGTTGCTTCCTTGTGTTGATGGAGTGGCTTTGTGTGGTAGGTGACCTATAGGGGCCGGTAGCTCAGCCTCCCCAATCACCTGAGGTGGATGCTCTTGGTACACCCCTTTGTGGGCTGAGTGCAAAGTCTTGGTGTAGTTAAGCCTTGATTGCTGTTGGTACACTGGGAGGAATTGACCTCCAGGCCAATTGGCTGTGAGGACCCACTGTGTCTATAATGGAAGAACTGCTGCGTTGGAGACAAGCTTATGGTGCAGGACTTGTTTCAGTGGGGCTTTGGTGCTCACTGAGTCTGCCTCTTGAATGTGTCACTTATGGATGTGAGGAGTTGAAATCAGGTGTCTCACACTGACCACTAGGTACACTGGCTTCTGGATCTCTAATGGGGTGCAGGTCAGCTACTGTCTGAGGCCACCCAGCAGGAGCTACAGCGAGAACTACAGTTTTCTCCTCTTTGCTTGGGGTTTGGAGGTTTTGGAGCTGTCTGACCTGGGCTGCAAGTTTGCTAGGTTAAGCTGCTAAGCTGCGATAGGGCAGGTCATTCATATGCTAAAGCCGCTGCTTGGAGCTTGGGTGGGTTTGTAGATTGTGCGGGGCGGGGTCTCAGGGCTTCACTAGGCTAAGGTGTGGCAAACAGTGATGGCTGCCAGTTAGACGGCTCTGTGTCTCCAACCATGTCCCCGCGTCCCGTGCCCCAGCACAGTAAACAATTATTCCTGGGCGCAGCCCTGCAAGCAAGCCACCCTCACTTTTCGACCCCATGGCAGACAGTCCAGCTTCTCCCCGTAGGAGTTTGGGTCCCCCGCGTCTCTCCAGAAACTGGAGTTGGAGTAATCGGGAGCTTGTCTCCCTTCTGGTTGAAAAAAGCAGCACTCCCATACGCCCGTCACTAGCCTGATTCGCACGCCTCCGTACCTCAGCTTTTCAGTGCTTGTGCACCTCTCAATACTGTTTGCTCTTTCCTTCTAGTTGTAGAACTTCCACTCAGCCAGCTTTCCTGTGATTCTGGGTGATAGACGTTTTGTCTTTTAGTTGTAGTTTTGAAATTGTGTGCGAGGCAGCAGTTTAGGTGTTTACCTACGCCGCCATCTTGGATCAAGAAAACAAATTTCTTATTTCTACTAGAAACTATTTTTAATAGCAAATGAACAATATTTCAAATGATCATAAAAAATTTAACTGGTGGAAAATGAGAATGTGAAATATTAAAGTTTTACCATTCATTGCCAATAAACCTCTTCTAACTATATATTCTTCTATTTAGAATTACTGTTATATCTTTTGATTTCAGACATCACTGCTGCCTCTATTTCCTGGGTTATCAATTTTGAAGAATACCAAGTTTGAAAATTTCCCAATTAAAAAAAATAGGGACCATTCTCTTCTCCTTTTCCTTTCTGTAGTATTTGATATTTACCTAATTATTAGAGGCCTGGTGCACGAAATTCCTGCATGAGGGGAGTGGGGGGGAGGAGTCCCTCAGCCCAGCCTGCATCCTCTCCAATCTGGGATCCCTCGAGGGATGTCCGACTGCCCGTTTAGGCCCGATTCCACCGGGATCGGGCCTAAACGGGCAGTCGGACATCCCTCTCACAATCCAGGACTGCTGGCTCCCAACTGCTCGCCTGACTGCCTTCCTGATTGCCCCTAACCGCTTCTGCCTGCCTTCCTGATCACCCCCTAACCACTCCCCTGCCAGCCTGATTGATGCCTAACTGCTCCCCTGCCAGCCTGTTTTCCCTTAACTGCCCTCCCCTGCTGGCTATCTTGTGGTGGCCATCTTGTGTCCACATGGGGGCAGCCATTTTGTCCACATGGGGGCAGCCATTTTGACCACATGGGGGCTGCCATTTTGTGTGTTGGAGTGATGGTCAATCTGCATATTACTCTTTTATTAGATAGGATAGAGGCCTGGTGTATGGGTGGGGGCCAGCTGGTTTGCCCTGAAGGGTGTCCCAGATCAGGGTGGGGGTTCCCTTGGAGCATGAGGCAGCCTGAGCAAGGGGCCTGTGGTGGTTTGCTGGCCGGCCACGCCCCCCGGCGACCCAAGCGGAGGCCCTGGTATCTGGGTTTTATTTATCTTCTACAATTGAAACTTTGTAGCCTAGAGCAGAGCCAAGCCTTCTGCTCGCTCAGTGGTGGCAGCCATTTTTGTTGGGATTTATTTATCTTCTATAATTGAAACTTTGTAGCCTGGAGTGGAGGCCTGGCCGGCCAGGGTGTGCGGAAAGCTTGGCTTCCTCCATTGCTGGGGAAACCCAAGCCTCCCTCCTGCTCTCTCTCTCTCTCTGGCTGTAGCCATCTTGGTTGGGTTAATTTGCATACTCACTCCTGATTGGCTGGTGGGCGTGGCTTGTGGGTGTAACGGAGTGATGGTTAATTTGCATATTGCTCTTTTATTAGGATTTTCACTTATGTTATTCTCTTTGTTACTTTAAGTAGTACATGCAAACTTGTATCTCTGTCTTGTTCACTTACTGAGCTTGCTAAACTCTGCTTGGAGTTCTTCCTGGGCTGCTTTCTGGAAACCACCTCCGGTCAGAAATCATGGGAGTGGTAGTGCTCATTTCCTTTGTTACTTCTCTCAGGAATCACACATAGTCCTCTACGGCTTGTTGTACAAATAATTTTTGGTGTTTTACTGACTTTTCTGGTTGTTTATGGAAGGAAGATAATTTCAGATCCTTGAGGCTGGAAGTTGAAGTCTTTTAATGACTTCTTAATTGCTGAATCTAGTGATCTTTTCAGTCTTTGGATTGGTACTGTCAAGTTCCTTCTTTTATGAAGTTTTTCTTCTTGACTTTTCCTGTTGCATCTTCTACTGTTGAGTTTCCTGTTTGCCTGTTTTACTAGATCCTCTTACTTTGCTTAGTAACTTAATAATATCAATTGCAATAATACTTACAATAATAACAACAACAGTAAAGTTACGGTGCCAGACCTGGTGCTAACCTGTATATCTGTATTCGGATTTTAATTAATTATTTAATTTTTTTTAAATTAATTTATTTTTAAAATCTTTATTGTTGAGAATATTACAGATGTCCCTCTCCCCACACACATACATTGCCCCCCTCCACCTGGTTCCACCTTGCCCCAGGCCTTCACCACCCTACTGTCTGTGCCCATAGGTAATGCATATCTACACTAATAATAGACAAATATATAAATTGACTGTACCTCCACGATGCCTACAGCTAATCAGGAGCAAGTATGCAAATTAACCTGACAAAGATTGCGGGCCTGTGGGCATCATGGAGGTATGCAGGTGCCGAGCAGCCGGGGGCGTTCCTCCCCCCCCCCCCCCACCGTCCGGTCGCTCGGGGCCTATGCGCGCAGGTGCCGAGTGGCTGGGGGTGGGGTGGGCATCTCCAGGACCCCGCTCGCTTTGAGCCTGTGGGCAGCACGTGCGTGTGTGTGCCGGTGCTGAGCAGCCAGCGTCCCGGGGACGCCACCGGAGTGTCCGGTCCCGTCAGCCAGGCCTGGGGACGGCTGGAATTTGCAGTTCTTTTCGTTTGTGCAGAAGCGGAAGCCCAGAGCATGGGGAGCACCCGGAATGCTGGGAATCATAGTTCTGGTGGCAGACGCATTGCGGGATCCCTAGACACTAGAGCAAAGTGAGCCTGGAGCAAGTTACTATTGCGGGTGGGGGATGGAGGGAAAGCAAAGGTGAGAGACCTAAGTAAAGTCACAGTGTCAAGGGAAGATATCCTGCATCTTATAGGAAATCTCTGCCAATGGAGCAAAGAAAAAAAAAAGACCTCTATTATTCTGTGAGCACCAAACCAAACTGGGTTGGGGGTCTCAGACAATTCACTCATATGATTGCAAAGACGGACAGAAACTCCCGGATTGGAGAGGGCTTCCCTGAGGGCTCCCAGATTGGAGAGGGTGCAGGTCGGGCTGAGGGACCCACCCCCATGCACGAACCTTCCTGCACTGGGCCCCTAGTATGCATATAAGATCTTTGTTTGATCTCTTCCTGCCCCCACCCCCAGTCCCTTTTCCTCTAAGAGTCGTCAGCCTGTTCCATTTCTATGCCTCTGATTATAGATTATGCATCAGTTTATTCTGTTCATTAGATTTCTTATTCGTTTATTTTGGTTTCTAGATTCATTTGTTGATATGTATTTACTAGGGGCCCGGTTCACGAAATTCGTGCACGGGGGCGGGGTCCCTCAGCCTAGCCTGTCCCCTCTCACATACTGGTAGCCCTCAGGGGATGTCCTACTGATGGCTTAGGCCCGCTCCCTGTTGGAGCAGTCTGTCCTCCCTTTGCAGGAGGCGACTGGGCTGATCAGGGGAAGGCACCAGCCCCATCACCCTGCTGCTGCAGCCACTGCCAGTCACCGCAGCCACCAAGATATTTTCATCAGCATGGACTCCCGTCCCTTCACCATGAAAAAATGACAACTTTCTTTAGGCATTTTCAAGATGTGCCTTTCATAATATATGACATTTCTTTCTTTATTTTTCCTTTTATCCTCACCTGAGGATATGTTTCCATTGATTTTTTCCCCTTCCCTCAGATTCCAGGCTCGGCCACTTCCCAAGCCTACAGCCTCTGTGCCAGGCTGTAGGCTTGGGAAGCGGGCATCCCCCCCCCCCCCCCCGCCCCTCCGATCCCAGGTTTGGCCCCTTCCCAAGCCTACAGCCTCTGCAACAGGCTGTAGGCTTGGGAAGCGGGCACCCCCCGCCCCTCTGATCCCAGGCTTGGCTCCTTCCCAAGCCTACAGCCTTCACCCCAGGCTGTAGGCTTGGGAAGCGGTTACCCCCATCCCCCAAGCTTAAAGCCTTGGCGGGATGGCGGCTGGGAGTGACCTGGGTGCCGAGGAGGTTCCCGGGACCCAGGTATGTGTGCAAATTAACCGCCATCTTTATTGGGTTAATTTGCATACTCAATCTGATTGGCTATGAGCGTAGCAGAGGTATGGTCAATTTACATGTTTATTATTAGGAAAGATTGCCTTTTTATTGTTCATATTTTTTATCTTTTTCATTTTCTTCTTTCTCTTAAAGAATACTCTTCAGCATTTCATGTAATACTGGTTTGGTGGTGATGATCTCCTTCAGCCTTTTTTTGTCTGTGAAACTCTTTATCTGATCTTCAATTCTAAATAATAGGTTTGCTGGGTAGAGTAATCTTGCTTGTAGGTTCTTACTATTCATCACTTTGAATATTTCTTGCCACTTCCTTCTGGCCTGCATAGTTTCTGTTCAGAAATCAGGTGATAGTCATTACTTCCTTGTAGGTAACTAATAACTGCTTTTCTCTTGCTGCTTTTAAGACTCTCTTTTTGTCTTTAGCCCTTGGCATTTTAATTATGATGTGTCTTGGTCTGGTTCTCTTTGGGTTCCTCTTGTTTGAGACTATCTATGCTTTCTGGACTTGTAAGCCTATTTCTTTCACCAGGTAGGGGAAGTTTTCTGTCATTATTTTTTCGAATAGGTTTTCAGTATCTTGCTTTCTCTTTTTTTGGTACTCCCGTAATGCAAATGTTGGTGCACTTGAAGTTGTCCCAGAGGCTGCTTACACTACCTTCATATTTTTGGATTCTTTTTTCTTTTTCTTCTTTGGAATTTTTTGTTGTTGTTTTTTTTTTGCTTCCTCATATTTTAAATTGTTTATTTGATTCTTGGAATTCTTTATTCTACTGTTGTATCCCTGTATATTATTCTTTATTTCAGTCAGTGTATGCTTAATTTGTGACTGGTCCTTCCCCTTCACCCCCCCTTTTTTTTGGCATTCTCACTAAGATCCTTGAAAATCTCACTAAGTCCCTTGAAGGTCTCATGGAGCTTCTTGAGTAACCTTATAACCGTGGTTTTGAACTCCTACATCCAGTAGTTTGCTTGCCTCCATTTCTTTCTTTTGACATGTTTCTTTGTCTCTGCATTTGGGCTGCTTCCTTGTGTTTGTTTCTGTGTTCTGGATAGAGCTGCTTTGTCTCATGAAATTGGTAGAGTGGCCTTGTATAGTAGGTATCTTATAGGGTCCAGTGGCTCAGCTTCCCCAGTCACCTGAGCTGGGCACTCTAGGCACGCCCCTCTGTGGTCTGTGTGCATTGTCCTGTTGTAGTTAAGCCTTGATTGCTGTTGGTGTCACTGCGAAGAATTGACCTTCAGGCCAATTGACTGTGAGGACTGGCAGCAACTACAGTGGGAGAGCTGCTGTGCAGGTGACACCCTATGGAGCCGGACTTGCTTCAGTGGGGCTTTGGTGCTCACTGAGTCTGCCCCTTGTCACTTACGGATGTGTAGAGTTGTAATCTGGTATGGTCTGACGCTGTACACTGGGTGCACGGTTTCTTGGTTCTCCAGGGAGGTGCAAACTATCTGGGGCCACCCGGGAGGAGCTACAGAGATATCTGTAGATTCCTTGTATTTGTATCGGGTTTGGAAATGTCCAGGTGAGGCCCAGTTGTGAAGCAAGGCAGACTGGTGCTAGTGCTGGGTTTTGTGCCTTTTATTGATATGTTTGGGGCTTCGTGACCCAGCTGCAGCTTGTTTAAGAGATTTTTAGCAAAGTGTGGAGCCTAAGCAAGGATAGGTCATTCATATGCAAAAGCTGCTGCATACAGGTTGGATGGGACTGTAAATTGGATGGGGTGGGGTCTCAGGGACTCACCAGAAAGGAGCAAATAGAAATGGCTGCCAGTCAGCCCTGTCATCGGGGAGGTCCCAGCATAGGAACAGTGACCCCTACCAGTACCTCTGTATGGTAGAAAGCTGCTCCTGAATTCTTGCCCTGATGCCAGATATTCCAGTTCCTTCTCATATGTGTCTGTTCCCCATAGCTTTGCCCCGGTGCTAGAGCTCAGAGGAAGTGGGACCTTGTAAGTTCAGTTAGTGTGCCGGCCCTTTAAGAGGAACAGCTGTGTCTCCAGCAGCATCTGCGTCACTGAGCCCCAATCCCTGTTGTTTTTTACAATTGTAGTTACAGGTACTTCTTTTCCCAGCTCTGGAACTCTGGGTAGGGGGTCTGTTGTGGGGCTGGGACTCCTTGTTTTTACCCACAGCCTCTGCAGAGACGATCTCCATCCTGATTAAAAAAACAAACAAAAAAAGCCGGTGCATGAGGATGCAGGTCCAGCCCATTCTGCACCTCTGCCCCTTTGCACCTCCGCCCCCCTACCAGTCTCAATATGTTTTCTTCTTTACTTCTCTAGTTGTAGGACTTACATTCAGCCAACTTTCAGGCAGTTCTGCATGATGGTTGTTCTATATTTTTAGTCGTAATTTTGATGTGGTTGTGGGAGGTGGCCAGGACAGGCATTTACCTATGCCACTATCTTGGTTCTTCTCTGATTATTCTTCAGGGTTCTGTTTTCCTCCTGCTCTCATTCTATGTACTATCTTCAGTTATTGGCTCCACCGATTTTTTTGCTGAGCTCCCATTCTGTATATCTCACAGTCTGAGCCAGTCAGCCCTGTACACCTGGATTTTCAAAAGGCATATGAAACTTTATGCAGTCTAAATGGAACTCTTCTATGCTCCTCTCTTTTTATCCTATTTTTCATCTTGACATTATTTAATGTATAGTTAAAAACACACATAACAAAAAATATGCTTTACATAAGGAATATGTATGTTAATTTAACCTTCTAATTATTTATTGAATCTGGCTCTGGGTCTCCATTTCTACTATTCTTGTCCTATTGCATCTTTGTTCATCTTGTTTCTATACTGTTGTACCAACCTCTTAACTGATCTCTGTTTCTTGTTGTGGCCCTCTAAAAGCTGTAATATTTTTAAATTTTAAATCAGAATGTACTTCCTGGTGTAAAGTCTTCACTAGTTCTCTAAATGTTACTAGAAAATGGCCATGTTTTTTTTACATGACATAAAAACTCTCCTTATTCTGTCATTTGCTTCTCCTTAGATATTTCTTTTGCTGCTCCGTTTGCCCACTCTATGAGTCAGCATCATTCCTGACTTTCCCCCCCTCAAACTTTTGTTCTTGCAGACTCCTGTATCCCCCGCTTTTACCTGGCTAACTCTTGTGTCTAAGCCATAAGTACTTGTTTCCAGGTCGCTTCCTTTTTGCTCCCATGATATCCCATGTGTAACTTTAGCATTGTTTCTATTATGTGTTTAAATGATATTTTTGTTACACTTTATTTTCCTATATTATGAGGTCTTAAGGCACAATAATTTTTTATTCATAGTTGTAATATTAGCACTTAGCTTAGTTGACACTCATGTTTTAGGTAGTTTCTATCTTAGGTGCTGGCACAACTGCCCATTCTTTTTCCAAACTGGAAATGGGGGTGTTTTCTTAGTTTCCTCACATGTAACCAGTTCCAAGTCTTTAATTTTGCTTTACTTGGCATGTGTGTTAGCATTCTTTTGTTCACGTGTGTGTTTGTTCATTCATTCATTCTTTCATTCATTCAATAAATTTCATTAAGTGCTACTGTGTGCTAGGCGTTATACTAACCATATTACGTGCTAAACATTGCATTGAATTTGTAGCATTTATAGATTATGGGAGAAGTACATGTTTACAAAGTTTAGTTGTTCCATGTAGGAACAAAGGTGTATATATTCAAGTATAATTTTCAGTGCCTAAGTAAAGTGTTACTAGTATTCCTCACTTGGTTTTCTACCTTTCTTTTAGAGCTTATTAGTGTTAAACAATTGTTTTCCTAGTGTGAATGCGATTTTTTATTCTGTTAATTCCAACTTGTCATTGCTCATATATGGGAAACTGACTAGATGATCTTGTATCTGGCCAGCCAATTGAACTTAGTGATTTTCACTCTGGCCAGTGTTGCTCAGTGGTTAAAGCATCAGCCTGCATATTGAAGGGTCACGGGTTTGATTTCCAGTCAAGGGCATATACCTGGTTGCAGATTCTATTTCCAGCCCCGGTTGGGGCATGTGTGGGAGACAGCTAATTGATGTGCCCCTCTTACATAGATGTTTCTCTGTCTCTCTCTCTCCTTCGTTCTCTGTGTCTCTATATCTCCCTTCCACTCTATCGTAAAAAAAAAAAAAAATCCAATAGAAAAAATATCCTAGGTGAGGGTTAACAACAACAACAAAAGAAAGCTTAGTAATTTTCATGGATGTGAGTTTTCAGATATTGGTTATGTCAATGACAAATATCAGTATTTTTTTCCTTCTAGGTACTTATGAGTTCAATTCATTTTTCAGACATTTGTACATTGCTTAGGACCTCGAGTACAATGTTGAATAAAAGCATCTTGATATTGTTATTGACTTTTTCTTTATAGTTTTTTGTTGTTGTTGATAGTATTACAGATGTCCTCCATTTCCCCTTCTTTGCTCCCCTCCACCCAGCCCCTGTCCCACCCCTGGCCTTCACCACATTATTGTCTGTGTCCATGGGCTATGTGGATAAGCATGTATGTTCTTTGGTTAATCTCTTCCAGTCCCCCCAACTCTCAACTCTGTCCACCTCCCCTCTGAGATCTTCCATGTATCCATGCCTCAGGACCTATTTTACTTGTCCATTTATTTTGTTCATTAGATTCCGCATATAAATGAGGTCCTATGGTACTTGTCTTTCTCTGACTGGCTTATTTTACTTAGCTTAATAATCTCCAGGTCCATCCATTCTATCCCAAAGGGTACGAGTTTCTTCTTCTTCTTCTTCCTTCTTCCTTCTTCCTTCTTCTTCCTTCTTCTTCTTCTTCCTTCTTCTTCTCCTTCTCCTTCTTCTTCTCCTTCTCCTTCTCCTTCTCCTTCTCCTTCTCCTTCTCCTTCTCCTTCTCCTTCTCCTTCTCCTTCTCCTTCTCCTTCTCCTTCTCCTTCCCCTTCCCCTCCTCCTCCTCCTCCTCCTCCCCCCTCCCCCTCCCCCTCTCCCTCTCCCTCCCCCTCCTCCTCCCTCCTTCTCCCTCCTTCTTCCTTCTTCTTTTTTATAACCACATAGTATTCCATTGTATAAATGTACCCTAGCTTTTATATTCACTCATCAACTGATGGGCACTTGGGCTGTTAACAGATCTTAACTATTGTAAACTAGAGGTCCAGTGCACGAAATCTGCATTTGGGCCGGGGTCGGGGGGTGGTCCCCTCATCCTGGCCTGTGCCCTCTCGCAGTCCATGAGCCCTCAGGGTATGTCCGACTGACGGCTTAGGCCTGCTCCCTGTGAGCTGGCAGTTGGATATCCTTAGCGCTGCCGCGGAGGCAGAAGAGGCTCCCACCACTGCCACTGTGCTTGACAGCTATGAGCCCGGCTTCTGGCTGAGCGTCACTCTCCCTGTGGGAGCGGACTGACCACCAGGGGGCAACTCCTGCGTTGAGTGTCCACCACCTGGTGGTCAGTGAGCATCATAGCGACCAGTCATTCTGCCATCAGGCTGAAACTGGCTCTCTAATATCCCCCAAGGGGTCCCGGATTGCGAGAGGGTGCAGGCCAGTCCGAGGGACCCCATTGGTGCATGATCAGTGCTGGGGATGGACCGTGGGAGGGCTCCAGGGAGTGTCTGGCCTGTCTCGCTCAGTCCCGATAGGCTGGACCCCCGCAGCAAGCTAACCTACTGGACGGAACGTCTTCCCTCTGGTGGCCAATGCACGTCATAGCGAGCGGTTGAGCGGCCTTAGCATATCATTAGCATATTACGCTTTGGCCGACTGAACACTTGGCATATTAAACTTTTATTATATAGGATAACATTGCTGTAAACAGGGGTGCATATATTCTTTCTGATTGGTGTTTTGGGATTCTTAGGATATATTCCCAGAAGTGAAAATGGAATGGCAGTTCCATTTTTAATTTTTTGAGGAAATTCCATGCTGTTTTCCATAGTGGCTGCACCAATCTGCATTCCTACCAGCAGCGTACTGGTTAAGATGCCCTTTTCTCCACATTCTTGCCAGCATTTATTGTTTATTTATTTGTTGATGATAGCCATTCTGACAGGTATGAGGTGATACCTAATTATTATTTTAATTTACATCTTTCTGATGATTAGTGACATTGAACATTTTTTCATATATTTCTTGGCCATCTGTATGTCCTCTTTGGAGAAATGTCTATTTAGGTCCTTTGCCCATTTTTAAATTGGAATGTTTGTCTTTCTGATGTTGTTGTATAAGTTCTTGATATATTTTGGAAATTAATCCCTTATCAGATGTATCATTGGTGAATATGTTCTCCCATACAATGGGTTTCCTTTTTATTTTGTTGATGGTTTCTTTTGCTGTGCAGAAACTTTTTAGTTTGATATAGTCCCATTTGTTAATTTTTTCCCTTGCCCTAGGAGATGTATCTGTAAACATATTGTATGAGAGATGTCTGAGATTTTGCTGCTTATGGTTTCTTCTAGGACAGTGGTCAGCAAACCGCGGCTCGCGAGCCAAATGCGGTTCTTTGGCCCCTTGAGTGTGGCTCTTCCACAAAATACCACGGCCTGGGCGAGTCTATTTTGAAGAAGTGGCGTTAGAAGAAGTTTAAGTTTAAAAAATTCGGCTCTCAAAAAAGAAATTTCAATCATACTGTTAGATATTTGGCTCTGTTGACTAATGAGTTTGCCGACCACTGTTCTAGGATTTTTATGGTTTCACAACTTACACTTAAGTCTTTTATCCATTTTCAGTTATTCTTGTATATGTTGTAAGTTGGTAATCTAGTTTATTTTTTTATTTTTTTGCATGTATCTGTCCAATTTTCCCAACTCCATTTTTTGTAGAGACTATCTTGATTATATGCTCTTGCTTCCTTTATCAAATATTAATTGAGCATAATGGCTTGGGTCGATTTCTGGGTTCTCCATTCTGTTCCATTGATCTATATGCTTGTTCATGTGCCAGTACCAGCTGTTTTGATTACAGTGGCTTTGTAATACAGTTTGATATCTGGTATTTTTATCCCTCCAATTTTTTCTTCTTTCTCAAGATTAATGAGGCTATTCAGGGTTGTTGTTTTTTGTTTGTTTGTTTTTTTGTTCCATATATATTTTTGGAATATTTGTTCTAGATCTGTGAAATATTCTGTTGGTATTTTTATAGGAATTGTGTTGAATCTGTAGTTTGCTTTGGGTAGTTTGGACATTTTAATGATGATAAGTCTTCCAATCCATGAACATGGTATATACTTCCACTTGTTTGTATCATCCTCTATTTCTTTTTATAGTGTCCTATAGTTTTCCAAATACAGTCTTTTACCTCCTTAGTTAGGTTTATTCCTAGATACCTTATTGGTTTGTTTGTTTTTGCAGTGGTATATGGGATTTTTTTTTAGTTTCTGTTTCTGTGATAGTTAATTATTGGTGTATAAAATGCCATCAATTTCTCTGTGTTAATTTTGTATACTGCTGCTTTTCCAAATTCATTTATTAAATCTGGTAGTTTTTTGTTGGGGTCTTTAGTGTTTTCTTTGTACAGTATCATGTCATCTGTGAATAATGAGAGTTTTAATTCCTCCTTTCCAGTTTGGATACCTTTTATGTTTTCTTCTTGTCTGATCGCTGTGGCTAGGACTTCCAGTACTATCTATATTATAAAAACCTAGTGGCCATAACGCTGTAACGGCCAAAGACTGGCGCGGGTGGGCGGAGCCATGCAATTTCCTGCTCTGGGCTTCTAGTCTTGAATAAGAGTGGTGAAAACAGATTATTATTGATTTTAATGACAGTGCTTTTCATCAGTGTCCTGCTAAATTATTTATTCTATGTAATTTTCAAAAGTCAAATTAAAGAGGTATCACCTATTCCTCACTTGCTGAGTTTTATTCTCATTCCATGTTGAATTTTATCAAATGATTTGTTGGTCTGTGGAGATGACAATGTTGTTTTGTTAATGTAAAGGATTACAGTGAGATTTCCTAAAGACAGACTTTCTTAACATTTCTGCTTTTCCCCCAATTTATTTATTAATACATTACTGGATTTGATTGCTAATGTTTAGTTAATATATTTTTATAAGTGAGATAGGTTTATGATTTTCTTTCATTAAATTCTACTTTCTCTTGTTTCAGAATTATGCTAGCCTTATAAACTGTGTTGAGGCAGTTTAAATGTTAGTTTTTTTAATTGGAAAAACTTTAAATTTGAACTACTTTAACAGGAACTAGTTGTTTCCTAAAGATTTAGTAGAGTTTGTCCATAAACATCATTTAGAAAATGGCTGTTTCTTGGTATTTTTATTTTTCTAACTTTAGTAAAGGTATCAGGAATAAATATGAACTTTTCTTTAATACTTGTTGAATAAATACTCTCTTGACAAGGTTCTGGGAAATGACTTACTATATAGAATTATTATATTAACAGAGTCCATTTTTAGTCAGAGAAGCATTATTATCTTAGGGAATTCACCAGGATTGGAATTCGTTTGGAAGAGAAATACATGGAAATTTGTCTTCATGGATAGGTTTTCCTCATAGGAGGATAATGTTCAATAGTAATCTAAATTCAAAGGTAACATTTAAAAAAAATGTTAATTTGTGTAATTATAATTTGTATCATTGAGTAAACTGTTGTGGCATAATTACTGTGTGTAAAAAGATCAAAGGTAACCATTTTACAAATGTGTTCAAGCTGTGGATTATTTTTACTGTTTTCTTTTTTAAAGCTTATTATGTGATTTCAATTAATTATAATTACCTAATAGACAAATAATATTTATTTGTTTCAGCTCTTTCCCCCTTTTAAAAAATTTAAATACAAATTAATTTTTTTGTTTGAGAAGTTATAGTTACTTTAATTTCAATAAAACTGATTCAGTATATCTATCCACATTTTCCTTTTTAATTTAACATTATTAAGCATTCATAAAACAATGGATACATTATAGAAGTAATTGTAAATCTGAATATAATTCTAGGATTTATATGATAAAACAGTAGTTCGAAACCAAAGGCACTTTTGTCCCCAGGGGACATTTGGCAATGTATGAATAATTTTTAGTTGTCACAGTGTGGTCTGAGGGGAAGCCACTATTATCTAGACTAGAGGTGGGGAACGTTGGCCTGTGGACCTTGTAAGGCCCTCAAAATCATTTGGTCTGGTCCTGCCAAGGTGTTAGGGGTGAGTTAATTAAATGTTTGACCAACTATGACAGGCTAATTTTTTTTTTTTATTATTGTCTAAAGTTTACATATGTCTCCTTTTTCCCCAATTGACCCCCACCCCCAGCCATTCCCACCCCAGGCAAACCCCCACTGTCCGTTGGTTATGCTAATATGCAGGCATACAAGTCCTTTTTTTGCTCTCTAACCTCCCTCCCCCCCACCATTTGTCTCTGGCTCTATTCTTGTTCATCAAATTATGTTGATCATTATATCCCACATGAGTGAGATCATGAGATATTTATCTTTCTCCAACTGGTTATTTCGCTTAGGATAATGTTCTCCAGTTCCATCCATGCTGTTGCAAATGGGGCAGGCTAATTTTTAAGTTGATAATTTTGTATGTAAATATCTGTGTTTTCCGATGGTCTTAGGCTCTACAGCAGCAGTTCTCAACCTGTGGGTCGCGATCCACAGGTTGAGAACTGCTAGCAGGGTTGCCTAAGACCATCGGAAAACACAGATATTTACATTACAATTCATAACAGTAGCAAAATTACAGTTATGAAGTAGCAACGAAAATAATTTTATGGTTGGGGGTCACCACAACATGAGGAACTGTATTAAAGGGTCGCGGCATTAGGAAGGTTGAGAACCACTGCTCTAGAGGGTAGAGGCCAGAGATGCTAGTAAACATTCTGCATTGCACAGGATAGCCTCCCACAGCAAATAATGATCTGTCCCAAAATGCTAGTGGTGCTGAGGTTGAGATACCCTGTCATAAAAGGGATGATTATACACAAATATGAATACACAATATAAAAAGGTGTTCTCAGATGAATGCTTTTTTCCAGCAACTAGAATTCTAACAATCTAGTTTACAGTGTCCTTATGCAAAGTATATGAAGAGTATTCTGCTCTTGACATGTAGTGAGACATTTAAAACAAAATATGTAGTTTGAGATTAAGCTTGTAAATCAGAGAGTTTATTGCTAATTCTTACTTTTCCACTGTTAGGAAATTCACAAAGAAACTAGGAATAAATTAAATATTTATGGCTACCTAGAAATTGTAACTGAGAAGAAAGAGAATGTAATAAATTCTTAGCTGAAGTAATCTATTTCCTTTGTCTTTCATTTATATTCCTGATTTAATATTAAAGCTTTGAATATAAAATTATTTCTTTTGATAGTTTTCTGAGTAATTGCTAAGTTATTCATGTGTAAGTCTTTATATATATTAAAAAAATTTTTATTGATTTTTCGAGAGAGGAAGGGAGAGGGTAAGAGAGATAGAAACATTAATGATGAGGGGGAATCATTGTTCTGCTGCCTTCTGCATGCCCCCTACTGGGAATTGAGTCTGCAATTGGGCATGTGCCCTTGACGGGAATCGAACATGGGACCGTTCAGTCTGAAGGCTGATGCTCTATCCACTGAGCCAAACCAGCTAGAGCAAGGCTTTTTATATTTTAAAAATTGCCTAAAATAATAGAATTTTAGAACCAAAGGAGACCCAGGTTGTTTGATACAATTTTCTCATTTGCAACCAATAAAAAAATTCATCTTTAAAGAGGTGAAGTGATCTGATCCTGTGTCATATAATTTGTTAGTGCCACATCTTGGTCTAGAACCACAACTTGTGATTTCTAGTTGCATATTCTTTCAGGGTGAGGGAAAGTTATTAATCACAGTGTATTCTCTTTGAATCTTTTCTTAAAAAAATATATTTTATTGATTTTTTACAGAGAGGAAGGGAGAGAGATAGAGAGTTAGAAACATCGATGAGAAAAATCGATCAGCCGCCTCCTGCACACCCCCTACTGGGGATGTGCCCGCAACCAAGGTACATGCCCTTGACCGGAATCGAACCTGGGACCCCCAGTCCACAGGCCAATGCTCCATCCACTGAGCCAAACTGGTCAGGGCTCTCTTTGAATCTTTAATTTCTTTCAAACTAGGGATATTGAAACTGTTAAATTGTTACTTCCTTGAAAAGAAACTTCCTGTATAGGTTTTAAATTAATTTTAGTATGTATCTTTATAAATCTTGTGTTTAATTTTAATTTATAAATGATATGGTAGTTTAAACATGAATACTTCAAATTTTTCACAGGCAACGACACCTCCAAATCAAGGACGTCCTGATTCTCCTGTCTATGCCAATCTACAAGAGCTGAAAATATCCCAGTCTACTCTTCCCCCGCTTCCTGGGAGCCCAGCAATTCAGATTAATGGAGAATGGGAAACTCATAAAGATACTTCAGGGCGTAGTTATTACTATAACAGAGGAACACAGGAAAGAACTTGGAAACCCCCTCGATGGACTCGGGATACAAGCATTAGCAAAGATTTCCAAAATCCAGGAGATCAAGAGGTATGAGTAATCAAGGAGTTGACCAGTGAGTTACAAAACTTACTTTTTTTTTTAATCTTTCAGAGACAAAAGGAGTGAATAGGTTTGTGTCTTGGTATTGAAATGGTAGTATACTTGAAATCTCTAAAATACCAAATCTTCTTAGCAAGTTTTATTATGTTAATGCTAGTTACTGCCTAATCTCTAACTAGTAGACAGTAGCTAACCTTGTAGTGTGCTTACTTGTTGCAGAATTAACTGGATTAAAGTTGCCTAGTGCCATTGGTTTCCCTCATGTGCTCATGTGCTATCAGGGGTCCTCAAACTTTTTAAACAGGGGCCAGTTCACTGTCCCTCAGACTGTTGGAGGGCCGGACTATAGTTTAAAAAAAACAAACTATGAACCAATTCCTATGCGCACTGCGGGCTCGGCTGCTAAGCAGGACAGGCAGCGGCACCTGGCGGGCTGGATAAATGTCCTTGGCGGGCCGCATGTGGCCCGTGGGCCGTAGTTTGAGGACGCCTGTTAGTTCAATCACTGTTATTGCCCATGCAGTGACTTTTTCTTTTTTTTATAAAAGGAAGGAAAAAATATTATATGATATGGCTTAGTCAAATACACAAAAACAAATATTTAACTGATTAAAACGGATACTTTAATGGTTTGGTATGCTACCGGGATACTTCTCAGTTTCTGACAGTTAGAGGTATAAGATCACTTTTTATAATCTAATGTGTCTGCTACAAATGAGCCATCCAGTAAGTCTGACAATTTATTTCAAAATCATTGTTTTCTCTAACATGTGTTTATACTATCTTCCCCCTGCACCCTTGATTTCACCTTTCCCCACACTTCTTGAAGGGTGGTGTGGTGAATTGGCCAGCTGTATTTTGAGAAATACTTACCTCACAGGTTTGTAGAGATTCCTTGGGGCTGTCTAGATATGCAGGAAAAGCTTCAGTAGGATTGATAAAAGGGTGTTAAATCCTGCTGTTCAATAAACTGGGGCCCTGCACTTGCATAGGACACCCTGCCCTTATAAAAAGCAGCTGGCTTGTACAATAAAAACAGAACTTCAGGAGCTGGAAAAATCAGGTAACACCTCTTGTATTTAACAGAATCTAGAAGCTTTTTGTAGTTAATAACCCCTCTTCTTGTCCTGTTTTTTAGTTGGTTATTAATAGCTCTGGTTTGGTGGTAAATTGTACTTTTAGTGTTCAAGAATGAGATTGAGAATAGTGAGAGAAATTGTTTCTGGTTATTGTAATAAAAAAAGTTAGGAAAACTATTTGAATTGTAGACCTAGAAAGATTTGAAAATAAATTACCCTGTGTATGAACAATAAAGTAAAATCTTGTAATTTGGGAGAATTGGGAAAAGTGCTAAATTATAGAATAATTTAAAGGAATTTTAAAGTACACACAGGAACTTTTAACAACATGTTTTTTAACTTTCAATTTCATTAAATAAAAGGCTGTTTTGTATATCAGAGTCTCAGCTTACAAATTGTGTAAAAATAGGTAATTTCAAAGTGGCTGGCTCACATCTTCTAGTTCTTGGGAAAGGTTGTGCATGGGAGGCAAAGTTGAGTGTTAAAATGTCTATATTCTGCTCCCATATTTAATTGCTAGTTTGCCTGAATATAGAATTCTGGTTGGAAATCATTTTTTTTTTCTCACATTTGCAAGGCATTTTGAATTTTATGGCAGGTGAAGTCATCTGCTTATTGGGGAGTCCCCAATGTTAGAACCATTAGCTCTTTCCTTTTAGACTAATCAGAGTTTCCACAGAAGTCTTAAAATCTGCTATCTAGAAAGTCAGGGCTGCCAGGATCTTGGTAGTCAGCATTCAGTTTGCATATAATCCCTTAGTCTTCCCTCTTTCTGTTGGTACCTATGTCCTAATTATGTTGTCTGAGTTGTCTTCCAACTAAGAATTTTACTATTTTTCTCTCTTGAGTGGGAATAAATACCTATACTTATGCTGAGATAAGGAAGAGGTGCACTCCCAGCAGCCAGTTAGTACCCCTGCTATCATCCCCAATTCCAGGAATACAGTCAGTTCCTGAGCCATTCGAAGATTCTTCTCTCTAAATTTATTGGATTTCATCTTCCCTTCCCAACTTCACTCCCTACTCCCACCAGTTTAGCTTCTGCTTTCTTGTTCATCTGTGTCTCAACTTTCAGAGTTTTGTGACTGTTGGCTCTTCACCATTTTTCCTCTTCTTGTGGGTTTAGGACTTTTAAAGGTATCGCACCATTTTTATTTTAGTGGGGTTGATATGAAGCAAGTGTTCCATCTTAACTTAGAGGCATTATCTTAGTTGTCACTCTAGAACAAAGGTTCTCAACTAGGGATAGTTCTGCTCAGGGAGGGGGTGGGGGGTGTGGGGTTACCAGGGGTGGGCAAACTTTTTGATTCGAGGGCCACAATGGATTCTTAAACTGGACCGGAGGGCCGGAACAAAAAGCATGGATGGAGTGTTTGTGTGAACTAATATAAATTCAAAGTAAAGGAGCGGAGGGAGAGCAAGAGAACTGGATAGAACAGCTGGATCCGGCCCGCGGGCCGTAGTTTGCCCAAGGCTGGGTTAGACAGTGTGGAGTCAGTTTTGTTTGTTACCGGTGGGAGACTGCTACTGGCCTCTAGTGGTTGGAGACCAGAGATGCTGTTGAACAGCTTATGATACACAAGAAAACTCTGACAGAGTTATCTATCTGGTCTTAAATGTCAGTATTGCTGCTTTTGCTTCTTGCTCCTTAAAGCCGTACAAGGACTATCCATGTTGTTGTGCTATTGTCGTCTTATATTTTTCTAGTGGCCCGGTGCACGAAATTCGTGCATGGGGCGGGGGGTGTCCCTCAGCCCAGCCTGCACCCTCTCCAATCTGGGACCCCTCAGGGGATAAAGGCAGTCAGATATCCCTCTCACAATCCAGAACTGCTGGCTCTTAACCGCTCGCCTGCCTGCCTGTTTGCCCCTAACTTCTTCTGCCTGCCAACCTGATTGTCCCTAACTGCTCCCCTGCTGGCTTGATTGCCCCTAACCACCTCTGCCTTGGCCCCACATTCAGGACCCAGGATTCCCTCCTCCAGCTTACCACGGGCACCCGGGATCCGGGCTTCCCTCCCTCTCGTCAGCCATAGGTGCCCAGGCCGGCTGCAGCCGCAGGGGATGGTGGGCAGGTGGTTTCGCCTGGGCTGCAGCCTCAAGTGCTGGTGCCCAGGACCGCGGGGTGGGCAGCTTCTCTGTCTCCCGGGCCACAGCCAGTCGCAGGTACTGGTGCCCGGGACTGCGGGGTGGGCGGCTTCTCCGTCTACCAGGCTGTAGCCAGCCGCAGATGCTGGCACCTGGACCCCAGGTGGACGGTTTCTCCGTCTTTCCTGGGATGCAGTGTGGGCGACTTCTCTGGCTGGCTGCAGCCTGGGATCATGGGGCAGGCAGCTTCTTCGTCTCCTGGGCCGCACCCAGCCTCAGGCGCTGGGGCCTGGTTTCTCTGTCTCCCCCAGGACGTGGGGCAGGCGGATGTGAGGCTTCTGCTGCTGGCTGTGGCCTGGGATCACGGGGCAGGAGACTTCTTTGTCTCCCAGGCTGCAGCCAGCCTCAGGTGCTGGGGCCTGGTTTCTCTGTCTCCCCCAGGACGTCGGGTAGGCGGATGTGAGGCTTCTGTTGCTGGCTGCGGCCTGGTATCACAGGGCAGGAGGCTTCTTCATCTCCCGGGCTGCAGCCAGCCTCAGGCTCTGGCGCCCGACTTCTCTGACCCCCACAGGCCCAGAACGGCGGGGGGGAGGTGGGGCTGCCGCCATGTTTTCAGGTTAATTTGCATACTCACTCTGATTGGCTGGTAGTGTAGTGGAGTGACGGTAATTTGCATGTTTCTCTTTTATTAGTGTAGATTTTATTGTTGTCTTTATTCTTGTTGTACATGATGTCTCTTAAAATTAATCCTCATATTTACTACCACTTTTATCACATTTTTTAATGCAAATTAGATTATCTGGATAACTTTCCTACCATCTTAAGTAAATACTTTTAAATGTCCTTAGTGAGGATCTGTTTGTGATAGAATTTTAGTTTTTATTTATCTGGAAATTTATTTATTTCGTCCTTATATTTGAAGAATGTTTTTACCAGGTATATAGATCTAAGTTGAATGTTTACTTATTTGTTTTTTTCTAATTTATTAAAGATTTTATTCTCATGTTTCTTGCTTCCATTGTTGATGATAAAAATTCACCTGTCAGTCTGATTGTCATTTCTTGCTGGCAACTTTTAAGATCTTCTATCTATAATTTCGTTATGATGTGATAAGGTGAAGACTATCTTTTCTATTTCCTGCCATGGCTTTGTTGGAATCCCTGAATTTTAGGAGTCCTATCTTTGATCAGTTCAGGAAAATTCGTACCCATTAACTGTAAATAGCTAGTGTCTCATTTTCTCTTTCTTCTCATTCTGGAAATTTGATTAGATGAATGTTTAGTCTATTCACTCTGTTTGTCATGTCTCTTGATTTCCCTTATATTTAAAAATGTTATCTCTATGTCTCTCTGCTTCATTCTCAATAATTTTCCAGATGTAGTTTCTGTTCACTATTTTCCTCTTTATTTACATTTTTATTTGATGTTAAACCAGTGTTTGAATTTAAAAAAAAAAGTGTTTTTACTACGTGTACCGTTAAATAATGCGGATTTTGTAATCAAAGAAAACACGATAATTTCCAGAGAAACATCAAAAGTGCTTTATTCAAAGTAATATCCATCGCTAGCTACACATTTCCCCCATCTTTTAGGTAATTTGTGGATACCGTCCCAATAGAACTTTTCTTGTTTTGAGGCAAACCATTCAGAGACCCAGTTTTCCACTTCTTCGTATGTTTTGAAGTGCTGCTCAGAAAGAGCATGTGCCATCGAACGGAACAAGTGGTAATCTGAAGGAGCAAGGTCTGGTGAATAAGGCGGGTGGGTTAATACTTCCCAGGCAAGATCTTTTAACGTGTCTTTAACTGGTTTTGAAGTGTGTGATGGTGAGTCATAATGAAGCAAAATTACTTTGCCGTGTCTTCTGGCCCATTCTGGTCGTTTCAAGATCAAAGTGTGGTTCAAATTGATAATTTGTTGTCAGTAGCGATCAGTATTAACGGCTTCACCTGGTTTTAGAAGCTCATAATACACCACACCTTCCTGATCCCACCAAACACAGAGCATTGTCTTCTTTCCGAAGCGTTTGGCCTTGCAGTCGATGTTGATGGTTGACCTGGATCAACCCATGATTTTGTGCATTTGGGATTCTCAAAATAAAGCCACTTTTCATCGCCAGTCACAATTTGATGCAAAAAAGACTTTCTTTAGTGCCATTGAAGCAACATTTTACTGATGACTTTTCGGTTTTCCATTTGTCTTTCGTTCAGTTGATGTGGCACCCATTTTCCTTCCTTTAAAATCTTTCCCATTGCTTGTAAACGATTGGACATTGTTTGCTGAGCAATGTTTAATCTTTCTGCAAGTTGTTTTTGAGTTTGACATGCATCTTCATCCAATAATGCTTCTAACTGTTAGTTTTCAAACTTTTGCGGTTGACCTGGATGTTCTTTGTCTTTCACATGGAAATCATCACTTTTAAAGCGTTTTAACCAGCATTCACAAGTATCTTGAGAGGGAGCATGTTCACCATAAGCTTCCCGAAGTATATGGTAACTTTCAGCAGCACTTTTCTTCAAAATAAAGTAATGAATTATAACTTCCCGCAAATGCTCTTTTTTTTGGCATGAAATTCGAGATTTTTAAGTGTAAAAATATCTATGATGTTAATACCTTCAGCAAATTTGAGATATGAAGTTTTGAAGCTTGTTGTCAACAAAACAAAATAGCATACATATCAAATGTCATATGTATCAACCTATGTGTAACTCCATCTATTGAAAAAAATCCGCATTATTAACTGGTACACTTAGTATTTGTTTGGTGAAGCTTCCCCTCTTATTAATTTGAAAAGTTTGAAACCTACAATAAACTAGAAAGAACAATACAGTGAAAATTCATATACCAGAGTATTAAGTATTTCTCTCTTTACTGCGTCCAGTGCTGCTCGAGAGCAGGCAAGAGTCCTGAGTAGGGGTGACAGGGGATTGAGAAAATGAAAGAGACAGTCGCAGAAACAGTAGGGAAAGCTGGGACCGGGTGGGACAGCTGTCCTCTGATGGAGAGACAGTCACCCAGAGCCAGTGCAGCGCGTTCCTTATATACAATATAATTCCAGGAAGTTTTACTAGAGTTTAAAACAAAGGAAATTATGTGAAATCATGATTAAAGATCAAGCTGTAATTTTTCATTCTTTGTGGCTTCTTTGTAATCGTTACTCCTGGCTAAGCCCAGATAATTGCGTCTGTTCCTTGTGCCTGGCTGAACTTAGATAATGAAACCCACCTCCTGGCACCTGAGCTAAGGGTCAGGCTGATGACGTACCTGCCTCTGGCACTGTACGTCTCCAGGATGTGGCTCTGCGAATGCCACTGGATTCAGCTGACAGTAATTAAAGAAATGCTCTTTGTGCCTTCCCAGGTGCTCTCTACACCAGAGATTTCATGTAAAGTTACCAATTAATATTTTGCCACATTTGCTTTATTTCTCTCTCTCTCTTTTTTTTTTTTATATATTTTATTGATTTTTTACAGAGAGGAAGGGAGAGGGATAGAGAGCTAGAAACATCAATGAGAGAGAAACATCGATCAGCTGCCTCCTGCACACCCCCCACTGGGGATGTGCCCGCAACCAAGGTACATGCCTTTGACTGGAATCGAACCCGGGACCCTTCAGTCCGCAGGCCGACGCTCTATCCACTGAGCCAAACCGGTTTCGGCTGCTTTATTTCTCTCTTCCTCCCTCCAACCTCCAGTAACTTTTTTCTGGACCTTTTGGAGCAGACAACATAATTATTCTCTTAACTATATGGACATTTTTCAGCAAAACCATTTCTTGGGGGGTGAAAAATAGATTTATCATAGAAAAACGTTAATGCTGATATATTATTTAGTATACAGTTAATATTCCATGTTGTTCACTTTTCAAATAATATTTTACGTAGTTTTTTTTTTTCTACAATGAAGGGTCTATTATTTATTTGTTATTATCCAGTGAAGGGCCTATTGTTTGTTATTATCTTTTTCTAGTCTCATAATTTTTTTTTGATAATTCCAGTAAATAGTATATATGCACCACATGTTCTTTATCCAATCCTCCATTGAAGGACACTTTGGTTGTCTCAACATCTTGGCCACCATGAATAATACTGGGATTAATTCAGGGGTACAAATAAATGTTTTCAAGTTTTTTTGGTCGATACTCAAAAGAGGGATTTCTGGGTCATATGGTAAGTCCATTCTTAATTTTTTTAGGAATTGCCAAACTGTTTTTCATAGTGGCTGTACCAGTTTACATTCCCACCAGCAGTGAACGAGGGTTCCTTTTTCTTCACAACCTCTCCAACACTTGTTATTAATGCCAAAATTTCTGTTTGGGTCCGAGTTCGTTGTCTCGCAAAATTGAAGAATGAATTTACAGACAAAGAGATGAGCAAAAGTAAAGTTTTTATTTAGTTTTTTAAAAATTTAATTACTGAGGAAGGGAGAAGGAGAGGGAGAAATCTGCCTCTCACTCTCCCTTCCTCTGTAATTAAATTCAAAAAATGAGAGAGAATCATTGATTGGTTGCTTTCTGCACACCTCACACTGGGGATCAAGCCTGCAACCTGGGCATGTGCCCTGACTAGGAATTGAACCATGATCTCCTGGTTCATAGGTCAACGCTCAACCATGACCCATGTGGGCAGGGCTGAAAGTAAAGTTTTGTTACAGAAAAACTCCTTGATGCAGGAGGGAGGGGACCCAAGCAGGTTGCCACCGAAGCTTCTTTGTCTAGAGGTTAATATGTGCCCTGCTAACTTCCCATTGGTAAATTCTAAGAATTCTGCCATAGCAATATCCATACATTTTAAACTTCAGGGTTCCTGCTCATTTTCCCCACCCCTCTCTCAGCTCTGGACCAGGCCTCGTGATTCTTGTGATTTCAAATGGGAAAAGGTGTGGTTGATGAACTGGTTTCTGCTCCCAAAGGCAGGTTCAGTCACTCCTCCCCTTTATATTCCTCTCCCCCATATCCCATCCCTAATTGCTACTCATTTCTAACTCCTCATTATTACCTGGCTTGTTGTTAATAGCCATTCCAACAGGTATGAGGTGGTGAATTGTAGTTTTGATTTGCATTTCCTTAATACCTAGTAAAATTGAACATCTTTTCATATGTTGGCCATTCATATGTCTTTTTGGGGAGACGTGTCTGTTCACATCCTCTGCCCATTTTTTAAATTGGATTATTTGTTTAGTGTTGAGTTGTATGAGTTGAGTTCTTTTTATAGTTTGGATATTAACCCCTTGTTGGAGCTGTTTGCAAATATCATCTCCCATTTGGTTGGTTGCCTTTTTGTTATGTTGTCAGTTTCTTTTGCTGTGCAAATGCTTTTTAGTATTTTATAGTCTTATTCATTTCTTTTTACCTTTACTTCCCTTGCCTTTGGGGTCAGATTCATAAAATGTTTTCTATGACCACGGTCCATAAGAAAACATAGCACTGTGCCCACCATCCAGATATCATTGCTGACATGTACACATAAGGAACTGTTTGACATTGAAACGGGGACTCAGAACTGTTGGACATTGAAATTGGGACTTAAACATTTTTTTGTTGTTATATGTTTATTTCTAGTCTGCAGAGGCAAGATTTTTTAAAGGAAAGAAATGGGAAAAAAAATAGATACAGAGGCAAAGAAGCATTGAACAGACTGTCAAACTACAGCAGGAAGGCAGGGAAGGTTGCGCGGGGGGCGGGGGCTGTAAGAGATCAACTGAAGGACTTGTACGCATGCATATAAGCATAACCAATGGATACAAGACACTGGGGGGTGGGGGACAGGTAAAGGCATGTACTGGGGGGTAGGGGAGGCTGCGGGGAGGTCAATGGGGGAAAAAAAAAGGAGACATAAAAAAAACAAAACACCACAAATATTTTTCAATATGCAGTTGACCTTTGAGAAACACTGGTTTGAATTGTGTGGGTCCACCTATACGTGGATATTTTTCAATAAATATGTATGGTATTGTAAATATAAAAAAAAAAGAAAACATAGCACTTAGGTTTTCTTCTATGTAATTTATTGTTTCAGATCTATGTCTTTGATTCATTTTGAATTAAATTATGTACATGGGTCAAACTGTAATCTACTTTCATTTTTTTGCATGTGGCTTGCTAGTTTTCCCAGCATCATTTATTGAAGAGGCTCCCCCCCCCCCCCTTTCCATTGTGTGTTTTTGGCTCTTTGTCAAAAATTATTTGCCTATGTACCTGTGGTTTTATTCCTGGGCTCTTAATTCTGTTCCATTGCTCTGTGTGGTCTTTTTTTCACCAGTACCATGCTGTTTTGATTATCGTAGTTCTGTATTACAGTTTTGAAGTCAGGTAGTATGATACCTCTGGCTTTGTTCTTTTTTCTCAGTTTTGCTATTCAGGTTCTTTTGTGGTGCCATACAAACCTAATAATTTTAAAATTCTATTTCTTTAAAAAAATGACATGAGGATTGTGATGGGAATTAAACCTGTATATTGCTTTGGGTAATATGGCCCTTTTAACAATGTTGATTCTTCCAGTCCCTGAACATGGGTTATTTTTCTATTTCATTGTGTCTTTTTCTATCTCTCTCTTTTTAAAAAAAATAAAAAAATATATGTATGTATATACATATATATATGTATATATGTATTTTTATTGTTGATAGTGTATTACATTTATTTCTTTTAATAATGCTTTGTAGTTTTCAGTATATAGGTCCTTCACATCCTTCTTTAAGTCTATTCCTAGGTATTGTCCCCCGCCCCTCCCATTTCTTTTTCTGAAGTTTCATTGTTAGTATATAGGAAAGCAGTGGATTTTTGTGCTTTGATTTTGTATCCTGCAACTTTATTTATTTATTGTTTCTAATAGTTTTTGGTGGAGTCTTTAGGGTTTTCTGTATACAGAATTATGTCATCTGCACAAAGTGACAACTTAGATGTGTTTCCTGAAGGCAGCATATGGTTAGGTTTTGTTTTTTGATCCACTCTGCTACTCTCTGCCTCTTTATTGGTGAATTTAGTCCATTTACATTTAGCGTAATTATTGATGTATGAGGATTTTCTGTAGCCATTTTATCTTTTGTTTTCTGGTAGCTCTGTACCTCCATTGGTTCTTTTTCTTTGTGTATCTGTCTGTTTTTGTTTGGTGATATTCTATACTTCTTTACTTTGTTTCCTCTTTTTTTAAGCTATGTGTCTCTGTTTTGGATTTTTTGTGTGTGGTTACTGTTAGGTTTACGAAATGGAAAGTTTCATGTATGTAGTAGCTCTTTTTCTTTTGAATGCATCTGATGTCCATCCTCCTTTGCAAAGTCAGACCTTCACCCTCTCCCCTTTTATTGTCACTGTTTTTGTTGTCACAAATTATCTCTACTTAGGCTGTAAGTTTTTTTTTAAATGAAAATATTTTTTTAATTGATTTCAGAGAGGAGAGAGAGATAGAAACATCAATGATGAGAGAGAATCATTGATTGGCTGCCTCCTGCACGCCCCTTCCTGGGGATTGAGCTGCAACTCAGACAGGTGTCCCAACCAGGAATTGTGCCCTGATTGAGAATTCAACCCTGACCTCCTGGTTCATAGGTCGACGGTCAACCACTGAGCCACACCAGCCAGGCTATGCTGTAAGTTTGTTGGTGAACTTACTCATAGTGACCTTTTGTTCTTTGTTTCAGGTAGAATAACTCCCTTGAGTATTTCCTGCAATGGAGGTCTTCTGATGAATTCCCTCTGTTTCTGTATGTCTAGAAAAGTCTTTATTTCTCCTTCATATTTTAAGGATAACTTTACTGCATATATTATTCTTGGCTGTTAATTTCTCTTTGAGTAGTTTGAATATTTGGTTCCACTTCTCTTCTGGCTTGTAGAGTTTCTGCTGAGAAGTCTGATGATAATGTAATGGGCTTTTCTTTATAGGTTACCTCCCTCTCCCCCTAACCCCTCGGCTGCCTTGAAAATTCTTTCTTTGTTAAAAAAATTAATTTTTGACAGTTTTAATACAATGTGCCTTGGAGAAGGCCTCTTTGGATTGAAATAACTATGTGTTATTGCTTCTTGGATTCAAGGATCTGGCTCTTTCCATAGGTTTGGGAAGTTTTTATCAACTATTTGTTTGAATAGGCTCTCTGTTTCTTCCTCTTTTTTTGGTATGCCTATTATTCTTATACTAGAGGCCCAATGCAGGAAAATCGTGCAAGAGTAGGCCTTCCTTCCCCTGGCTGCCGGCACTGGCTTCCCTCTGGCACCTGGGACCCAGGCTTCCCTTGCAGCCCCGGCTTCATCTGGAAGGTCTTCCAGAAGGACGTCAGTCTAATTAGCATATTACGCTTTTATTATTATAGACTAGAGCAGGGGTCCTCAAACTTTTTAAACAGGGGGCCAGTTCATTGTCCCTCAGACCGTTGGAGGGCCGGACTATAGTTTAAAAAAAAAACTATGAACAAATTCCTATGCGCACTGCGGGCCCGGGACGCGTCGGCTGCTAAGCAGGACAGGCATCAGCACCTGGCGGGCCGGATAAATGTTCTCGGCGGGCCGCATGTGGCCCGCGGGCCGTAGTTTGAGGACGCCTGGACTAGAGGCTCAGTGCAGGAAAATTCGTGCACTGAGAAGGGGGGGTCCCTCATCCTGGCCTGTGCCCTCTCAGTCCGGGAGCCCTCAGGGGATGTCCTCTTGACAGTTTAGGCCTGCTCAGGGAGTGGGCCTAAGCTTCAGTCTGGCTTCCCTCTGACCAGGTGGGCCCATCAGGGGATGGTGCTGCCGCCGGCCTCCCTCTGCGGGAGGCAACCAGGAGGCTGATCAGGGGATGGCACCGGCGGGCGCGGCTTGGCCACTCTCCCCTCCATTGCCCCTCTGCCGCTCCTGGTCGCTGCCGCCCCCCACCCCCATCGCTGTCCTCTCCTTCTGCTCACTGCCACGCGCCTTGGTTGGCCTGGTGCCACCTGCTCGCCGGCCCCTCCCCCCACTGACTGGTCATTCAGCTGTTTTGTCGATTTGCGTATTATACTTTTATTATATAGGATTGCTTTCTCTGATGGAGTCAGATAGTTTTCGTAGAGTTCTTACATATCTTTTTTATGCTTAAATCTGTTTCTTCTTTCCTCTGTATCATTTCTAGATTTCTGTCTTTGATACCACTAATCCTTTCTTCTGTCTGCTTTGCTCTATTTCATATGCTTGCTAGTTCATTCTTGATCTCTTACTGAGTTCTTCATCTCCAGAATTTGTTTGGTTGGTTCTTTTTTAAAGTTTCAGTCTTTTCAGTATGGTATTAATTTTCTTTGCTTGTTTTCTGAGTGCATTAAATTGCCTGTCTGTATTTTCTCGCATCTTGTATTTTCATAACTGCAATCTTGAATTTGCTGTCATTTATATCACATATTTTTATGTCTTTAAGTTTGTTTTCTGGAGACTTTTCATTCTCTTTCTGAACTGCCTTGCTACCTTGTTTATTCGTGGTATTTGATAGATTTTTTTCTGTCTAGGTATCTATGTATATGAGTGGCATTTCTCTAGCAGATTAATGCGAAGGGGTCTTTCTCTTATTTTTCAATAGGTGGGGCTAAATCACAAGTTTTTTGGTTTTTTTGTGTTTGTTTGTTTTTTTTCAGTCCTTACCTGAGGATATTTTTCAATTGATTTTTTTTTTTTTTAGAGCGCGTAGAAGAGGGAGGGAGAGACAGAGAGAAATATTGATGTGGGAGAAGCACATCAATTGGTTGCCTCCTGTATGCACCTCAACCAGAGCTGGGGAGGAGCCTGCAACCAGTTGTTGTTGTCATATATATATCTGTGAGATCCCGTGTTGTCTTCTGTAGCCAGACACTTTCCTCCAGGTAGCTGTGATGTGTGGTGGTGGGGTGGGCTGGGGAGCTGGCCAGCTTCTTTGTTGTTTTGCCCTCCTAATAATGGTGACCTTAATCTCGTGGGTCACCCCTGTGTCCTGACCCCCAAATTGATTACAGAATGCACTCTTTGTTCAGGGAAAAAAGTGATTCTGTAGTACCAGTTCTCATGTTTGCAGATATTGTGCCCCACAACCCAATACCATGGGTGAAGGGAGGCTGGCTCTGGGAGGCTACGGGCTTTGTAGCTTTGTTTCTCTACCTGTAATGCCCACCGCCTGACAACTGTGCCGGAGCCCAGTGCTATGTCCTTGTCCAGGTCTCTGCTCAGCTGAAGCTCATATATTTGCTTCTGCGGGAATGCCCACCAAATCTCTCTGCTCTTCCTGGCTGAAGGGATTGCCAACCAGAACCAGATTCCTCCCCTCTCTAGGCTGAGCCTGGCCCTGAGCTAGCTCTCTGATGCAGGGCTGTGTCGGTGGCTCATCTCAGCTCTCCTGCCTTCTTGCCTCCCTCTTTTGCTCTCACTTGCCCACCTTTAGATGTTTCAATGAATGGATCTCTCAGGCATGCTTGTGTGTTCAACAGGGACTCCTTTGTTGAGTTATAATTATTGAAATTGTTGAAACTTTAAGGGAGAGACCAAGGGAATCTGTCTTTTGACGTCCTAAATTAAGTTTGTGTGGAATAGTCACTGGAGGGGGGTGATGGGGCTCAGGTACTGGTGATATTCTGCTTTTCCATCGAAGTCCTTGTTTGCTGATGAGTGAAAGCTTCTGTTTTCAATTTTATTATGGTGAACTTTTCTAGATTTGTATTAATGTTATAGAATAACTATTATTAACTTCACCTCAGCACTTACAGTGTACCATTTAAAAGGGTGAACAGTTTGTTTTAAAAATTAATTCTTCAAATATATTCAGGATATCTTAGTACTTAAAGTCAAATAAAATTGATCTCTTAAATTTTCAACTGCTGCGTACCTATATTATTCAAAGAAGAAAATTCCTTATGTTTCTGACTATTTATAGCTTCTTTCATCAGAAGAAAACTGCCACAACATTTGTTACAGCCAGTCAGATAGTCAGTGTGGTTCTCCTCCAAGGGGTTGGTCAGAAGAGTTGGATGAACGTGGGCATACCTTATATACCAGTGACTATACTAATGAAAAGGTACATTCTTTTTTGTCATCTAGTTTTCTTGGTTGAATCCTCTCATAAAATCATTGTGTTCTGAAAGTTTATTAGTACTTAAAAAACTCATGTAAATATTCTTCATTGTAATTCTGTAGTTATGTAAGTTGACAACATGAAAACTCAATATAACTACTGACTCAGCTTTTAAACTGCTTACAATTACATTGATTATTTTTATGGTGTCAAAACCCACTTAGAACAGACCTTTTTAAGAGTAGGCCTGTTACGTGTCATTCTGTTTAGATTTCTTCAATAAAAATACTTCTTTATATAGTTGTCCCTTGGTATCCTTGCGGGATTGGTCCAGAACCCTCCTCTTCCCCACAGATACCATAATCTGAGGATGCTCAAATCCTCGTGTTATATAAAATGGCATAGTATTTGCAAATAACCCATATTTGTACGTGGGCTAAAGCAGGACCTGCCTACACATCACTTAATTCATGTGGATTCAGTATAGTGCTTGACAGATTGGCAAATCCAAATTTTGCTCTTTGGAACTTTCTGGGAATTTGGGGGCGGGGCTTTATTTTCAATCTGCAGTTGGTTAAATCTGTAGATGAGAAACCTGCGGATTCAAAGGGCTATTTTTCATGGAGAATAGATTTTGGGAATAGTTTTCTTAGCATGTTATTATGATATACTACCTCACTTCCTACACTCACTTTTCTTTTATAACCAAGTTATGTAAAACAAAACCCATGAATCTAGTATTTTATTAGTAATTAACTAGTTTGGGGGAATGCATATTGAAATTTTATGTGTATATTACATCTCTTATCATCAGAAAAGGTAACTGTTTAGTTGGGCTGGTTTAGAGAACATGCCCTTGGGAATGAATGAAGGTAGGCTTTTATCCCTCATTTCTGCTTTAATTATTTGACACTAGAACATAAGGAAATAGTAATATTTATATATATCACCGTCAAGATAATATATTTGTATTAGCAATACTTAGTCTTTCCCCCCTCATAGTCTCTGTGTTATATTGTATGAAATATTTTTCTATTATTATTTAGTCATAGTAAGATTTGTTGCCTACATGAAGTTTGGCTTAAAGTTTTTAGTAGTTTTATACTTAAAGATTGAAGAAAAAAATCTCTTTTTATTAATTTCTTAATCCTGTTTTTAAGGGTGGTGTGGCCCTGTGTTCAGTGCATATGTGTGTGTGTGTGTGTGTGTGTGTGTGTGTGTGTGTGTGTGTATCTTTATGTTATATATTTTTATGTTGTTTAGTGGTACTTGAACCCCTAGTTTTACTTTGGAAGAAAGAGAGAGAAAATAAACTTAATTCAGTATTGAGTTTATTTAATCTTACCAAACTTAAAATGTAACTATTAGCATAAGATTGTTAAAAATTTTTTTTGAAGTTTTCTAAAGCAGGTAGAATACAATTCATAGGAATAATAACTAACATCTCTGGTTGTATAAGCCTAAACTCACTTTTATTTAAATTAAAAAATAACACCTGTTCTGTTTTTATAGTGGCTCAAGCATGTTGATGATCAAGGTAGACAATATTACTACAGTGCCGATGGATCTAGGTCGGAATGGGAATTGCCAAAGGTAATAAACCTTAATACTAACTTTCTATTTGAAAATAGTAGATGAAATAATATGAAAATTGTTTATTATTCTGGATTGTTTTCTATATTTTAGTTGTAATTCCAGTTTGGTCCTGGGATAGTGTCAGTGTAGCTTCCAGTTTAATCCTCCATTATTTTAGAAAAAACTCGATCCTACAGTGACCATTTGAATTCCCCAAAGCACCATCCAAAAATGAAACTAGACTACCTTCTTACACTACACACAAGAATAAGCTCACAATGAATTAAATACTTAAATGTTAGTCGCAAGACTGTAAATATTCTAGAAGAAAATATCGGCACTAAAATATCCGACATCTCATGTACCGATAATTTTTCTGATATATATTATTTGGCAAGGGAAATAAAAGAGAAAATAAACAAATGGGACTACATTAAACTAAAGAGTTTTTGCACAGCAAAGGAAAACATCAGCCAAATGAAAAGACAACCACTGAATGGGAGAATGTATTCACCAATGATACATCTGATAAAGGGTTAATCTCTAAAATATATAAATAACTGGTAAAACTCAACACCAAAAAAACAAACAATCCAATTTAAAAAATGGGCAAAAGACTTGAATAGACACTTCTCCAAAGAGAACATACAGATAGATGGCCAATAGACATGTGAAAAGATGCACAACATCACTAATCGTCAGAGAAATGCTAATTAAAACCACAAGGAGATATCACCTCACACCTGTCTGAATGGCTGTTATCAATTAATCAGTAAACAACAGGTCTTGGCGAGGATGTGGAGAAAAGGGACCCTTCATGCACTGCTGGTGGGCATGCAGATTGGTGCAGCTACTGTGGATAGCAGTATGGAGTTACCTCTAAAAGTTAAAAAAGGGGCTGCCTTAGGACTCGGTGTTTCTGTTTCTAGGAATTTATCTGAGTAAACCTGAAACACCAATTTTAAAGAATATGTGTACCCCTATGTTAATTGCAGCATTATTTATAATAGTCAAGATTTGGAAGCAGGCCAAGTGTCCTTCAGTAGATGAGTGTATAAAATGCTGTGATACATTTACACAATGGAATACTACTCTGCTGTAAAAAGGAAGAAAATTTTAACCTTTGGGACAGAATGGATGGACCTGGAAAAGTGAAATAAGCCAGTCAAAGAGAGACAACTACCATATGATTGCTCTCGTGTTGGAATTTAATGAAGAAAGTGAACTACCACACAAAATATAGACAGACTCATAGAGAGCACAACTTTGGTAATTTGGGGGTGCTGGTAAGGGTGGAGTGATTGAACAAAAAGTAAAAATAAAACAGAAGTTATGAACATGGAGCACAGTATGGTGATTGTGGGCGGGGAAGTGGAAAAGGGCATAGTGGGGATAAATGATGATGGGAAAAAATGTAAATAAAATTATGAAATATAATTCAGTAAAACATTTGTAGATTTAAAAAAACTATCTTTAATTTGTACTTTTGGATTTGATTTTGACTAAAGATCAAACCATATTACTCTTTGAACATTGAAGTTGTGCCGAGCTCTGGGATCCCTGCAATGTTATATTACGAACATAAGCAGAGCAGTTAAGTGATACACTAGCAACAGTTTGGGTTTTTTGTTTTTTAAGTTTTCAAAAAATTGAATATGAAATGATATAATTTTATTTTCCAAATTTAATCAGAATACAATAAAACTTTGAAGTGAGAAATTAATATTCTAAGCTTAATATGGCTGTTCCACACTCAGAATAGACATATGCATAATAAGATTAATAATGTTTTTGTTTTTCAAATGTGCCAAGAAGTTGAAGACTATGTTAGCTGTTACTTTTTAAAACTAAATAAAAACAGTTTAATCATATTTAGTGATTAAATTGGAAAGAAAAAAATCTATGGATACTGATGGCTAAAATATATAATACCCTATGTGCTGGGATAGGAATGTATTTTGGGGCTATAACTGTTCAGTATTGAAAACTATGTAACAGTGGTTGGTTCTGTTAGGCTTATAATATATGAGATTGGATTTTGACCTAAAAAACTAAAAGAAAAATCTGATGAAATTGTGTTTCACTGAAAATTATCAAATATAAAAGACTAATATTTCATTAATATAGTATTAATTAAATATTTTAAACACACAATGTTAAATTTTTTGCTTCTCTTAACAAATTTGAATTGTAGCTCTTATTAGTCTGATTCTCTGGTTAATGACATCAAACTAAAACTTTTTTTGAGTGATTTTATTTTTCCTACATCAGGGTCAACTGAAAGGAGAGGCTCCCAGAATGACTTTAGATAAGGGTTAATTTGGAACCTTTACTTAACTGGTAGCTAAATATCTCTGTTGGATTTCTTACTAACATCTATACTTTCCTTAGAAGATGTATAGGCTCAATATTAGGAAACCAACTTACTTCTGAAGATGCCTTGGGTGAAAGAAAGAAGGGAGGATGGGAAACCTTTTTTCTGCCAAGGGCCATTTGGATATTTATAACATCATTCATGGGCCATACAAAATTATCAACTTAAAAATTAACCTGCTATATTTGGTCAAATATTTAACTCACCCCTAATGCCTTGGTAGGGCCAGACCAAAAGACTTTAAGGCCCTTGGCTGGATGTTCCCCCACCCCCCTGTCCTAAAGGGTAGTTAGTTCTACAACAGTAGAAATGGAAGGTTATTATGACCAGTGTTGAGTTATTAGTTTTGTGATATTATCTTATTTTCTGCCATTTGCCACTTAGGATAAAGTGTCAGAAGGTCTTGGCAGTTTCTTGAACTTCCAATTAAATTTGATATGGAGAGGAGGCTTGAGTTGGGTACAGTGGGAATCTATCTATAATAATAAAAGCGTAATATACTAATTAGACCAGACGTCCTTCCAGACGACTTTCTGGATGAAGCCGGGGCTGTGAGGGAAGCCTGAGTCCCGGGTGCCTGCTGGCGGCCACTGGGAAGCCCGGGTCCCAGGTGCCAGAGGGAAGCCGGTGCCGGCAGACAGGGAAGGAAGACCTACTCTTGCCTGAATTTTGTGCATTGAGCCTCTAGTAAGTAAATAAGGGAAAATGTTCTAGAACAGGGGTGGGCAAACTTTTTGACTCGAGGGCCACAATGGGTTCTTAAACTGGACCGGAGGGCCGGAACAAAAGCATGGATGGAGTGTTTGTGTGAACTAATATAAATTCAAAGTAAAGGAGCGGAGGGGAGAGCAAGAGAACCCTCCGCTCTTTCGGCTCCGCGGGCCGGATATAACAGCCGAACGGGCCGGATCCGGCCCGCGGGCTGTAGTTTGCCCACGGCTGTTCTAGAATCACTGTTTAATGACTTACTGTATAATAACGAAGACTGCAGATTAAATTCTGTACCCTAAGAAATTTAACACTGAAATTAAGTCTTAAGTTCTGTCAGAGATTTGTAACCCTCAATACAGATATTAGAAATTTAACTTTTTAAAATACATTTCGTCTCTCAGTACTGTGTAGGTGTTATAATGGGTACAAATGCATAGGGCTTGGTCTTTACCCTTGAGGCGTTTGTTTATAAATTTGGAAAGAAGAATATGTTTATGTGACAACTAAGTAAGATAGAATATGTATACACATATATTATGTACCTAGTTCTATATTGGATGTAGGTGAAGGGAACTACAAACCTAGTAGATAAGAGCAAGGATTGGGGGCGGGGGGGGGGAATAAAGAAGGATAAATGAAGAAAGAAAAAACAAAATCTCTCTCACTCAAAATGAGTGCTCAGAATTCCAAATAAAACACAGGAATAACTCTAATGCTGTTACAGACACAAGAAAATCAAGAATCAGATCATTGTACTCACTTCAGATGATAAAGACTTTGAATATGTTGTGGGTGTTCAGAAAGTTAAATGAAGGCTTTTGTTTTAAAAGAACAAGAAATTTTAAAACTCAAAACAAATGTTATCATGAACAGATGAATACAATAAAGAATATGCAATTAGAAATCTTTGAGATAAAAAAGATAGTAATTGAAATAAAAAGTACAGTGGATAGCATAAACTATAGAAGAGAGATAGGAAGATAACAAATAGTAATGCTTACATAGTTAAGGGAAGTAGAAGATGGGTAGAGTTTTCTGTACTAATACTAGGAATTCCAAAAGGAGAGAATGGAGGAAAATGGTAGAGAAATAATATTTAAAAATATAACTTCTTGGAATTTTCTAAAACTAAAGGAAAGATAGGTAAAAAATAAATCCACATATTAACAAAGGTAACTGGATCTGCAAAACTTCAGTATAGACAAACTTAAAAGCCATCAGAGGGTAAAAGATCAGATTACCTGCTAGGGTAGATTACATCATTGAGGCCATTCTTTACCCACTCCTTTTTAGTGCTCTTTACCATGTACCTTTGTAGTGGCCTCCCACAGTGGATGGGATGTATTGTCCTGCCCTTTACTCAGTTCAGTCATGTGACTTGCTTTCACTGATGGAATGTGAGCAGATGTGTCACAAAGCATAATATTGAGATAGGCTTGAGTACTAGGGCTTGCTCTTTAATCTCTCCCCTTACCATGGGGGAAGAACATGCCAGGCCAGTTTACTGGTCCTAGGAATAATAAATAGGTGTGTTTTTTAAAAAAATAATAATAATAAATAAACAAAGCCTCAGATCTGTGGGAAAATGAAAAAGATCTAACATTTGTTTCATTGGAGTTCCAGAAGGAGAGTGCGAGGCTGAAAAATATTTGAAGAAATAATGTTTGAAAATGTTCCAAATTTGGCAAAAGTGAAACCAACAGATTTAAGAAGCAAAGTAAACTAAATAGGACAGACCCGAAGAAATCCACATCTAAACACATTGTAATCACATTTCTGAAAATTAAGGACCCAGCCCCATTCACCAAATCTTGAAACCAGCTCAATAAAACAACACATTTCTTATAGGGTAGTAATGATTTGAATGGCAGAGATATCTTCTTAGAAACCATGAAGCCAGAAGGAAGTGGTGAAATATTTTTCATATGTTGAAAGAAAACACCTGTTAATCCATAATTGTATATCCAGCAAAAATATCCTTCAGGAATGAAAGTAAAATAAAGATATTTTCAGATGAAAGTAACTTAAGAGATTTATCACCAACAGTCTTTTTTCACAAAAATTGCTATAGTAAGTTCTTCAAACAGAAAGGAAATGATAACTGAAGAATACTTGGAACATCAGGAATGAAGAAACAATGGGGAAGGGTGAATATCTGAGGAGATTTTTTAAAATTATGTTTGAGTGCTTGCTTCAGCAGCACATATACTAAAAGTGGAACGATACAGAGAAGATTAGCATGGCCCCTAGGTAAGGATGATACACAAACTTGTGAAGAGTTCCATATTTTTAGACTTAAATGTTTAAGTGGTGAAACCGTAAAAATCCTAGAAGAAACCATAGGCAGCAAATCTTAGACATCTCTTGTAGCAATATATTTGTCGATACATCCCCTAGAGCAGTGGTTCTCAACCTTCCTAATGCCGCGACCCTTTAATACAGTTCCTCATGTTGCGGTGACCCCCAACCATAAAATTATTTTCGTTGCTACTTCATAACTGTAATTTTGCTACTGTTAATGAATCGTAATGTAAATATCTGTGTTTTCCGATGGTCTTAGGTGACCCTGCTAGCAGTTCTCAATCTGTGAGTCGCGACCCACAGGTTGAGAACCGCTGCTGTAGAGCCTAAGGCCATCGGAAAACACAGATATTTACATTACGATTCATTAACAGTAGCAAAATTACAGTTATGAAGTAGCAACGAAAATAATTTTATGGTTGGGGGTCACCGCAACATGAGGAACTGTATTAAAGGGTCGCGGCATTAGGAAGGTTGAGAACCACTGCCCTAGAGCAAGGAAAACAGGGAAAAGTAAACAAATGAGACTACATCAAACTAAAAAGCTTTTGCACAGCAAAAGAAACCATCAGCACAATGAAAAGGGAGCCAACTACTAGTATATGGGAGAACATATTTGCCAATGATACATCTGGTAAGAGGTTAATTTCCAAAATATATAAAAAAACTCATACAACTTAACAGAAGGAAGACAGACAATCCAATTTAAAAATGGGCAAAGGACCTGACTAGACACTTCTCCAAAGAGTACATACAGATGGGCACGAAACATATGAAAAAATGCTCAAAGTCACTAATCATCAGAGAGATTCAGATTAAAACTACAATGAGATCAACAAACAATAAGTAGTGGTGAGGATGTAGAGAAAAAGGAACCCTTGTGCACTGCTGGTGGGAATGCAGACTGGTGCAGCCACTGTGGAGAACAGTACGAAGTTTCCTCAAAAAATTAAAAATGGAACTGCTATTTGACCCAGTGATCTCACTTCTAGGGACATATCCTGAGAAGCCTGAAACACCAATCAGGAAGAATATATGGACCCCTATGTTCATAGCAGCATTTACAGTAGCTAAGATGTGGAAACAGACCAAATGCGCATCAGTAGATGAGTTGCTAAAATACCTGTGGTACATTTACACAGTGGAATACTATGCAGCTGTAAAAAAAGAAGAATCTCTTACCCTTTGAGACACCATGGAGGGACCTAAAGAGTATTATGTTAAACAAAATAAGCCAGTCATAGAAAGACACATATCACATGATCTAACTTACATGTGGAATCTAGTGAACAAAGCAAACTGAAAAAAATACATCTAGAGACATGGAAGCATGGAATAGACTAACGAATCTCAGAGGGAAGGAGGAGGAGCTGCAGAAAGAGATTAACCAAAGAACTTACGTGCAAATGTGCATAACCCATGGACACATACAATAGCGTGGTGAAGGTCTAGGGGGTGGTGAAGGAGGTTAGTGGAGGGGGTGGGAAGGGACATTTGTAATACTTTAAGCAATAAAGAGAAAATTTAAAAAATCATGTTTGACATTCAAAAGGGAAATTATAACATTTCTGAAGTAGCACTTGAGTGTAGAGATGTTTAAGACTAACTATATCATAAAGGCGAGGAGAATAATGTGGTGTAATTTTTTTAAAGTTTTTATATTCCACTTGAAGGAGTAAGATATTGATACTAGTATACTGATATATTAAGTATGTAAATTGTAGTTCCTAGAGCAAGCACTAAAAAATGTAACAAAAGATACACTCAAGAAACCATAGATGGTCCTCACTTACGATGATTTGACTTATGACTTTTTGACTTTATGATGGTGTGAAAGTGGTTGGCATTCAGGAGAAACTATACTTCAAATTTTGAGTTTTGATCATTTCCTCGGCTAGAAATAAACATGCAATACTCTCATGATGCTGGGCACTGGCAGTGAAGCACAGCTCCCAGTCAGGCATGTGATTATGGAGTAAACAACAGACACTCTACAGTGCACTGTATTGCCAGCATTTTTTTGGGTATTGTGTTGAGAACATTTAAGGTAGGCTTCGCTATGCTATGATGTTCAGTATGTCAGTTGTGTTTGCGAGTGCCCTATGTTGGGCTGCCAGTTGCGAGTGTCTCCCCCCCACCCCCCATGTCCCGTGTGGTTCAGGGTTCGGGCTCTGGAGGAGGCCGCACACAAATGAAAGAGACTAGACAAGAAAGTATAAATTTGGGAATATTGGGGGCCAGGTGGAAGCCCAACTCAAGGGAAAGGACTTCACCCCGCTCTGGCCTTGCTATCCCTTTTATTAAGACTATGGGATACACCCATAGCCTTTAGGCAGACAATTCCAATAATAGCCAATCAGCAAGAATTTACATGAAACTAAAAGGTGAAAGTTGCTTTTAGCTACCATTGTCTCAACTAAACAGTGGGTGGTTGGCTCTGACCTTTCAGAGCTACAAGGTTGACCAGCCTTCCGGGTTCCTTGACCACACCTCTCTGCTAGTAAGGACAATGGGCGGCTTCCAACCATGTTAAATGCATTTTTGACTTACAATATTTATAACGTATGATCGATTTTTGGGGACATAACCCCATTGTCATTGTACCAGTAAATCAGGGAATATCTGTATGATAAATTAAAATATGGTAGGCTCTGGCTGGGTTGCTCAGTTGGTTGTAGTGTCACCCCATACACCAGAGAGGTTTCAGGTTCAGTTCCCAATGAGGGCACATATCCAGGTTGCGGTTTCCATCCCCAGTCGGGGCACCTTTAAAATCAATGAAAAAAACACACATATAATTGAGTGAGGATTAAAAAAAAATGGTAGTAGGCCACAGCAAGGCAGAAATAGAGAAATAGGCATGTAAACAGAACAGAAAACATAGTAAAAATGGCAGGCATAATCCTTACATAAATAATACATTAAATGTAAATGTTCTAAATATACCTATTAAAAGATTTTCAGAATGGGTAAAAAACCATGACCCAACTATATGCTTCTATAAGAAAATTACTTCAGATGTAACGACATACTACATCATGCTAAAGGTTGTTTATCAAATAATCTATGCTAAATCTCATATTTCATGGTGAAATTACAGAAACTTTCCCATTAGAGTTAGGAACTAGATTATAAATTCTCTATCACTGCTTCTGTTCAATAATAAAATAAGAAAAGAAAAAGAAAAACTGATTTCTCTCGCTATCAGAAAGTAGAGTATTCCTATGAAAAGTTTTGTAAGCCAAAATGACGAAAAGTGCAGTATGTGACATTTTTTTCATAAATGGTGAAAATAGGTGTACTCAGGTAGTTCTTTTGTAAAAGCAAAGTGGCACAATATGAACTTTTGGAAAGTGGGGGATATCTGAAATATAACTGAAAAGAAAGATACAATTGTTTTTTGTGTTTTGTTTTGTTTTTAATTGTTAGAAAAATCAAGAGACTCTACAAACTCAAAACTGATAATAGTTCACTTGCTGGGTATATAATCAACATAGAAACTACTCATTTTTCTAGTAAGTTGTTTTAAAATGTTACAGGAATAAAGATCCTCTTTACATTAACAGTAGCAATAGCTACAAAAAGAACCATGACTAAGAAGATGCCTATTAAAGTTTCTAAGATCTTAAGAAAAATTTCAGACCAGAATTGAAGGACATAAAAGAAGACCCAAAATAAATGGTGCAGTATTACATTATGATCTTACATTAGAGGCTTAATTTTATAACAGTGTCCACATTAGTCTGTAAAATTCACTGCCTTTCTATTTACTATTCCCCTCCCCACCTTGTTGCAACTCATTCTAAATTTTATTTGCAAACAAAGTTCTATGAAGAAGCAAAATATTCCTAAGTAGGGAGAATGTGTGGGTGGGGGGAGGCAGGCATGCACATGAGGGCCTGGATTTATGCTGTAATGATTAAGATGGGGTAGTTTGGGCACATGTTTAGAGGAATAGACTAGAATGGAATAGGAAGCTCAGATGTGGCATTACAGTTCAATGGATTAAGCATGGACTATTCAGTAAATGTTGCTAAGATTATTGGTTATTCACATGAAAGAAAAAAAGAACTAAATGTAGACCTTGACCTTACTTCATACTTCCAGGTAAATTACAGATGTAACTATAATAAGCAAACTTTAAAGGCTATAGTAGTATATATCTATCATAGAATATCTTTGACTACAGAGTAGGAAGAATTTCTTAAAGAAGACTATATAAGGGAAAACTGTGAAAGGCAAGATTGACAGATGTGACTACATGAAAATTAAACAAAATGTCTTCTAGTGTAAAAAAAAACAATACATAAAGGAGAAAAGATAAGTTACAGCGTAGGAAAAGATATATTTAACTCACATAGTTTACAAAGGTTTAGAATCCCAAGAATAGAGAACATCCTAGTTCTTTTTGTACATGCCAGTAAAAGAAAGATAAACTAGTTGCAAATAGGCAAAATACATGACTAAGCAATGCACAGAAGAGGAAATAACATGAAATAATACATGAAAAGATATTCAGTTTTACAAGTAACCAGGAAAATGTGAATTAAAACAATGAAATAACATTTACCCTTCAGATAGATTTTTTAAAAATGTGTGCATATATACACACAAGAAGCCCAGTGCAAGAAATTCGTGCACAGGTAGGGTCCCTAGCTGCTGCTGGCCACCAGCCGGGGCCTTCCTTCGTCCTGTGGTGATTAGCACATGTCATAGCGAGCGATCGAACTCCTAGTCGGTCGAACTCCTGAGAGGACACTTTGCATATTAGGCTTTTATATATATAGCTAAGTATGTATCAAATTACAAACTGCATGAGAATAATAAAAATTGAATTACGTGTTACTACTGGGGAGGGAGAGAGAGGAATGGAATCTGGAAGCAATATTCAGAGCCTCTAATAGGTCTGTAATATTTTGATTAGAAAAAAGTTTTTAGTCATCTTTAATTAAGAGTGTGTGTGTGTGTAACTGGGGTCTTCTTATTTTTCTTTTCTGCAATTATGACACTTCATTTTTGTCTACACTAGATTTTATGTTTCATTTATGCTTTTTATTGGCTTTTATTAACATACTGTTGTCTAGTAAAACAATTAACACATTTAAAATTGTGATTATTACTCAGTTTAATGTTACATTATTTTTGTTGCCACATAGAAAGGATTTTTAAACAGTTGTGGTAATTATAAAGGTCAAAAACTAGAGGAGGTACCAATTAAATTCATATATAAGCTTTCATACAACTATTCATTTTCATTATTGCTGACAATGATTGAAGGGAAAATATAGCCTTGTTTAATAATTGGGTCTCTTTTTACTTAGAGATTTCTGGCACAGAATTAAAAATAAATATTTTTATTGATTTCAGAGAGTAAGGGGGGGGGGGGAGAGAGAGAGAGAGAGAGAGAGAGAGAGAGAGAGAGAGAGAAAGAAAGAGAGAGAGAAAGAAAGAAAGAAAGAAAGAAAGAAAGAAAGAAAAAGAAAGAAAGAAAGAAAGAAAGAAAGAAAGAAAGAAAGAAAGAAAGAAAGAAAGAAAGAAAAGAAAGAAAATCATTGATCGGCTGTCTTCTGCATGCCCACACTGAGCCCACAACCCGGGCATGTGCCCTGACCTGGAACCTAACCATGACCTCCTGGTTCACAGGTCAATGCTTAGCCACTGAGCCACGCTGGCCAGGCCGGCACAGAATTTTTTGGTAGCCTTTGAACTTCTTTGTCTATTTTAGAAATGACCCCATTTGTGAATTGTGATAAATGAATTAAAAACAAATACCCACACATGATTGTCTGGCTTTGGCAAATTTTAATGTGAAAAATAAAGTAAGAGCTTTGGGAGACAGTTTTAGAGGGGTCTGTAGGGACTCATTTTGGAGAGAAAAGAAATGACATGTTGTGGAGAAAGATGCTGGAAGAGTTCTTAATATTAAAAACATCCCCAAAGATACTTTTACTGAAATTATAATCAGAGTCATTAAATTTTAAGATTTACTGGGCTTTTAGGGGTGGGGTAATAGATATTTTAGGTATATTTTGGTTTCAGTAGAAGGTATCCCTTAAAAAATCAGATTAATTTTGTTATTTTATTACAATTTATTATTTACTAAATTGGCTGTATAAAACAGCATACCTGTTAAACCTCACATTTCTCAAATGTTTATGCTTGACATTTCAAAAACTTAAGTGACTTAATGCCTTATTGATAATGTGTTTTTAATTTTATATGCAATTTTCTTGGGCAGTTATTACCTATCTGTTGTATACAACTGATATAGGATTGATTTAGAATTAGGACCATCTCTACCTTTTGACCTGGTTATATTTTACCTCTTCAGAGAAAGAAATAATAGTGTGTTTGGCCTGTAAGTGAAACAAAAGTAATAACAAATGAACAAAATTTTCTTTAAATTAGAGAATACTATAACAGTATATGTAAGCATGGTTTATAAAACCTACACCAAAAATTGAATTCATGTGTATTTTAGAAGTAGCGGAAACCCTAAAAAGTTAATTTGTCCAATGACCACATTTTATAAATTACTAGAGGCCCGGTGCACAAATTTGTGCATGGGTGGGGTCCCTTGGACTGTCCGGTGATCGGGGCCGCAGGAGGTTGGCCGGTGGAGGGAGGGACCTCCCACCAGCTCCTGCGTTGTGCGACTGCCCCCTGGTGGTCAGTGCATGTCATAGCGACTGCTCGACCAGTTGTTCGGTCACTTAGGCTTTATATGTATAGATAATAACTAATATTTATCGAGAACCTACTATCAGGTCAATATTTGCTATCTTCTATACTTTGTTTAATCCTCATGTCAACTCTTTGAATTAGATATTTCTGTTATATGTGTTTTACAGTTGATGAAACTTAGACTTACAAAGATGTAATATTTTGCCAAAGATAACATTAACTTGGTCCCTCTAATACAAAATGCTGGTCAGATGAGAAAACCAAGGACAGAAAATTCATGTCAGTGTCATATGATGAACTTTGCCTTACCTCATGTGTCATTGGGGGCTGGCATATTTAGGTTTTAGTTTCGTTTCTATTATTTACAAAGTATATTTTTTTCTTTAGTATAATGTTTCATCTCAGCAACAAAGAGAAATAACTAAAAGTAGGAGCCTGGATAGGCGGCTACAAGAACCAATAGTATTAACAAAGTGGAGACATAGCACCATTGTGCTGGACACCAATGACAAGGTAAGACTTTTTGGAAAAAAAATAGGTTGAGAATTTTGGCAAATTCTTTATTATTCTTTATTATTTTCTCCTTAGCTGAATCTCGTACCTTAGTGACTATTTGTCCTGTAGTAGATTTTGGTTTTGAAGTGTTTTGATTTTTGCACAATAAATTTTGGTTTAGATTGGGTCTGAAGTGTTTTTGCTCAATGGACCTTCTTATCTGTAGTTTAATGAAGTATGTATATACCTTGATACATTTGAGCCTAGTAGTTGACAGGGTGTTGTTTTATTTTGATAACCCTGCTTTAAAGTTATATATTTGTTAATTGTTTGTCTTTAATCTCTAGAAAGTTTTATAGTACACAAAATTAATTTTTCCTGTATCAGGAATGATTGGAATCTTACACCCTCTGTTCCCCTAAATGGTCTTTGCATAAAGTGCTTCTTTTATCAATCTGAAAAGTAATGTTCTTGATTTCAAATAGGGGATGAATTTTGATGCAAACTTCAGAATGGAAAAGCCATAAAGTTTTAAACTTCCTTGTGTTACATCTTTTTATTGTGGCTTCATTTTGGGGATGGAGTAGGAAATCAGTACAAATTTGCAGAACATTAGGCATACTACTGTTAAAATGTGAGGGTGGTGCTAACACCCAATATTAAGGAAACTATTTTAGAAAGATATTTGTTGTTGGAGACTTTTAAAACATTTTACTATCAGGCTTCTCTTTTGACATAATTAACAGGTTTCCTGCATTTTTAGGTGTGCTACTGAAAGCAGAATGAACTCTCCTAAGGCATAGTTCTCTATATTTGGATACTTTCAGTCTTAAATTTTTTTATAAATTATCTCTGTCAGTCAGTCAAAACAAGTATTTTCTTTAGTCGTACAAGGGACTATAAAGTTGTCTGTTGAATTAAAAGATGGACTTTTGTAGAGCTGTAGAAACATTCTACTCATAAGATGGACTAAAAGAACAACAATGAAAGTAGTAGATAAGTTTCTAATTTCTGCTTTGTAAGGTTGAATGTAGATGGCATATTAAAGGATTGAAATTCTGGGGTTTGTGCCATTGAAGAATGCTTGAAGATACATTAGCATTGAGATTAACCTGAGTAGGTAAGATTCCTAGAGATTTTAATAGAAAAAGTCATTTTACTCCAAGAACCAAATTACAATAAGGGTATTTAGAAAGCTCCTTCAGACCATGTATAATGCTCTTATGTAAAAGCCATTGCTGAACCAACTCCACTGCCTCTTAATAACGAACAAAAAAGGATGATTATTTTGGTGATGTGGACTTAAAATTTTGTATTCCTTTTTAATTTTTCTTAAAATTTATTTTCAGTCAATTAGAATAACTTTCATGAAGTTCTTAATTACATTTTCTTTTTCATGTAATTGTGTCAGATTTGTGAGGACATGATTTTTCTTGAGACCAGAGATTTACTTATTTTTGGTAGAAATGTCTCTCCCCCTCCCTACCTTATCTATAGTAATAAAAGCATAATATGCTAATTAGACTGGATAGCCGAACGACCTTCTGGGCGTCACTCTGGATGAAGCCATGGCAGCAGGGGCTGAGGCAGAGGTGGTTAGGGGCGATGAGGCAGGCAGGCAAGTGGTTAGGGGCGATGAGGCAGGCAGGCAGAGTGGTTAGGGGCGATGAGGCAGGTAGGCGAGTGGTTAGGGGTGATCAGGCAGGCAGGCAGAGTGGTTAGGGGCGATCAGGCAGGCAGGCAGGCAGGCAAGTAGTTAGGAGCAAGCGGTCCCAGATTGTGAGAGAGATGTCGACTGCTGGTTTAGGCCCGATCCAGCAGGGATCCCTGTGGGATCAGGCCTAAAGCGGCAGTTGGACATGCCCCAAGGGGTCCTGGATTGTGAGAGGATGAAGGCCAGACTGAGGGATCCCCTCTCTCCCATGCATGAATTTTGTGCACCGGGCCTCTAGTTCTTTATAAATAGAATCATAGATAATTGCTTCACCACATAAACTTTTCTATTATCATCATATAATAATACCTTTTAAAGATTTGAGGATATGAAAGAGGGACTATACCAGAACAGTGTAGCTGACTAATATAAGGGGTTAACTTGAAATAGAAACATATTACTATGTAGCAAATGTTATGATGTTGCAGACAATCGTGGAGAAGGGAGGTGTGTGTATGTTGTGTGTTTATATGTGGTGCATCTGTTTGTTTCTGCCTGCTTATCCTATATAATAAAAGGCTAATATGCAAATCGACCAAACAACCGGTCACTATGACGTGCACTGATCATCAGGGGGCAGACGCTCAACACAGGAGCTGCCTCCTGGTGGTTAGTGCATTCCCACAAGGGGAGCGCTGCTCAGCCAGAAGCCAGGCTCAAGGCTGGTGAGCGCAGCAGCGGAGCCTCTCCCACCTCCACGGCAGTCAGACATCCCCTGAGGGCTCCCAGACTGTGAGAGGGCGCAGGCTGGGCTGAGGGACCACCTCCCCCACCCAAGTGCACGAAGTTTGTGCATTGGGCCACTAGTAGCTTTTACTAAAACCTGCTGTTTGGAGAAACTTAAGATATATTTATGTATGCATATACATTTATAGTATACATAAGTAAATATATAAATGTAAAATTGTTTCTTGTTTATAATAATAATTAAAATAATTACACATAATTACTCCATTTGATGTGGTTTTTATTTCTGTAGGACTGATAATGCTATGAAAAATAAACTATAATTACTGTCCATTTTACTCAGTTGCTTATTTTCTAGTATGTGGGTTACAAATCCTTTCCTCAGACTGTTTCAATATTAGACACTTTTTTATTTTTATTTATTTATTTATTTATTTATTTTTTAAATATATTTTATTGATTTTTTACAGAGAGGAAGGGAGAGGGACAGAGAGCTAGAAACATCAATGAGAGAGAAACATCGATCAGCTGCCTCCTGCACGCCCCCCACTGGGGATGTGCCCGCAACTAAGGTACATGCCCTTGACCGGAATCGAACCCGGGACCCTTCAGTCCACAGGGCGACGCTCTATCCACTGAGCCAAACCGGTCAGGGCTAGACACTTTTTTAGAAGTTAAGAAATTAAAAAGTGAAAAATGTGAATCTCTCAAAGTACTTAAAGGGGGCTAAACTGAAATTTGAGCATTAAGTGTTACTCCTTTTTATAAAGATATTCTATATAATAAAAGCCTAGGTGGTGTCATGCTCTCACGTGACGTCGTCACAAGATGGCTGCCACAAGATGGCTGGCAGGGGAGGGCAGTTGGGGGCAACCAGGCTGGCAGGGGAGGGCAGTTGGGGGCCATCAGGCTGGCAAGGAAGGGTAGTTGAAGGCGAGATCAGGCCGACAGGGGAGGGCAGTTGGGGGGTGACCAGGCCAGCAGGGGAGGGCAGTTGGGGGTGACCAGGCTGGAAGGGAAGGGCAGTTGGGGGCGATCAGGCTGGCAGGAGAGGGCAGTTGGGGGTGATCAGGCTGGCAGGGGAGGGCATTGGGGGCGATCAGGCAGGCAGGGGAGCAGTTAGGCGTCAGTCAGGCCAGCAGGTGAGCGGTTAGGAGCCAGCAGTCCCAGGTTGTGAGAGGGATGTCTGATTGCCAGTTGCGGGATTGGGCCTAAATTGACAGTAGGACATCCCCTGACATGTCCCAGATTGGAGAGGGTGCAGTCCGGGCTGAGGGACAATCCCCCACTCGCGCACAAATTTCGTGCACCGGGCCTCTAGTGTTTAGTATAATTTTAATGTGTTCTCCACTAATAGTATAGATGACTTAGGATGTTTGATTTGGAAGGTTGTCCCTCCAAGGGTTAAACTTTCACTACTGCCTAGTTTCTCTGTTTACAAATTATATGGGATATAAATCTGAAGACTTCCCTGAGTTAACAGTTTTTGTATGTTGAGTTAACAGTTTTTGTATTGTGATTTAGTACACATTTTCAGTTCCTTATCCAGTTTCATAAACATAGAAGAGTAGACTGATACAGATGTGAAGATGAATGTTCAAAGAAATTATTTGGTTTTATAGGAAAATTAATAATAGGCATTGGCATATGAATTTTTAAAATTCTCTTTTTCTATAATTATTCAAAGCTTCTAGGGCAATGGTCGGCAAACTGTGGCTTGCGAGCCACATGTGGCTCTTTGGCACCTTGAGTGTGGCTCTTCCACAAAATACCACGGCCTGGGCGAGTCTATTTTGAAGAAGTGGCGTTAGAAGAAGTTTAAGTTTAAAAAATTTGGCTCTCAAAAGAAATTTCATTCGTTGTACTGTTGATATTTGGGTCTGTTGACTAATGAGTTTGCCGACCACTGTTAGGGGAATGAAGAAAATTTAAATCCATTTAAATTTGGCTGTTGATACCAAAAATTTTTTTTAAAATTATTTTTCAGTTTTATCCTTCATTAATAGTCTTATAAACATCTGTGGTAGAAATCACATACCATTTTTAATAATTGACAAAGCAGAATTGCTTTAGGAATGCACATTATTGGTTTGCCCCTATTGTATTCTTATAGGCTTAGAAATTAAATTTTTTTCTGATAAGTTATTAATCTTTATATTGGAGGTGTCTGTTTTGCATTTTAAAAATCTTATTTCTAATAATTGGAAAGTTAGCTGTAAATTACTTTAAATATTAATAATAATAATTTAATTTCTTATATAACTATTTACTAAAATAAAGTTCTCATTCTCACCATTGTCAAGTAATTCCTGTGACTATTCCTTGCCTAATGCTAGGTATTCACACCTACCATACCAATAGCAAATTAGTATGGTGACTGTTACATTTTTATTCACAAGTGTTTAGATTTTACCTATTTTAAATATGATTAATTTAAGTTGATGTGACATCATGATTTAAGACAGCAGGCATCATTTCTTTTGACTAATTCTACATGTGGTATTTAAATTTAACTAATTGGTATAAATATGCCATATTTCATAAACTTTATGATATCTGTAGTTTTTCAAATCAGTACCATATTATTTTCGGAGCTGAATATAGAAGGACAATAATTTTCCTAGTTTCCTCTAGCAATCTCTCATACTGTGAGCAGAAGGAGAAATAAAATTATATAAGCTAGAATAACATTTTTCATTACTTATTTCTTATAGGAATCTCCACCTGCCTCAAAACTCTGCTTTCCTGAAAATGAATCTTCTCCCTCTTCACCAAAGCACCAAGATACAGTTAGTATGATAAGAGTTTATAGTAAAATTTAGTCCAGTTATTTCAATCAATTCAGTAAATTGATTTTTTCAAAGTATAATGTTTAAATACTTCTTGGGCTTTTATTAAATTTCATTGGTTTTTAAAAAGATAATCACAAGTAAAATAGGTTTAAATTAAAAATCAGATTTTATTAATGTAAAAGCCTCTGTGTAAAATATGGCATATTCATGATTAATTTATATACCATATTTGTAAGTGATTAATTTATTTGATTTTTAAAAATATTGGTAAATATAAAAATCCCTGGAGAAGGCCATCAAGGTATACTTTTCCTTTTTTTCCTCAGGCCAGCAATCTAAAGGTAAGCATTTTCCTCCCTAATGAGCATAGATGCCATTGTTTTTCTATGCTGTAAAACACATTGCCCATTCTATGCTAGGTGAATATTGGAGAGTTTCCCCTAAACTGAAAAACCTCCAAGTGGTTTCTCTCTAGATACTTGTCTTGCGGTATGAAATTTTACTTGATCTCTGTATCTGAAGTCCCTCCAGTCTTGTCTTCTCTTTCAGTGGATTCTCTTTTCTTTTAGAATGAAGACTGAAGGTTTGTTTTTTGTTTGTTTGTTTGTTTTTTTTGAATCCTCACCCAAGGATATGTTTTATTGATTTTAGGAAGAGAGAGAGAGAGAGAGAAACATCGATTGGTTGCCTCTCATATGCACCCTGACTGGAAGTCGAACCCGCAACCTGGGTATGTGCCCTGATCAGGAATCGAACCTGTGACCCTTTGGTGCAGGGGGCAATGCTCCAACAAACTGAGCCATACTGCCCAGGGCAAGACTGCAATTTTTAATGAAGACTACAAGATTGTGCATGCTCTGGTTCTTGGTTGCTTCTCCAGCCTTACCTCATACTTCTTGGTCCTAATCCTTCCTCCTGTCTTATTTTCCTCCAACTACACTACCCTTCCACTCAGTCCTCAAAAAAGCCTGTTTTTCAGCACTGTCGTTCCTCTGACCACTGGAACATTTTTCTCCCACATCTTTGCCTAACTTCTGTTCGTTCATTTGCTTCCTCAGAAAATTTTATTCAAATCTAGATTTGATCAGGTTTCTCTGAAATACATAAAGCATTTATTTGATTATGATATTTGATTACATGAAATAGAATAATTTTTCATTTCTATCTTCTAGAAACCTTGAACCTTCTATTTATGCCTGTCTTCCCTACTAGACAAGGAAAAGCATCATTAGAGCAGAAATGGGATCACCCCAATACCTGTTGCAGTGCCAGTTAGTAGCTGTTCAGTAAATGTTTGTTGAATGAGTAAATAAAAGTTTTAAAGCTTTTTAAAACATAAACTTTTATTGTTACTTCCTTATTTTATGAAACTATGATAGACTGTTATTTATTAGATAGTTTCCCATTTGTTAGAGTCAAGGATTTTCACAGATGCTAAATTTTACTTTTCTAACTCTTTATCCCTAACCTAGTCAGGTCTTTCATGGTTCATATCACTTTTTGCACACATCCCCTTCTGACATTGCTCAGGTGTAGTTCCCCTGCCTCTAATGTCCTTGGTGTTTCTTAGTTAAACTTTACAGTTAAATGCTGTGCTGACTTTTTAGGAGGCTTTGCCAGACTAACTTTAGCATTTTAATGATCTCTCTTTTTTTTTTTTTTTCCTGAACTCTTGTCACTTACTGCATTGAATGGTGCGAAAGTTACCTCATGTACCCTTTGTCTCCCTACTAAGGTTTTAAGCTCCTAAGGGATAGATAGAGACTAACTTTCTACTTTTTATCTTTTGTATTATTTAACACAGTCCTGGGTTTATAAGTATTAAATGTAGATAACTGAAAACAAGATTTTAGTGGTTTTATAAAGAATTACTGCATGGATCTAAGATGGTCTTACTACCATACTCTATCAGTCCATCTAGAAAAAAGCAGAACCCCCTTTTAACTTATTTTACATATAGGTAAAATATAATTCCTAATATCTTTTATAAATTATTTATATTTTGATAAAAGGAAATTCCTAGGTAATCTTAGAAATAGGACATTGTAAATGGTCTATATAGAGTTATAATGGACTGTTTACAAATTATTTTTCCACTAGAGGTCTGGTGCACTAAATTTGTGCACTGTGGGGGGGGGGTTCCCTCAGCCCAGCCTGCAACCTCTCGCAGTCCGGGAGCCCTCAGGGGATGTTTGACGCCCTCCCCCCAAGGAGCAGGCCAAAGCTGGCAGTGGGACATGCTTAGCGCTGCTGCGGAGGCGGGAGAGGCTCCCCACCACCACCACTATGCTCACCAGCCCTGAGCCCACTTCTGGCTGAGCAGCGCTCCCCCGGTGGGAGGGCACTGACCAACAGGGGGCACCTCCTGCGTTGAGCGTCTGCCCCCCTGGTGGTCAGTGTGCGTCATAGCGACAAGTCATTCCGCCGTCCAGTCTATTTGCCTATTAGCCTTTTATTATATAGGACTAGAGGCCTGATGAATGAAAATTCATGCAAGAGTAGGCCTTCCCCTGGCTGCCACCGGCTTCGTTCTTGCACCCGGGACCTGGGCTGGCTTCCCCCGGGCTGCCTGCAGGCACCCAGGACCCGGGCTGGCTTCCCCCGGGCCGCCCGCAGGCACCCGGGACCTGGGCTGGCTTCCCTCCAGCCCGGTTTCATCAGGAAGGACATCCAGAATGATGTCTGGAAGACGTCCAGTCTAATTAGCATATTACCTTTTTATTATTATAGATGCCTTAGCCATTTTCTGAAGAGTTTGAAAGCAACTAGACCAGGGGTGGGCAAACTTTTTGACTCGAGGGCCACAATGGGTTCTTAAACTGGACCAGAGGGCCGGAACAAAAGCATGGATGGAGTGTTTGTGTGAACTAATATAAATTCAAAGTAAAGGAGCAGAGGGGAGAGCAAGAGAACCGGATAGAACAGCCGGATCTGGCCCACGGGCCGTAGTTTGCCCACGGCTGAACTAGACCATCCTGGACTCATGGTATCCTCTGATGGCCATCACCAATGTTTCTTCTGTTATTGTTTGTGTACCTCCAAGTGGAAAAAAAACAAAATAGTGAACAGCTCTGTTAATTCTACCTGAGGCCAGTCTGTTTTTACATAGCCACTCCTTTCCCTTGGAATGGGGAATGCTGGGAAATGTGCCTCCTCCATGCTGCCAGCCCCTCGTTACTGAGGCTTCTGCCCTCGTTGACTTCTCCTCTCTCCCTCTCCCTTTACTCTCTTCTCTTTTTCCCTTGATTCCACTGAATTTTATCCATCTTTCTCACTCTTAGTTAATACGAGGATATTTACATGTCTCTTTCTTTGTGAGTTAAAATCTGGTTGGTATAAAGCCTTTAGTGGTAAGAACAAGGAGGCTACAAATTTAGATATAAAAATCCTATATAATAAAAGGCTCACATGCAAATAGACCGAACAGCGGAACAACTGAACAACTGGTCGCTATGACGTGCGCTGACCACTAGGGGGTGCAGGCGGAACATGGTGGGCGTAGGCAACAGGTGGCAGAGTGTGAACATGGCGGGCGTTGGCCGTTGTGGGATGGTGGAGCAGGTGAGGCGTTGCGCTGGTTGCTGTCACTAGGATAAACCTCTGATGGTTACTGAACATTCTTTGCTCCCATGCACTGTGGTCCTGCCTAGCACTCACACCTGCTGCCGGTGCCAGCCCGGCTTATACCTGCTCCTGGCGCTGGAGCGGCAGCTGCTGGCCCCTTGGGGCTTCTCTACCTTTCCCTGTTCCTGAGGGGTGATCGGTGCCAGCAGCAGCTGCTCAAACCCCCTGCCAGCACTGGAGCCACTGCTCACAACCACTTTCGGTGCCATCCCCACTCGCACCTGCTGCTGGTGGCCAGCATTGGTCCTGATCACTCAGTGCTGTCAGCGGGTGCGAGCGGCAGCTGCCAGCCCCAATCACCTCTGAGGGCTTCTCCACCTCCCCCTGCTCCTGAGGGGTGATAGGGGGAGCAGCCACTGTTTGCACCTGCTGATGGCACCAGCCCTGCTCGCACCTGCTGCCATCAGCACATGGGAGCAGCAGTGGCAGTAGTGGGGCTGCCAGCAGACAGGGGATTGGGGGCTGAGTGCGAGGGGCCGGGCGGGGGTGTGGAGGATGGGCCAAGACCTGCCCCTGTGCCCACTGCAGCCTCGTGGCCCACAGTTCCTTTCAAGGTGCATGAATTCATGCACTGGGCCCCTAGTAATATCATAGTGTTAGCTATTGATGTCATCTTAAACTCTGCACAAATTGCCCGTCTTCCTATTCAAACTCTTCTTTATTTATTTTTATTTTTTTAATATTTTTATTGACTTTTTAAGAGAGGAAGGGAGAGGGATAGAGAGTTAGAAACATTGATGAGAGAGAAACATTGATCAGCTGCCTCCTGCACGCCCCCTACTGGGGATCGAGCCTGCAACCAAGGTACATGCCCTCGACCGGAATCGAACCTGGGACCCATCAGTCTACGGCCCAATGCTCCATCCACTGAGCCAAACTGGTCAGGGCTCTTTAGTTTTTTTTAATCAAAACTTTATTAAAATGTAATTCACATGCCATGCAATTCACTCATTTAAAGTATATAATTCAGTTGTTTTTAGTATATTCAAATATGTGCAACTATCATCATAGTCAAATTTAGACTATTTTCATCATCTCAGAAACCTGTACCCATTGCTGTCACCCCTCTACCTCTAGATCCCACTAAGCCTTAAGCATACAGTAATCTTTTCTGTCTCACTATATTTGCTTATTCTGGACATTTTATCTAATATCTTACCTAATAATAAACATGTAAATTGACCATACCTCCGCTACGCTCACAAGCCAATCAGGAGTGATATGCAAATTAACCAAACAAAGATGGAAATTAATTTGCATACACAGGTGCCAAGCGACCAGGGGCAGGTGTTCTGCCCCACCCCCGGTCTCTCAGGGCCTCTGGGCAGCGTGGGAAGGTGGGGCTGGAGCGGAAAGCGGCGGCTCCGGGACTGGGCCAGAGTGGAAAAGCGGTGCTGGCAGCCAGGGAAAGGAAGGCCCATTTTAGCATGAATCTTCATGATTCGGGCTTCTAGTAATCATATAAAATATCTGTTCTTTCTTGACAGACCTTTTTCACTTAGCATATTTTCATTCAGTCTCTTCTAATCAAGCCAGATTTAAAATTACATTTCTTTTTTTTTTAAATAAATCTTTATTGTTCAGATTATTACAGTTGTTCCTCTTTTTTCCCCCCATAGCTCCCCTCCACCCGGTTCCCACCCCACCCTCTGCCCTTACGCCCCCCCGTCCTCATCCATAGGTGTACGATTTTTATCCAGTCTCTTCCCACACCCCCCACACCCCTTTCCCCCTGAGAATTGTCAGTCCACTCCCTTTCTATGCCCCTGATTCTATTATATTCACCAGTTTATTCTGTTCATCAGATTTTTAATTCACTTGATTTTTAGATTCACTTGTTGATAGATATGTATTTGTTGTTCATAATTTTTATCTTTACCTTTTTCTTCTTCCTCTTCTTAAAGAATATCTTTCAGCATTTCATATAATATTGGTTTGGCAGTGATGAACTCCTTTAGCTTTTTTTTATCTGTGATGCTCTTTATCTGACCTTCAATTCTGAATGATAGCTTTGCTGGGTAGAGTAATCTTGGTTGTAGGTTCTTGCTATTCATCACTTTGAATATTTCTTGCCACTCCCTTCTGGCCTGCATAGTTTCTGTTGAGAAATCAGCTGACAGTCGTATGGGCGCTCCCTTGTAGGTAACTAACTGTTTTTCTCTTGCTGCTTTTAATATTCTCTCTTTGTCTTTTGCTCTTGGCATTTTAATTATGATGTGTCTTGGTGTGGTCCTCTTTGGATTCCTTTTGTTTGGGGTTCTGTGTGCTTCCTGGACTTGTAAGTCTATTTCTTTCACCAGGTGGGGGAAGTTTTCGATCATTATTTCTTCAAATAGGTTTTCAGTATCTTGCTCTCTCTCTTCTTCTGGCACCCCCATAATTCTGATGTTGGTATGCTTGAAGTTGTCCCAGAGGCTCCTTACACTATGTTCCCTATTTTTGGATTCTTTTTGCTTTTTGCTTTTCCAGTTGGGTGTTTTTTGCTTCTTTGTATTTCAAATCTTTGACTTGATTCTTGCAATCCTCTAGTCTGCTGTTAGGTCTCTGTATATTATTTTTTATTTCAGTCAGTGTATGCTTAATTTCTAGTTGGTCCTTTTTCATTTCCTCGAGGGTCTCGCTAAATTTATCGGCCTTTTTTAGAAAATTCTTTTAAAACCTTATAACTGTGGTTTTGAACTCTATATCCAGTAGTTTGCTTTCCTCCATTTCTTTCATTTGTGACATGTTTCTTTATCTCTACATTTTGGCTGCTTCCCTGTGTTGATAGAGTGGCTTTGTGTGCTAGGTGTCCTATAGGGCCCAGTGGCTCAGCCTCCCCAGTTACCTGAGGTGGACACTCTTGGTGCATCCCTTTTTGGGCTCTGTGCACAGTCTTGTTATAGTTCAGCCTTGATTGTTGTTGGTATCACTGGGAGGAATTGACCTCCAGGCCAATTGGCTGTGAGGATCAGCTGTGTCTATGCTGGGAGAACTTCTGGGCTGGAGACACCCTTATGAGATAAGACTTGCAAAAGCCTCTGTGCTCAGCTTGGATGGGGCGGAGTCTCAGTGCAGAGCAGACAGCAATGGCTTCCCGTCAGCCCTGCCCTAATAGGCCCCTGTGTCTCAGTGTACCATGGTAATCACTGCAAGAACCTCTGAGAGAAAGCTGCCCTGGAGTTTTGCCCCCTGCCAGACAGTCCAGTTTCTCCCTGAATGAGTCTGGGTCCCCAGAGTCTCGCCTGGAACTGGAGTTCAGAGCCATTGGGAGCTTTTGTCTCCCTCCGGATTGAGAAAGCCAGCCGCGTACTCAGTTGCCAGCCCTCTCCGTGCGCACGCCTCCGAACCTCTGCCTTCTGCAGCTCCTCTGAGTGCTTTTCTCTTTCCTTCTAGTTGTAGAATTTCCACTCAGCCCGCCTTCCTGTGGTTCTGCATGATGTCCGTTTTGTCTTTTAGTTGTAGTTTTGAAATTGTTGTGCGAGGCAGCAGTTTAGGTGTTTACCTATGCCGCCATCTTGGTTTCTCCTCTAAAATTCCATTTCTTAATGTAAATTTTAAACATGTTTATTTTTAATTAATTTTCAGTTTCCAAATGCATTATTTTTCTTTTTTTAAACATTTTTTTGAAAATACACTTTAATTATATTTAACTAAACAAAACAATGTTCTTAAAAACAAAACTTAAATTTTATAAGAACAGAAAAACGTTTTCCTATTTAATTGTCTTTGGATGATGATATATCCTGACACTCCCATTGTGGTGTGGCGGTAATGTTCCATCTTGAGGTGCTTGCTTTAGGTAATCCTGCTTTGAAAAAATTGTCAAGTTTAGTTTGAACTTTTGAAGTCTGCTGTTTTTTATAATTAACTCCCTAAAATTTCGAAAATGGGTGTAATAAAGCTGAATTTCATTATTTGATGGTCAATATTATTAGATTGTGGAGATGGGATCTAAGCACTGATAACTTTATAATTGGGGTGCATTGTCATTTTTCATAGTCGCTTTCAAATCATTTTTGGAAATGCAGTGTGTACAATTTTAAAATTTATTATATTTTCTATAATATGACTACAGTACAGATTTAATACGATTTTGGTGGGCTGATTTAAGAACCTTATCTCTCTGTCACAATCTGCCTATTAGAAAATGCATTTTAAAGTTCTAGATTACTGAGTAAGATTTTATCCAACTTGGAAACTTGAGCTTTTCTACCTGTATTTCCAGTTATGGTATTAAAATACATTACCCATTTGGAGAAAAGGACATTTCAACACTTGCTTTAACAAAAGTGTTAATGGACAAGTGTGGTAGTTTTTTTTATTGAATAATACCATTTTAAAGCCTTTCTAAAAACATAATTTGAATATCTAAGTTTTTAATAACACTGGTTTAAAAATTTTATTAAGTTGAAATTTGTGTAACAAAATTAACCATTAATCATCTTAAAATACACAGTTCAGTGTATATATTTCGTATGTTTATAATATGTAGAGCTATCCCTTCTATCTAGTTTCAGGACATTCTCATCCCTCAGAGGGAAGCTCACACCTCGTCCAGGGGTGGGGAACCTTTTTTCTGCCAGGGGCCATTTGGATATTTATACATCATTCGAGGACCATACAAAATTATCAGCTTAAAAATTAGCCTACTATATTTAGTCAAACATTCAATGAACTCCCCTCTAACGCCTTGGCAGTGTCAGACCAAATGATTTTGTGGGCCTCTTGTGGGCCCACCCCTTTCATTAAGTAGTCAGTGCACATCTTCTCATCTCCCTCCCCTCTCCTCCTAGCAACCACTAGTGTGCCTTCTGTCTCTTTTATTTGTTCTGGAAATTTCTGGGTCTTTTTCAACACTATATCATTGTGCAAGTTTACTTTTCTGTATTACAAGAATCTTAGTATTAAATGATTATAATATAATTAACCTGAATGTGATTATAATATGATGGACTGCATTGATTTTGATACATAATACTTGTTAGCCAAAATTGGGAAATACCTATTTTACTAAATGAATGCCACATTGATTAGAAGTTCTGGAGCCTGCAAAGTGATTATGAACCTGGAAGTTTTCTCAAATTACATAATGGAACTGGCATTTTATTATTTCCTTGCCTTAATTAGGATAGATTTTTTTGGTTAAAATTTAATCATATTTTGCTAACCCTTATTGAAACATTTTTGCTTATTTTATCGAGTTTTCTTTGAGTAGCAACTATATTTAGACTAAGATATATTCATGTGTGAAAAAGGGAATTTTTTTTTTTTACCAGACTTAGGATATTTTTATGAAGTTATTTTATTAAGCAACACAAAAACATTGGTTAATTTTGAATCCTGTTAAGTAGAGAAAGTATATCAGATAGTTGTTGAAATAAAGATCTGTCTAATTTTTTTCTCCCAAATCTCTCACCTGTATAGCCAAACCTATATTATTTATCTGCCCACTTAGCACTTCTATGTCAGATTCAGAAACTTTGGTGTTTGAAAGTTACATTTCTCTTACATTTCTTTTTTGTAATAGCACTGCTAATTTGTTGGTTTATTACTTCAACAAATATGTATTGAACTACATGTAAGGCACTGGTCTTATATTAATGAACATAACAGATATGATCCCAGCATACAACCTATTGGAGTATTCAGTGAATAAATAATGGATATATCGTTATACTTTACATTAATTGCAATGAAAGAGACAAAACTGGGGGCAGTAGTAAATAATGGGAGGGGTGGAGGAGTGGTCAGGGAAAGCTTCTCTTAAAAAAAGTGTCATTGAAGCTGAGATGCCACATCTACCCATTGCTCAAGCTTGGGAGTTTCCCTCACATCTTCCCTCTCACCCTCACATTCTGTTTTCTGAATCTCTCTCAAATTTGGACCCTCTTCACTCTCTGTCACTGCCCTAGCTCAGGCCTTCAACATTTCTTATGGAAATTATTAGGTTACTTTTGTAGTTGGATCCCAGTCTGCCACCCTTTCTTAGTTCATTCTTTCCTCTGCCTATTACTTGCTACTTCACCTCATCCAATACTCTGAGAACACTTAAAGGCCCTCACAGGTTATGTTCTCTCTAGCTTCTGTGCCTTTGTACTGTCTGTTTTTTTCATCTCCTGTTTCCATCTAGCTAACTGTTATTCCTTAGCTCAAGTATCAGCCTCCAGGAAGCCTTCTTTCTCTCCCTGGTTGATTTAGTTACAGCTTTCTCACAGCACTTAATCACATTGAATGGTAATTGTTTTTGTATTTGCACATTTTTGATATGGCAGATTTTGTTCTTATTTTATATTCAAGTTAGAGTGCTTAATATTTAGAGCGTTAGTAATTGGGTCTTGATCCCTGTGAGAATTTTGTGAAAGTTTTAGACCTTTTTGTTGAATGATGCATATACATGCACAAATTTTGTGCCAGTTTTAATCCATCCATTGATTAGGTAAGAATCCCTGATTTAGAGTGTCTTTCTCATCCTCAGGCATAGGCTGTTGTCATTATGGCTATTCCTCTGTGTTTTGATACCTGTATTTCCTTTCTGCCTCTGGGTTGTTGCCCTGCACAGTTTCAATTTTGGCATTTTTTTTATAGGCTTGATTCCTATCTCTATCCTTCCAGTTCCTGTGCTCACATAACCAGTACCCATCCTCTCAGATTAATGGTGTTACTTAGTTCCTGTACCATTGAAATTATTTTTTTCTCTCTACTTCTGATAGTAACTTTTGAGGAATGTTCTTACTGAACATCCTGTGCACACTTATAACTGTGTAGTTGATGTTTTTGTTGAGACACAACAAAGAGCTTTTATGAAGAGTATCAGACTTGCATATCTAAGGCAATCTAACATATGCTTTATGAAAAAAATTATAGTAAAACTTCATGAGTGTTTCTAAAATTCCCAGTATACAAAAAAAAGTGGGTCAGCAGCAACAATATGTCACCTTTGTTTATAGATGTGAGTTTTTATCAGACCAAGCAAAACTTTCAACATTACCTTTTAGATATTATTGAGAAAATATTTTATATTGTGTTTATCTCTCATACAAGAAATATCTATTTTTTTGTAATTAAAGTACATGGAGAAAATAGCTAAGGTGTCAGTTAAATAAAAATAAATTTTGAATTAGGAATATTTTTTATATGTGTGTATATGTTTCAGCTAAAATAAAATTGACTGCTCTGTCATGTACATACAGTGCTTCCTAATACTGATGATTACCATAGGCACCAATTCATTTTGATTAAATTCATTTTAATATCTGAAGCTAAAGCAATGAGGAAGTGCTCTTTAGTTCCACCTGAAATAATTTTACAATAACATTTAACTTGAGCATAGTGACTTTTACTTTCATAGGGTTTGGTGATTTAAGCTGTGTCGCTATTTTTTACATCAACTGACTAATATATCTAGTTTATCCAGGGCCCACTTTACCATCTGATAATATGTTTAATGAAGCACATACTGAATTTTTTATGCCACATTAAAGCCAATTTTATGCATAGTGCCATTACTTTTGAATAGTTCATTAAATACAGTCACTGCATTTGTTCTACCTAGATATTTTTACATTTTGACAAAGTGGATTAGTATCAAATAATTTTCAGACTACTAGTATATTGTTGTAAAGTAGCAGCAGAATAATTCATTTTTTGGTATTTTATCATAACATTGTGTCACTTTCTTTGAACAGCAAATCACAAATAATTTTTCCAGTGCTGACTTGTAGCATTTATATGGAAATCTAATTTGATAGCAAAATACTTTATGGGGCTTCTATGACTTGAGAAGAAGAAGTTTTAAATTATAGAATTACTGAAAATAACCTTATAGATGTATTAAGAAGTTATATTCTTAACACCTTGCTGGACCAGCTGTTTCGAGGCAGAACTTGCCCGTGTGGCTGGCTGCTTTTCTTTTAGTAGTTTTGGCAACCCACGGTTTCCCTTATTGTTCCACAGACCAGTGTTTTGTTCTTCAGTAATAGTTCAGCTGTAGATATGCTATTGTAGTAATTACCTTGGTAAATATGATGCCAGGAACCAAGAAAAGGCTATAAGATGGATAATATAGTCTGTTGTAACTTTTTGCCTTTTCCTATATTATATATGTTTTTAAAAACACTTTATTGTTGAAAGTATTATGTATGTCTCCTAGTTTCCCCCATTGACCTCTTCTAGCCTGCCCACCCCCCGCCCCGCCAGGCCTTTACCACCCTATTATCAGTGTCCATGGGTTATGTATATACTTACAAGTTCTTTGGTTGATCTCTTCCCATCCACCCACCCTCTGTGTTATATATCTTGAAGTTACAAATATAGCCACTCTTTACTTTCACAAAGCTTCCTTACTAAAGTTCCATATTTTATTATTTTTGCTGGATTATATGTCTTGAATCTGATGTGTCCTCTCCATGGAATCATTGTTTCGAGTGCTAACTGCTGTTTTGGTATATATAAAGATTTAAATTTCTAAAAAAAGCGATCCAAAAGAGGTTTGTAAAGACGGTCTGTGTTACATGTTGTTTGTGAATTGTTGTTCAGATGACAGAATGTAAGTATTTGCTTGAACCTCTTTCCAGTCATAGTTTTCAGAAATATGGGTGATTCGCCCTAACCGGTTTGGCTCAGTGGATAGAGTGTCGGCCTGCGGACTGAAGGGTCACAGGTTTGATTCCGGTCAAGGGCACATGCCCGGGTTGCGGGCTTGATACCCAGTAGGGGGTGTGCAGGAGGCAGCCGATCATGATTCTCTCTCATCATTGACATTTCTAACTCTCTCTCCCTCTCCCTTCCTCTCTGAAATTAATTCAAAATAAAAATAAAAAGAACACAGAATATTTCTGAAAAAAAGAAATATGGGTGATTCAAGTAACGGATTGGTTGACCAGGAATTTTTTTATTCTGGCTTCTTCGTTAGTCCCATCAATATAATTAAACCAAGAAACTTCTTTATATCTATCAACATAAAAAACATCTGTCTATGGTAAAGGTTTAGCAGAGGTTTTGTGGTATTTTTCCATTTGTTGATGGTATAAATTGATTTGAGAAGTAATGAAATCAACAAATAAATGGGGACCTAACCACTTTGGTTCAGTGGATAGTGTTGGCCGGTCGGCTACAGGGTCCTGGGTTTGATTCCAGTCAAAGGCATGTACCTCGGTTTCAGGCTCGATCCCTGACCCTGGTGGGGGCATGTGTGGGAGGCAACCAATTGATGTGTCTCTATTATATTGATGTTTCTCTCTCTCTGTCTTTCTCCCTCCCTCCCGCTCTCTCTAAAATTCAGTAGAAAAATATCCTTGGGTGAGGATTAACAGCAACAAACAATTAAAAAAAAAAAGCTTACTTATACTTTGTGGGTCTTCAGATTGAACAGTTACATCTGAAATATTTATAAAATTCTCCAGAGCTGGTAAAATGTCTTTTTCTGCTCATTCTTCTTCAGAATCACTTTCACTATCAGATACTATCACATTTCTCTCTTGCCTTCATGATGGTCTAATGTCAGACTCATTACTATCTTCTGACAAAGTACTATCTTTCAGCTGACTACCAAAATCAGTCAGATAAAGTATCTGCACATAATTTGCTCAAGTGGTCTTCTCTGCTGCAATGTGGTTTTAAAAAAAGAATTAGATGTATTTTAAAGAATTAGATATATTGTTTGTCACATCTCTGAAAATACTGATGAGCTGAGAAGAAGACATGAATTAACTTATGACCGGTCAACAATGTTTGGACACGGAAACACGAGTATACTTGTGACTGGTCAGCAAGGTGTTAAAAAGAACTAAACACAATACATACAAACTAATCTTTTCTTTTAAGCTAATTTTTAAGAGTATCAGATCATTTTGATCTAGTCATATGTAAAGGTTTGGACTTCATTGTCTATATGAATGATATATATATATACATATATATATACGCAGTATTACTCTGTTCCATAGGGTCAAGAAAAATATGGATTATTAAATGTAACAAAAATTACTGAAAATGGAAAAAAGGTTCGGTAAGTACATAAATCATAAATGTTCTGATATGTTTCATCTGATTGAAATAAAGAAAACCTATGAATTTAATTATATTCTAGTAGAAATGTTTAAAAAGTCTATAAGAATTTCAAATAATATATTTTCTAATATAATGTATGTATTATTGTCATGAAATGTATGAAATTTTTTCTTTGTCTTAACATATTAAGGTGAAATTAAATTAGAGGTGAAAAGGCAGAGGATTCTGAGCAAGGATTAGCTTTATTAAAAATTTTTTAATAAGTAATAAATGCACATGACAGAAATCAAAGGCATGCACAATATTTAATCAAAAGTCAGTCACCCAGCCATCAGTTTCTCTCCCTAGAGGCAACCAGCTAAATCTAATGAAATGTAGTATTCTCTTCAGAGATAGAATATATATATTTGTATGTGCATAGATTAATTTTTAAATACAATCTTTTGACAGTTTATCTTGGATATGATTTCATTTTATTGCATGCAGAGCTGCCACATTGTTTGTGACTGCTGCATAGTTACATATTGTATCACAGTTCATTTAACTATTTGTTATTTGCAAGTATGTAAATATGCCTATCTATTGGTAGGCATTTAGGATGTTTACATTTTTTTGCTATTACAAACAAAATTATACCTAGTATCTTGCATAGTTTATTTTGTAAGTATATAAGTAGGCCTGTAGAATAAATTTTATAAAAGTGGAATTGCTAGGCCATATTCAATGGTCATCTTCATAGTGTTCCAAATTATTCTCTAAAGCATTGAATTAGTCCATACTTCTCAGTAGCAGTGGATTTCTCCACACCTTTGCAGTTTAATATGTTGTCAAATTCTTTGATCTTTGCTAATAGAAATTAGAGAGAAAATGGTATTTTTTATTTGTCTTTGTGTGTGTGGGATAGAGTGTCATAAGTCATTTGTATTTTTGTTGTTGAATTGTCAGTTCCTACCCTTGTTTTTCTATTGAGTTGTTGGCTTGTTTGGTTGATGTCTTTGTAAGCCAAGTTGCATTTTCTCCAGTTTTTAAAAATTTGTAAAATGTTATGATTTTATAATCCAAATGAGATCAGTCTGTTGTTTAAGAAAGCATTTAAAATCTACATGTAGTTGAATTTTCAAATCTATGTGGATGAGCAATCAAATCTATGCTTATATTGAACTGTCTTTGTCCAATATTAGTACTTGGAAGTTTTTAGTGCTTGAAAATAGTGTTACAAATACTGCAACTATCTGTTCTTTAAACTGTTCTTCAGTACAAATCACTTGTAAATTTGGTCTCTATTTTTCTCTTTCTCTCTTTTGACTGTATTTAGTAAAAATAATTATTTGGCCACTTGGTTTTTATTGTTGTTTTAACTGTGATAGTCTTATAGGTTTTCTACTTTTTTGGGGAATACTTTTGTTGATTTATATTTTCCTAAGAATATCATCCATTTTCCTATCAAATTTACATAGAGTTGAACAAAATAGTCTTTGCATTTCCAATATATTAGTGGTCCTCATATATTTTGATCTGAGGAACCTTTTAAACTCTTAAAAATCATTAATTACTGCAAAGAACTTACATTCTTATAGTTTATTGTTACTTACTGTGAGGAATTAAAACACAATTTAAGAATATTTATTAACTTTTAAAGCTAATAACCTGTTACATGTTAACATGGAGAACATTTTTATGAAGAAAACCCCCTGTATTTTCCAATACATAGAAAATTTCCATGAGAAGCATTACATTGTTATACATTTTTACAAATCTTTAATATCTGGCTTAATGGAAAATAGCTAGATTTTCATCTCTGCTTGTAGTCAGTTAGCTGTGACATATTATTTTGGTTGAAGTATATGAAGAAAATCTTTCTTTACACAGATAAAGTTGAAAAAGGGAAAAATATTTTAATAGCCTTTTCAGATTATTGTGCATATTATTTCTCTTGCACTGAAACTCCACAAAGGTTAGTTTCATTGAATACTGAAAAATCATCAGTGAACTTCTCATACTTAATTACATGAAAATCCATGGGTCTGTGTTGCATTTTGAATGAATCTTTACCTGTGCATAATTTTGTAGCGTCTTGTCGGTCATTTGGAAAATACTTGTTTAAGTTTACTGATTTCAAATGTTGACACTTTATTTTATTATATTAAAGAATCACAAATCATAATAGTCACTAAGTAATGGAAAATTGACAACTTCATAGAAGCAGATATGCCAAGTTTTCCAAAATCTTTCTTTTTGAAACTTTAGTTTTTTATTGTCAACAAATGTGTGTTATGTGCCATTGAGTCAGCTCCGACTCCTAGCCACCAAGGATGAATGAGTGATAGTCATCATGTCCTGTTCTCTACAGCCTTGTTCAGCTCCTGTATACTCATGCCTATGGCTTTTATGGAGTCAGTCCATTTCATATTTTGTCTTCCCTTACCTGTGGTCTTCTATTTTTTCCAGCATTTTTGTCTTTTCCAAAGGACCCTGTCTTCTCATGGTGTGCTTGAAGTAGGACAGTTTTAGTTTTGCGATTTTTGCCTCCAGCAATGTCTGAGGCTTAATTTGCTCTAGGATCCACTTGTTCATCTTTCTGGTGGTCCAGGGTATGCTTAGAGCTCTTCTTCAACACCATGTTTCAAGTGAATCACTTTTTTCCTCTCAGCCTTCTTCACTGTTCCACTTTCACATCAGTACATAGTATTTGGAAATATGAGGGTGTGGATGACCTTAATCTTGGTCTCTAATGACACATCCTTGCTCTTCGTGATCTTTCATAATTCTTCATTTGCTGCCCTTCCAAGTCTCAGCCTTCTTTTCATTTCTTGGCTGCAGTCTCCATTGGAATTGATGACTGAACCAAGGTAAGCAAAATCTTTAACAATATCAATATCTTCATTGTCTAGGTTAAAGGTGTATATTTCTTCTGTAGTCATGATTTTTGTCTTTTTAATGTTCAAATGCAGTCCTGCTTTGGCATTTTCTTCTTTTCATCAGAAGTTTCAAGTCATTGCTACCTTCCACAAGTAATATGGTGTCATCTGCATATCTTAAGTTACTGATATCTTAAGTCATTGATATTTCTTTCACCAATTTTCACTCCTTCCTCTGAATCTAGTCCAGTTCTTTGTATGATATGTTGTATGTACAAATTAAACAAATAGGGAAATGAAATGCTCCCTGGTCTGACACCTTTGCCATAGGAAACCATTCTGTCTCCATATTCTGTGACAGCAACTTCCTGTCCATAGTACAGGTTACACATTAGGACAGTCAAGTGCTGAGGCATGCCAGTTGCTTTCAGAGCAACCCAGAGCTTTTCATGATGGTCACAAAGACTTTACTGTAGTCTACAAAACATAGACTAACCTTTTTCTGAAATTCTTTGTGACACTCCAGTATCCAGTGAATGCTCACAATTAGATCTTGAGTGCTACTTTTTTTTTCCTGAATCTACCTTTGTACATCTAACAAGTCAATAAACACTATTATTTATTGTCTTTGAAATGAAAGATTTATTTTTCAGATCTTCATTTATTTTTGAGGTAATGTTTACTTGCCAGATAATCAAGTCTAAATAACCAGAGTGTCCACATCAGTCGTTTTTGGGGTTTTTTTCCTGGCAAAAATTGGGTACCATGAAAAAAAAAAATGATTAATTCTGCTTGCAACTCATTCACAGAAGTGCTTTAGTCCTTGAAGCAACTATTGTTTTTTTTTTTTTAAATATATTTTATTGATTTCTTACAGAGAGGAAGGGAGAGGGATAGAGAGCCAGAAACATCGATGAGAGAGAAACATCGATCAGCTGCCTCCTGCACACCCCCCACTGGGGATGTGCCTGCAACCAAGGTACACGCCCTTGACCGGAATCGAACCCGGGACCCTTCAGTCCGCAGGCCGACGCTCTATCCACTGAGCCAAACCGGTTTCGGCGCAACTATTGTTAATTGTGCTAAAATTTCAGTATTTGTTCTCATATATATTTATTACTTCTATAGTATTTTTATTTAAATATAGTTTATTTGAAGTGGAAATATATTTTACTATTTTTCAAAGTAGGGAATCAGTAGATATTATCTAAGAACAGAGATTGAACATTAAAAAATTATAAATAAAAATAAATTATTACAAAATATTTTAAGACATCCATACAAAATAGTAAAATAAAGTAAAAATAAAATGATGACAGAACAAGCACCAAACATATCTATCATATCACAATTTCAACAAATGTAAATCAACTATACTCATTTATTGAAAGTAGAAGGTGCTCTGGCTGAAGCACAGATTAAAACTCAACTAAACATTATATATAAAAGAGACATCTAAAAATGATTCACAAAAGTAAAAAAAAAAAAAAGGCTTTTCAAAGATATGCAAAGATGAGGAATAAGGATCTTAATACCAGATGAGTTCAATTCAGGCTAAAAGCATGAAGCATCACAAAGATTAATACTTTCAAATGATAAAGCACTGTGAATAAATCCACTATGAATCTTAATCATTAAGAACAGCCATTCACCAAATGCATTCAGATCCATAGGCAAAAAGAACAGGAAATAAAAAGATAAATAGATAGAAACTTAGATGTAGTAAACTTTTTTTCCTAATTTTTTTATGGTTGACACCATTACAGATATCCTCCATCTCCCCTAAACTTTTTTTGAAATTTAAAGTATTTGTCTTCTCCCCCCTGTTTTATTGAGAAATAATTGCCATACATCACTGTATTAAGTTTAAGGCATACAGCAAGATGGTTTGGTTTACATATATTGTGAAATGTTTACCATAATAGGTTCAGCTAACATCCATCTTCTCATATAGATACAATAAACAGAAAAGAAAAAGGGAAAATATTTTCTCTCAATGATGAGAAATAGTAAGATTTACTCATAGTTATCATGTTGTACATTTTATGCCTAGTGCTTACTTATATTATTACTGTGAGTTTGTATCTTTGACCACCTTCCTCCCCCTACCTTCTGCCTCTTTTTCTATGAGGTTTTGTTTTGTTTTTAAAATTCCACACATAAGTGAGATTATATAGTATTTGTCTTTCTCTGTTTGACTTATTTCACTTAGCATAATGCCTTCAAGGTCCATCCATATTGTCACAGATGACAGGATTTCCTTTTCTTTTTTATGGTTGAATAATATGCCATTATATGTATATATACCACAACTTCTTTATTCATTCATCCATCAGAGAACACTTAGGTTGTTATCTTGTCTGGGCCATTGTAAATTATGCTGCTATGAACATGAAGGAGCAAATATCTTTTCGAGTTAGTGCTTTTGTTTCTTTTGGATATATGCCCAGAAGTGGAATTGCTGGGTCATAAAGTAATTCTATATTTAATTTTTTGAGGAACCTCCATACTGTTTTGCATAGTGGCTGCGCCAATTTACAATCCCACCAGCAGTGCACAAGGCTTCTTTTTCTCCACATCATTTGTTACTTCTTGTCTTTTTGATGATGGCCATTTAACAGGTCTGAGGTGATAACGCATTGTGGTTTTAATTTGCAATTTTCCTAATGACTAGTTGAGCATCTTTTCATGTGCCTATTAGCTTTTAGTATATCTTCTTTGAAGAAATGTCTATTCAGGTCTTTTACCCATTTTTTTTTTTTCCCATTGGGTTATATGGGCTTTTGCTGTTATGTGAGTTCTTTATACATTTTGGATATTAACCCATTATCAGGTATCTGGTTTGTAAACTTTTTCCCCATTCTGTAGGTTGTCTTTCACTTTGTTAATAGTTTCTTTCACTATGCAGAGCTTTTTAGTTCGATGTAGTCCCACTTTTTTATTTTGTTGCTTGTGCTTTAAATGTCATATTTTTAAAAATTATTACCAAGACTCAAGTCAGGGAGCTTTATTCTATGTTTTTGTCTAGAAGGTTTATGGTTTTAGTTCCTATATTTAGGTCTTTCATCTATTTTGAGTGAATTTTTGTGAGTAGTGTAAGTTACGGATTTAGCTTCATTCTTTTAAGTGTGAATATTCAAGTATCCCAGCATCATTTATTGAAAATTACCTTTTTCCATTAAGTATTGTTGTCAAATATTAGTTGACTAAGTAGTAGTGAACTTTATTTCCCTTTTCTTAACCCTTGAAGTTTAAGTAGATATAAAAGGAAATGAAATAATAATGTAGGTCTGATTGATAGATATTAAATTCTACACTCTGAAAATGGAGAATAAACCTTTTTTTGAGTGCCTGTAGCGTTTCCACAAAACTGGCCACATGTTTGGCTGTAAGGTAAGTTTTAATAAATTTCTGTAGTAGACATATTTAACATTTTACTTTAGCCTGCCAGTGATTGAATTCCCTTATAAGGTAAACATTGGTTACCTCTGAAGTACGGATTGAATGAGAATAAATGAGTTTTCCTTTATATATTTCTATATTCAGAGTCCTGGAAAAGTACCCTGTAAGCATAATTAGGTATATACTTATTCTGACGAACTATATCTCTAACTTCATTTATTTTGGGGCTTTTATGGTCAGGTTGGGATAATGAAATGATTGTAATTTTCATTAGCTTTATATCCCTAATAAAAACAATTAGAGTGTCAATAATGACTGTAAATTTGAACAACATTGATAACCACTAAATAGTGTTTCATTTTTAAAGTTTGGTTGTAAAAACTAGGGAATTGAACTTTGATTGGTCATCTTTATAATTACAGAAAGAATTGGTTGTCTTCTTGGGCCGTGTTGCAGGGTTCATCTTTACTCTTTACCAAAACTCAAGGAAGTAGCACAAGTTGGGTAGGTATTTCTTCTCTTTGGGGGCTTTATACATTCAAAATATGTTGATAGTATTGTACCTGAAGTTCATGAAGTATTCCATGGTCCTTCTAGCTATGGCTAATGTGAAAAAAAAAGTAAATAAAAAAGATTAAATACTGCCATTTGCGAACAACATGGATACACCTTGAAAATATCATGGTAAGTGAAATAAGTCTGATGGAAAAAGTCAGGAACCATATGATTTCATTCACATGGTGGATATAAAACAGAAAGCAACAAACAAACAAATTAGACAAATAAACAAAAACTCATAGACCCAGACAGCAGTTTGATGGTTATCAGAGGGAAAGGGAGGTGGGGGGAGGTGGAAGAGGATAAAGGGGGCCAAATGTATGGTGACAGAAGGAGACTTGACTTTGGGTGGTGAAGACACTGCAGTATATAGATGATGTCTTAAAATCAACAAATTCTGTTTTATCCATTGAACTGAAAGGTGGGCTTACTATTTAGGCATGATAGAACAAATACATTTCTTGATTCATGTTCAGGATGTTAAAGCTCTCCTCTATTTGTGACTCTGCTATTTCAAGTATTTAGTCAGAAAATAAGTAGTAATGTGCCAAGCTCCACCTTGAACTGACCCCTAGATACTAGTCAGTGATTCAGGTGTCCACGTCCTTATATAATGTCAGCCAGCTTTTAGAAGAGAAAGAAATGTCACCATTACTTGTAGCATTTTGAAACTTTTTGTATATTTGAGTGTTTACTATTATTACTCCTCAGTTATTTGTAGTACAAATTCTAAAAAGTGTATTTGTGACATAATATCTAATACTTTTTGAATGCTTAATATACATTAGGTACAATTAATTGCAATTGCAGAAACATAGTTTAAAATTCTCTGATTTAGCCAGTATTGAAATTGTAGAATTCTTAATGAATTTTTAACTGTGGAGATTCACTATTTGAATTTTTGCCTTTACATGAAATTTTATTAATATTAGTAATCATTTCATATCGGTATAATTAAGTAAAGTACAATCACACTGTGTTTTATAGTCTCAGTAAAAGCTAAACAGATGTGGAATATGATAAAATGCTTGATAATATAGTGATTTTTAATTTTTTATTTTACTTTATTTTTAATTAATTTTTATTGTTGAGATTATTACAGATGTCCCTCTTCCTCCTAACCCCCATAGCTCCCCTCCACCTGGTTCCCACCCCACCCCACCCCAGGCCTTTGCCGCCCTATTGTCTGTGTTCATATGTCCATAGGTAATGCATACATGCATATAAGATCTTTGTCTAATCTCTTCCCGCACCCCCAACACCCACTTCCGTCTGAGAATCGTCAGTCTGTTCCATTTCCATGCCCCTGATTCTGTTCCATTCAGCAGTTAATTCTGTTCATCAGATTTTTTATTTATTTGATTTTTAGATTCACTTGTTCATAGATATGGATTTGTTGTCACTTTGTTCATATTTTTTATCTTTACCTTTTCCTTCTTCTTTCTCTTCTTAAAGAATACCTTTCAGCATCTATACTAATAAAAGCGTAATATGCTAATTAGACTGGACGTCCTTCTGGGCAACCTTCCAGACAAAGCCAGGCTGTGAGGGAAGCCTGGGTCCCCGGTGCCTGCTGGCAGCCGGAGGGAAGCCCAGGTCCCGGGTGCCAGAGGGAAGCCGGTGCCGGTAGCCAGGAGAAGGAAGGCCTACTCTTGCATGAATTTCATGCATCGGGCTTCTAGTTTCATATAATAGTGATTTGGCAGTGATGAACTCCTTTAGCTTTTTCTTGTCTGTGAAGCTCTTTATCTGACCTTCAATTCTAAATGATAGCTTTGCTGGGTAGAGTGATCTTGGTTGTAGATACTTGCTATTCATCACTTTGAATATTTCTTGCCACTCCCTTCTGGCCTGCATAGTTTCTGTTGAGAAATCAGCTGACAGTTGTATGGGTACTCCCTTGTAGGTAACTAACTGTTTCTCTCTTGCTGCTTTCAAGATTCTCTCTTTGTCTTTTGCCCTTGGCATTTTATTTTATTTTTTCTATTTTGATGTAAAGTTTTTATTTTGATAAAAACTATACTCCTTACAATATAAGCTTTTGGAAAATTTATTCAAAGGAAATCAGTTAGTACATTTGCCAAATGTGACCATTTTATACTGTGATGACTTTTTTTTTCTTTCTTATTTAACTGAATGTTTATTTTTATTTATTTTTTTAACATTTTTTAAAAATAAATCTTTATTCAGATTATTACAATTGTTTCTCCTTTTCCCTCCCATAGCTCCCCTCCACCCAGTTCCCACCCCACCTTCTGCCCTTACCTCCCCCCCACTGTCCTCATCCTTGGGTGTATGATTTTTGTCCAGTCTCTTCCTGAACCCCCCATACCCCTTTTCCCCTGAGAATTATCAGTCCACTCCCTTTCTATGCCCCTGATTCTATTATATTCACCAGATTATTCTGTTCCTCAGGTTTTTAATTCACTTGATTTTTAGGTTCACTTGTTGATAGATATGTAGTTGTTGTTCATAATTTTTATCTTTACTTTTTTCTTCTTCCTCTTCTTTAAGAATACCTTTCAGCATTTCATATAATACTGTTTGGTGGTGATGAACTCCTTTAGCTTTTTCTTATCTGTGAAGCTCTTTATCTGCCCTTCAATTCTGAATGATAGCTTTGCTGGGTAGAGTAATCTTGGTTGTAGGTTCTTGCTGTTCATCACTTTGAAAATTTCTTGCCACTCCCGTCTGGCCTGCATAGTTTCTGTTGAGAAATCAGCTGACAATCGTATGGGTACTCCCTTGTAGGTAACTAACTGTTTTTCTTTTGCTGCTTTTAATATTCTCTCTTTGTCTTTTGCTCTTGGCATTTTAATTATGATGTGTCTTGGTGTGGTCCTCTTTGGATTCCTTTTGTTTGGGGTTCTGTGCGCTTCTTGGACTTGTAAGTCTATTTCTTTCACCAGGTGGGGGAAGTTTTCTGTCATTATTTCTTCAAATAGGTTTTCAGTATCTTGCTCTCTCTCTTCTTCTGGCACCCCCATAATTCTGATGTTGGTATGCTTGAAGTTGTCCCAGAGTCTTCTTACACTATCTTCAACTTTTTGGATTTTTTTTTCTTTTTGCTTTTTCGGTTGAGTGTTTTTTGCTTCTTTGTATTTCAATTCTTTGACTTGATTCTTGTGTTCCTTTGGTCTGTTGTTGGGTCTCTGTATAATATTTTTTATTTCAGTCAGTGTATGTTTAATTTCTAGTTGGTCCTTTTTCATATCTTCAAGGGTCTCGTTATATTTATTGGCCTTTTCTAGGATATTCTTGAAAAGCCTTATAACCGTGGTTTTGAATTCTATATCCAGTCATTTGTTTTCCTCCATTTCTTTCGTTTGTGATCTGTTTCTTTGACGCCACATTTTCACTGATTTCCTGAGTGAGTAGGGTAGATTTGTGTGCTAGGTTTCCAATATGGCCCAGTGGGTCAGCCTCCCCAGTTAACCTGAGGTGGACACTCTTGGTGCACCCCTTTGTGGACTGTGTGTACAACCTTGTTGTAGTTAAGTCTTGATTGTTGTTGGTATCACTGGGAGGAATTGACTTCCAGGCCAGTTGGCTGTAAGGATCAGCTGTGTCTATGCTGGGAGAAGTTCGGTGTTGGAGACAGCCTTATAGGATTAGACTTGCCAAATTGCAATAGCCTCTGTGCTCAGCTTGGATGGGGTGGAGTCTCAGGGCAGAGGAGACAGTCTTGGCTTCCATTCAGCCTTGCCCTTGTGCGCGTGCGCACCTGCAGACCTCTGCCTTCCTCAGCTCCTGAGTCTCCACCCGAGAATCCAGATTCCCCCCACAAGAGCATGGGTCCCCAGGGGCTCGCCTGGAACTGGGGTTCAGTGCAGTCAGGAGCTTCTGATTCCCTTCCACTAGGGAAAGCCTGTGGCAACCTCCGCAGCCTTTGTGCGTACTGGCATGCGCGCACCTGCAGACCTCTGCCTTCCCCAGCTCCCGAGTCTGCCCGAGAGTCCAGATTCCCCCCTGTAAGAGCGCGGGTCCCCAGGGGCTCGCCTGGAACTGGGGTTCAGTGCTGTCAGAATTGGGGTTCAGTGCAGTCAGGAGCTTCAGACTCCCTTCTGCTAGGGAAAGCCTGTGGCAACCTCCGCAGCCTTTGTGCACACTGGCGTGCGCTCCTCCGGAACCCTGCCTGCCGGGGCTCCCCCGTGTCTCCGAGTCTCCAGGTGCCTTTCTCTCTACCTCACAGTCCAGACTTCCCCTGTATGAGCCTGGGTCCACGGGGTTTCGCCCAGGACTGGGGTTCAGTGCAGTCAGAACTGGGCTTCAGTGCAGTCGGGGGCTTTCTTCCCCCTTCCGCTAGAGAAAGTCAGCCAGGCTCTCAGCCGCCCTTCCCTCTGCGCGCACAAAGACCCTTTGCCGTACCTCCAATTCTCTGTGAGCTTTTCTCTTTCCTTCTAGTTGTAGAATTTTCACTCAGCCAGCTTCCCTGTGGTTCTGGATGGTGTCCGTTCTGTTTTATAGTTGTAGTTTTGAAATTGTTGTGCGAGGCAGCAGTTTAGGTGCTTACCTATGCCGCCATCTTGGTTTCTCTCTGCCCTTGGCATTTTAATTATAATGTGTCTTGGTGTGGTCCTCTTTGGATTCCTCTTGTTTGGGGTTCTCTGCGCTTCCTGGACTTGTAAGTCTATTTCTTTCACCATTTTGGGGAAGTTTTCTGTCATTATTTCTTCAAATAGGTTTTCAATATCTTGCCCTCTCTCTTCTTCTGGTACCCCTATAATTCGGATGTTGGTAAGCTTGAAGTTGTTCCAGAGGCTCCTTACACTATCTTCATATTTTTGGATTCTTTTTGCTTTTTGCTTTTCCAGTTGGGTGTTTTTTGCTTCTTCGTATTTGAAATCTTTGACTTGATTCTTGGGATTCTCTAGTCTGCTGTTGGATCTCTGTATATTATTCTTTATTTCAGTCAGTGTATGCTTAATTTCTAATTGGTCCTTTTTCATATCCTTGAGGGTCTCACTAAATTTCTCAGAGGTTTCTAGAAGATTCTTGAGTAACCTTGTAACTTGTTTTGAACTCTATATCTTGTAGTTTGCTTTCCTCCATTTCTTTCATCTGTGACATGTTTCTTTGTCTCTGCATTTTGGCTGCTTCCCTGTGTTGATAGGGTGGATTTGTGTGCTAGGTGTCCTATAGGGCCCAGTGGCTCAGCCTCCCCAGTCACCTGAGGTAGACGTTCTTGGTGCACCCCTTTGTGGGCTCTGTGCACAGTCTTGTTGTAGCTAAGCCTTGATTGCTGTTGGTATCACTGGGAGGAATTGACCTCCAGACCAATTGGCAGCCTCCACAGAGGCGATCTCCCTCCCTATTAAAAAAGCAGCACAGCTGGGTGCCAGACCAGCCCATTCTGCACCTCCTACTAGTCTCAAATTGTTTTCTTCTTTACCTCTTTACTTGTAGTACTTCCATTCAGCCAGCTTTCCGGCGGTTCTGGATGATAGTTTTCTGTATTTTAGTTGCAATTTTGATGTTGTTGTGGGAGGCAGCAAGTGCAGACATTTACCTATGCCACTATTTTGGTTCTTTTTTCATTTTCATTTGATGACAAATTTTAAAAAATCTCAAGATAGCCTTGCTTTTTCCTTCCCATATATAACACATACTAAGGGACTGAAAACTAATTTTTAAATGGCTTAAGTAAAAGCAAGTAAGATTATTCAAATAAAAAGTGTATGTATGTGTATGATGTGTTTTGGCATATACAATATTCATAAATATTAAAAATTGATTAAATATGGAGGGTGTTTCTTTTTTGTTGCCATTTATATTAGTTATTGGTTAATTCCTCCTGTGTTTTATCTTGCAAAAATCAGCCAAGAGGATGTGAGGGACATCTGGCTGCGACATCTGTTAACCCCATTGTTCGCCAGGGTTGAATCGGCTGATCTGGCTGGCTAGGTGGTGTCCCCCTCCTCCCTCACCTATCCATGTTCGTTCCTCCAGTAGCTACGCACTTCCCCTCCCCCCACAGGAGAGGACTGGTCTTTGGTTAAGGGTATGCAAGTAGCTGCGCTCTCCTACTAGAACCTCTAAACAAGCTCTCAAAAATCAGTAAATACAATATGTATCTGACATTTTCTTTCTTTTGTAGACAAAAGCTATCACATTATGTATGCTTTTATATTTTGCTTCTTTTTTTCTCTCAGCAATATATATTGGAAATCACTCAGCCCATAAAAATCTCCTTTAATCTTTTTTAGGGTTACATAATATTTCATTATGTAGATGTTCCATAATTTTTTCTAAGGATGGACATTTAGATTGTTTCCTAATTTTTCTATTACAGAATGCCATTTAAGATGCTTCTTAATTAACTCTATAATAATGATTACTCAAAAAGGATTTAAAAGAATCCTACTTTTGTTTTTCTGTTCAGTCACCAGTTAGATCTGTTGTAGGTAAAATGTATGCTGATTATACAGTGATTTCCCTGAGGATGAGATGCTAATGCTATCATATAAGCTAAAAGGACAAAAATCAGCTATAATAAAAATTGTCCTTGTGCATCTCTTTGGAAGATGGTATATTAGAACTCAGTCTGTAGCACAGCCAGTTTTTCCTTTAATTTTGGAAGAAATGGCTTTTCCTTCAGTTGCGTTTGAATGGTTTATGATAAGGGGTTATGTTATAGAAGTATGGTTCTTTAAAAATTAGATCAACACAGTGCATAAACCTAAACCAAGATCTATTTGAGGAAGTCGTCAATTCAAATTTTATACTTACTCCACTGCATATACTTATTGATGAGTAAAGTCACCCATACTATTTGAAGTTAAGTTTCTTAAAAATCATTCATGCTTTTTATTTATTTTTGGTTCCATGGATAGCTAAAATTGAGTAAATGGAAGTGTACATATGTGGCATGCAACTCCACTGTATAAGATACATTTTGCATAGCTGTTGTGTCATCCAAAAATCCAGTGAGATTTTCCTTCTCCATAAGGATAGATACATTCCACTAGTTTTCTGGAAAATATTAGTTATTTACTGGTTTGTTATATCAGTAATGTAAATGACACTTGCTTTTTCCTTATCTCATTTTTTTCAACAGACATAAAAACCTGCTATGTTCTGGGCTGTGTTAAATTTTGAGGTTTTGGTCCCTGTCTTCATAGCTTACATTATAATGGGGAAAATCAACACATGCACAGTTATAATACAGTGTGTCATATGCTCCCTGTCAGATAGCATTCATCATATACCTTGAGTATTTTAAAAAATTTTCACATAATATTGGTACATGTTCAAATTTATTTATACATGATTTCAAATTTCTAAAAATAGTCACTTTGGGACAGATAATTCTTTGTTGTGGGGGCTGTCCTATGCATTATAAGGTGATTAGCAGATGATAGTAGCATCTATCCCTCCTGTTGTGCCAACTAAAAATGTCAAAATCATCTCTATTTGAGAACTACTTTCCTAGAGGAAGGGGAAGGCAGCTTAGATGGTAGGGTCATCTAAGAAGACTTAGAAAGGGGTACCAGAGGATATTGCCCAGCAGATCACAAGGAGGAAGCTCAGATGACTTCTCTATTATCCTTCAAGTTCTTTGTCGTGATTTTAGCTAACACAGGCCTGTTTAACGTATAATGCTTTATTAATCACTAATCTTAAAAATAAAACATGAATTTATGTAATAACAACATCAGAAATATTCTGAGATAAAATTAGAGCTTTTGTAAAAGTATTTGGAAGTTCAGCTTTGCTTGTTGTGTCTACTTGTAGAATTGTGTTTTTGTCTTACCTGTTTCCATTATGCTTTTCTCTTGTGTGTTGTTTTGCCATTGTGCCATGTTATGACATCATCATTTTCTTCCCTTTTTCACCAAGTCATTTTGCCATCAGGGCTCAGTCTCTGAGCTCTTACATTCTCTGCTTTCTTAGAAAAATTCTGTCAGTCTTCGGCCTGCTGTCACATATGTAAAATCTGATCCTGTCTCAGCTGTCACTGTTATGTGTTGTTATTGCATACCCTTTGCCACAGTAATTTTATTTTCTTTGCTATGAATGCATTGGAGGGATTGATTACAGTAGAGAAAAGTGAGACTGGATTTTGAAAAAGAAAGTATAACAAACAAGATGTTGCCAACTATATATTGAATGCATCTTTCTAGCATTCGATGCCATGTTATTGAATTTATAGTTGTTTACTTTATCTTATTTGGTTAGTTATTTATATCTTAACTTATATGCAGCAAACTATCTACAGAGCATGTAATAAATTAAATGGATTTTTATCATTTTGTTAAATGTGTATACTTAAGTTTTAATAACTTTTGAGATTTATTATTTTTGCTCAGAAACTTCTCTATGCCCATTGTAACTTTATGGTTAATTAAATGTCTTTTGAATGACAAACTGTATGTAAGAAGGCCAAGAATTTATAGAATAGTTAAAAATCTTATTATTATTTTTATTTCACTAATAAAAATCCTATATAATATCCTAAATTTTGTTTTGTTATAACAAGTACTTATTTAAGTCCACGTTGCTAGCTGCAAAAACGGAATAAAAGGAAAAAGATGAAGTTGAACCATTTATTAAATGTGAAACTACTGACATTATGAATAATGAATAAATTATGACAAGGTTGGTAATATCTATTTCCAATGGCAAATATAATTTGACTTGAAAATATTTTAGCAAATGAAATTTCCTGTAACAAATCTTTCTGACTTTAAGATTACAGTTCATCAGTCCTTAAAGATTTTAAAACCTCCAAACATTTCAGTGACATAGGAATGCTGTTTTACATTCTTAGTTAACAGACTAAACAAAAAATTTAAGTTAATGATAGCAAGATACAGTATAAGTCTACATTTAACATAGATTTTCTGCTATTGCTAATCTTTTTCTTACCTGGTTAACAAAATATAATAGCTAGTTAAGTGCTTTTTCTTCTGAGACCAGCCATGCCAACTATCTTTCTGTTATTTTCACAGTTCCTCATTAAATTGCTAAGGCTTTATAGCATCTGGCTCTAATTATAATTTCTAACAAAGGCTGAATTAAAGAACATGGGGTTTAGAGTTTTCTGACTTTGTAAGTTATTGGTAGTTGTTGACAACAAATAATTGGTAAGGAAATCACTCTTGAAATCACCAAATCATAGTTAGAGAATATTTATTAGGTAGAAAAGTACTTAATATCTGCCAGATATTTTTTATATATATATTGCCTTGCCTTTTTGAACACATCGTTTTACGTAGTCATATTAAGCTTAGGATAAACGCCAAGAAATGGAATTGCTAAGCCAAAGAATACATGTATTTGTAAATTTGTAAATATATAGGTTGTGTCCCCAAAAATATATACACACTTTGAATAATTATTAATTTCAATGGATTAAATCTGAAAAGAAAGAAACATCAATTGAGCAATCAGAAAAAAGTGTGTACATTTTTTTTGGACACCCTATAGAATTACCAATTTTTCCTCTCTAGGAGTTGTTCTAATTTATACCCCACTTACATATGAAGGTCGTTAATACTCTATAGCGGGGGTGGGGAACATTTTTCTGCCAAGGGCCATTTGGATATTCGTGACATCATTCACAGGCCATACAAAATTATCAACTTAAAAATTAGCCTGCTATATTTGGTCAAACATTTAATTAATTCACCCCTAATGCCTTGGCAGGGCCATACCAAATTATTTCATAGGCCTTATACGGCCTGCAAACCAGACATTCCCACCCCTGCTCTATAGCCTCACCAACACAGTTTTTCCTCAAAAGTTTGTATTTTATTTTTTACCTTTTTTTTTCCTTTTCCTTTTTGCTACACTGTTGGATGAAAAAAGATTTTAATGTGGCTTTATTTTGTATTTTTCTTATGATAGAAGTTGTCATTTTATTTCCTTTTCTATGACCTATATATTCATGTCTTGCAGACATTTTTCAGTTTTAAAGTGGAAATGGTTATTTTATAATAGAGAAAGAGAAGAATTTGAGATAATCACCTGTTTGATTTATTGTTAATAATATAAAGTTGGTCTTAATTCTTTTTGAATGTACACATGTACATGAATATCACATAAAGGCTTTTTTTTCCTCTTTTTTTTAAACATGAAGTTTGGGAGTAATCAGTCCAAACCAGAGTTCACAGTGGACCTTAAGGGGGCGATGATTGAGATGGCTTCCAAGGATAAATCCAGCAAAAAGAATGTATTTGAGGTAATAAATTTTTTTCTGAGTATAATTCACATTCTTAACTGTAGTGATTGGATCTTCTTTTTTTGAGTTACTTCAGAAATGGCCTTTCAGTATAATTAAGTCTGTTTGTATTAAGAAAAACAGCTGGTATGAAGATCTGGGCTTTATTTGCATAAATTATAGGATCTCACATATATTACAAGCCTTTGTTCCACAAATCTTGCCTTTTCCCAGCAACACTAAAAAAGGTATGATTTCATTTACTATGAAATCTAATATTAAAAAATACTTTCCATTTTGTCATTAAAAACCCCTGCACAGTAATGTATGATTCTGCGTCATTTATTGCTGCATATCAGACCACCCCACAATTTAGCAGCTTACGAAGAGTCACATTGCTTAATTTGTCTGGTACTGAGCTGAGTGATTCTTCTGATCTTTCATGAGTCTTCAGTCACCCAGTGGCTTGACTGGGGCTGGATGGTTCACTTGTCTGGTGTTGGTGCCAGCTGTTTGCTAGGCCTCTTTCTCCACAAGATCTCTCATTCTCAAGGAGGCTACACCAGGCTTCTTTATATGTTGGAATCAGGGTTCCAAGAGGGGCTTTGTGGATGCTGCCAGACTTTCTGCAGCCTAAATTTAGAAGTCATATGTCAAATATGTTCTGTTGGTGAACACAAGTCAAAAGGCCCGCCAAGTATTCTGGGTTGTGGGGAATTAGAGTCCACCAGTTGATGAGCAGTAAAAAGTCACATTGTAGAGTATGGATAGAGAGATGGGAAGAATTTTTGAGGATCTCCTTGCAAACAGTCTTTCAGATCCCAACCTTCCTTTCTAGCTTCAAGGTTTAGTCCTTTCCTAGCTTGTTGTCTAGGCAGATTGGATTAGTTGCTGTTTTCCTGCCTCTTTGATTTTCACTCTGTATTATTTTACCTTGGGTACTGACCCATGCCAAACATTATTTATATTGCATAAGAAACATTACCACAACATTGATGCTTCTGCTTTGTTTATGCTTTAAAATTAGCATTTATTTTAATGTTCCTTGGGTTGTCGTCATCTGTAAGTTATTCTCCCCACTACATGATGAAAGTGTTTTTTTGTATTTTAAGCAGAAAAACTATGTTATTTCCTTATCTTTAAGAACTTCTAACAGTGTTTCTTATGTACACTGAATATTCAGTATTAGTTGACTGACCTGACCCACTTTCTAGAAAAATGCAAGGAAGAAAGTTACTATTTTCTGAATTAGCCTTGCAGTGCCAATAACTGATTCCAGAATGAAAAGGATTCAATGGTCAAATACCTTTTTAAAACATTGTTTCAGGAACTGTGCTTGAGGCATATGTCTTAGAATGTTGTTTGGGAAACATTGCCATAAGTTCCTGTAGGGAAAAAAAAGTTATCAACCAGAAAATAGGATTGCTTTCTCCAACTACTTTACCTCAAGCAATTGTAAGAAACTTTGAACAAAGAAACTATACATAAATTGTTATTGCCTTCAGATAGCACAATACAATAGTATCCTTACTTGAGTTAGTTCATGATTTGACACTTTAGTAATGTTTAGTAAATTTAGTAATATTTCAGCCCAAAAGGGATATGGCATATATCATCTGTGCTATCTTTGTATTAAGCCATTATATTTTCTATTAAATTGGAAATAATGAAAGTCTAACTCTTTGTACATTTTTCCCGACATTTATTTTTTAACCAGAGGGGGGGAAATTTCTCAGATTTATATAAAAATATTATAGGTTTTATGAATTATGTCTCAGTTCTAATTAAAATGTATGGCTTTGATACTTAAATATATTTTTTAATGATAAAGTATATTATATTTCAGCGAGTGTTATGTCATTTGTGTAATGGAATTTGGGACCCTAAATTAAGATTTTTACTGAAAATTTATTGTGAGAAAAACTTTACATTTTATAAAAGAATTCAGCTGAGCCCTAACCGGTTTGGCTCAGTGGATAGAGCGTTGGCCTGCGGACTGAAAGGTCCCAGGTTCGATTCCGGTCAAGGGCATGTACCTTGGTTGTGGGCACATCCTCAGTAGGAGGTGTGCAGGAGGCAGCTGATCGATGTTTCTCTCCCATCGATGTTTCTGACTCTCTATCCCTCTCCCTTCCTCTCTGTAAAAAATCAATAAAATATATTTTTTTTAAAAAAAGAATTCAGCTGATATTATTTTATATTAAAATAAGAGATATTCCATTGTTGTATAGTACTTAAACCTCTCATCACATAATATATTATATGGCATCTAATCTTTTGCTTGTGGTTTTTTAGATTTTGAATTAAATGTATTCATTTATTTGGTTGAAAGCACTAACCATGCTCTCTCCTTTTTTTTCTTTCTTTTTCCTTTTCTCTAAAGCTGAAAACCCGTCAAGGAACAGAATTGCTAATTCAGTCTGATAATGATACTGTTATTAATGATTGGTTTAAAGTTCTTAGTACTACTATCAATAATCAGGTATGTGTTTGACTTGGGAAAATTTTTTTACTTCAGAGCAGCTTTTCATTTTGGTTTTCTAATTGTTGATTGCATCTCTATATTCCAATTTATATGTGAAAAAAACACATTCTTAATATATATTTTGACAGAGGTGGGTAAGACGGTGGTCACTTCAGTAATTCCCAGGAGCTGGTGAATGATTTAGCATTCTCATTTATATAGTGTCTAACTATTTAAAATATTTAAATTATTGTAAATAATTTTCACATGAGGCATTGGTCCAAAAAGAAGTAGTTCAAGAAGAAGGGACAGATACAATATGCCTAGTGCATAGTATTTATTCAATGACTGAATGAGTTAGAAATAGTACTATTTAGTGGAAATAGGTCCTAGGCAAAATTGTGAAATAAGTGAATCTGTAGTCTTTTAATTAGCATGCTTTTTTTTTTACTAGTGACACATCTAATCCCCCAATACCCCAAGGTGTTCCAGTTCTCCCTCATACCCCAACCAGTGCCCTCATGTTCCTGATAAATTTCTTTTATATCTAGTAACTAAAAAGAACTGCAGATTTATACTTAGAGCTATACTTTCTTAGATTATATTTTTACCCATTCACCATATGGGGCATGATTCCTAAATAAGGATCACATGTCAGTGACAAAATTGAAAATGAATACATAGGGGAATGTGTTACGGTTTAAAACTAAATAGAGACAGAAAAAAAGTTGGGAATCACTGGCTTTAGTAGAGATTAAGATGTCTATCAGAGAATTTATAGGTGAAGCCCCATAATTAATGAGTTATTGTCTTACTAAGGTACTAGTATCTATCTCTATGGGCATCAGTATTTTACTTATAAAATAGAGAGGTTGGAATTGATTGTCTCTAAGTATCCTTTCAAGCTCCAAAATTTTATGATTCCCTCAGTTCATAACACCCAGATATAGAATCTGAGTATGCTTTAACTTTTCCTCTTTTACCTCTTCTATCAAATGACTCATATCTACCCCTTCCTCCCTCCCTCCAAACTTCCTTCCCTCTAAACCATGTACAGACCTTTATGGTTTCATGCATTACATTTAAGTCTTTTATCCACCTTGAGTTTATTCTTGTGTATGGTGTAAGTTGGTGGTCTAGTTTCATCTTTTTGCATGTGTCTGTCCAGTTTTTCAACACCATTTATTGAAGAGACTGTCTTTACCCCATTGTATGTTCTTACCTCCTTTATCAAATATTAATTGACCGTAATGGTGTGGGTCAATTTCTAGGGTCTCTGTTCTGATCCTTTGGTCTATATGCCTGTTCTTGTGCCAGTACCAGGCTATTTTGGTTATAATTGCTTTGTAGTATAGTTATCTGGTATTGTGATCCCTCCTACTCTGTTCTTCTTTCTCAAGATTTCTGCAGCTATTCTGGGTCTTCTATGATCCTGTATAAATCTTCAGAGAATTTGTTCTAATTCTGTGAAGAATGCCATTGGTATTTTAATAGGGATTGCGTTGAATCTGTAGTTTGCTTTTGGTAGTATAGACATTTTAATGTTGTTAATTCTTCCAACCTATGAACAGGGTATGCACTTCCATTTCTTTGTTATCTTCCTCTATTTCTTTTTTCAATGTCCTATTGTTTTCCAAGTACAGAACTTTTACCTCCTTGGTTAAGTTTATTCCTAGGTATCTTACTTTTTTGTTGTTGCAATGGTAAATGGGATTGCTTTTTTAGTTTCTCTTTCTGAGTTCCCCACCAATTAATTTTTAATGCCATTGCAATATGGAACTTTCTAATGTCAATTTTACAGTTCTTTCCTGCTTAGAAACCTTCTGTAACTCCCATTAAAATTCAACAACCTGAGCCCAATCTATCTTTTCAAATGTGCCATTTACTCTACCCAATGTGAGCTTTCTTGAAAGCAAGTCTGGGTGCATTCATTTGGCAAATGTGTGCATGCCTTATGAACTGGGGATATAGCAGCATGCAGCCAGATGCTACACCTCTCTATATGGAGCTTGCCATAAAAGATAGATGATTACTGAAGACAGACAACTGACCAGTTCATATAATGACATGTGGTGAGTTTTATGATGGTATGGGACAGTGGTTGACAAACTGCGGCATGGGACAGTGGTTGACAAACTGCGGCTCGCGAGCCACATGCGGCTCTTTGGCCCCTTGAGTGTGGCTCTTCCACAAAATACCACGGCCTGGGCGAGTCTATTTTGAAGAAGTGGCGTTAGAAGAAGTTTAAGTTTAAAAAATTTGGCTCTCAAAAGAAATTTCAATCGTTGTACTGTTGATATTTAGCTCTGTTGACTAATGAGTTTGCCGACCACTGGTATGGGATGTATAACATACTATAAAAACACTGATTAGGTAGGGACCAACCTTATTCTAAAATTCAAGAAGGTCAGGGAAGGCCTTGCAGAGAAAGTGTTTTTATTTGTTTGTTTTGTTTTTTAGAATTGAAGCCTGTAGGATCAGGGAATAAGCCAAGTAAAAAGAGAGGAACTTATTACTATGATATTTTAAAATACGTACCATTTACAAAGTGGCAAAAGATACTAAGTAGTAAGAGATCTGCAAGACCTTGGCAGAGAAAATTACAAAACTTTATGGAGAGACATTGAAGAAAACCTAATTAAATGAGAAGTATATTATGTTCATAGATTAAAAGGCTCAATAATGTAAAGATACAGTATACTTCCAAATGATTTATAAATTTATAGATTTGAGATTTTTGAATCTCACTCAAAATCCCATTAGGTTTTCTCCTGGAACTTGAGAAGCTTATTCTAAAATTCATTGAGAAATGCAAAGGGCTAAAAGTATCCAAGACACTCTTGAAGAAGAAAGTGTAAGGACTTGCTCTATCATATGCCAAGACTTCAGTAAAGCTATGTTATTTAATACAATGTTGTATCCATACCAGGATAGATACAGAGACCTGTGGAATAGACCCCTGTATCTTTGGACACTTTATGCCAGATATAGCACTGTAGACTAGTGAGTAAGAATAAATTTTTTAGTAAATGATGCTGGGCCACCTGGATATCCAAGAAGAAATTTGAGCCTTTCCCTACATGATACAGAAAAATAAATTCTTGGTGGAATAAAGACCTCAGTGTGAAAGGCAAAATGCAAGGTTGGCTTTGAGAACTCAGTCCAGTTTTTTAACCTATAAAAGTGGTTAGACCTTAGATTAAGATCCCTAGGATTTCTTTCAATTCCTAACATCCATGAGTCTGAATAATGATTAACTATTGACACAAAATGTACTTATAGTTATCTTGTGACATTTTCTCAGAATGTAGCTTCATCTTGTTCTAGCACCATAGATTGTAGCCTGACCTTTTAACTGTTATTACTGACACTCATATGCAGTTGATCAAAATGAGGCAAGATCACTTCACCATCAGTGTAAATCCATTGTCCTGTGAATTATCAGTAATTTTTCTTTTTGGAAATTCAGAATTAATACCATCTAAGGAGAAAAAAACAGACTAAATGATTTATCAAATATCTAAATCATACCTGTTATATGCTAATTGGTTCCCTAAAATAATTTGAAAAGTCAGTGATTATTCTGAAAATTATGCTGTTACATCTAAAGTAATATCAAAAGTAATGCATGTTTGCAAAATCTGCAACCCATAGACAGTAGAAACTGATGAAGCAATTGAAGAGGAAACACCAGATTCACCAGGAATAGAAAAACAAGATAAAGAAAAAGACCATAAGGATCCTAGAAAACTTCGTTGTAAGTTATTCTTTCTCTATTTGGCTAGTGGTTTGAGTGAGCTTATTCTCTTTGCTTTTCAAAGATTTTAAAAATATATATAAAAGCTAAGTGAAATCTCTAGTGTGATAAAAAAAAGTTATAAGATTAAATACTTGCAAGTTCAGTGTTGTAATACTCTCCTTGTTAACTCATTGTTATTTTTCAACCTCATTGTATGCATCCCTAGAGCATCATATTAATTTTGAGGGACTGTAATACTTAAAAAATATATATATATACTAGAGGCCCAGTGCATGAAATTCGTGCACAGGGGAGGGGGGGTGTCCCTCAGCCCAGCCTGCACCCTCTCCAATCTGGAACCCCTCGAGGGATGTCCGACTGCCCGTTTAGGCCCGATCCCACCGGGATCGGGCCTAAACGGGCAGTCGGACATCCCTCTCACAATCCAGGACTGCTGACTCCCAACCACTCGCCTGCCTGCCTTCCTGATTGCCCCTAACTGCTTCTGCCTGCCAGCCTGATCACCCCCTAACCACTCCCCTGCCAGCCTGATTGATGCCTAACTGCTCCCCTGCCAGCCTGTTTTCCCCTAACTGCCCTCCCCTGCAGGCCTGGTCACCCCTAATTGCCCTCCCCTGCAGGCCTGGCCCCCCCCCCCCCAACTGCTCTCCCCTGCAGGCCTGGGTCCCTCCCAACTGCCCTCCCCTGCTGGCCATCTTGTGGTAGCCATCTTGTGTCCACATGGGGGCAGGATCTTTGACCACATGGGGGCAGCCATCTTGTGTGTTGGAGTGATGGTCAATCTGCATATTACTCTTTTATTAGATAGGATTAGGATGAACTTCTTTTGAGGGTCCCTAGGAAACTGAACTTCATTGATTTAAAAATATATAATTATTGTTTATGATTCTAGATAGAATCTTAAACTTTAAAACGTCAAAAGTCATACTGGACCCCAGGCAGCCATCTCTGGACTAGGGTATGTCTGTGCAAGTACAGCTGCATGCACCCATATCTCCAGATCTTATGAACATAAAGAACCAGAGCTAGGCCAGCAGTTTTAAGAAAGCATTGTCTTGTGAATTACATTGTTTAAATAGGCCATTAGCTATGACTCTGAACTTTGTTAAATCTATTTTAACAAATCCACATATAACTGAGAATTTATTTTTAGCCTTCAAATTAACTGAGTGATTAGAAAATCAGTTCTACTTTAGTTCTCTCATATTCCAATGAAGTTTAGGCCTATTATTGACATTGTTACCATGTAACAGTGTAAACAGATACAAATTCTCTTACTTTAATTCTTTACTAATATATTGTTCCCTCAAATGTTATTTTTCAAGAAATTTACTTTCTGAATCGTTATTGTAATAAAAAAGAAATCAATATTAAAGGCAGTATACAACATTTTCCAAAGAATTAGTTCAGCGTATAGATAATTAGGATGAAACTTAGCCTAGGGGAGGGTGGGGGTAAGGGGGGGAGATCAAACAAAGGACTTGTATGCATGCATATAAGCCTAACCAGTGGTCACGGACAACATGGGGGTGGGGGCATGCGTGGGGAGGGGTTTGGGATGGGAATGGGGGGGTGAGGACAAATATGTTATACCTTAATCAATAAAGAAATTAATAAAAAATAAAAAGAAAAAAAGAAACTTAACCTAAACTATAAATAATTAAGCTAGTTCTCTCTCTTTCTCTCTCTCTACCTAGTACAGTAAGAATAGGAATTTTTTGGTTTATATTTTACTAGAGGCCCAGTGCACGAAATATGTGCACTGGGGAAGGACAGGGAGTTTCCTCAGCCCGGCCTGTGCCCTCTCGCAGTCCAGGACTCCTTGGGGGATGTCCACCTGCCAGCACTCAGACATCCCTCTCGCAGTCTGGGGCTCTCGAAGTCCAGGACCCCTCGCTCCTAACTGCTCGCCTGCTGTGGAGGCAGGAGAGCCTCCTGCCACCGCTGCTGCGCGCTCACCAGCCATGAGCCTGGCTTCTGGCTGAGCAGGATGGCGGAGGGGTGGGGGTAGGAGCGCCGCTCAACCAGAAGCTGGGCTCCCTGCTCCTTAGCACTGGCCCTGCTAAGAGATTGGGGGCCAGGCTGGCCAGGGGAGAGGCCATGGAAGTTTGAGGCTCTGTGGTTGTGCTCCGTCCCGCCTCTGTGGAGGCGCCAGGACTGTGCCGTCCCCTCTCCCATCGCCTCTGCAGAAGATGCGGGACTGGGACCACCCAGCCCCCTCTCCTGCCACCTCTGCAGCCGCCTCTGTGGATGGCGTGGCGCTGGGACTGGGACCGTGCGCTGCCTCTCCTGCCCCCTCTGCAGAAGGGGGAGCCGGGACCACCATGGCTGTCCTGGTGGAGCAGGCTTGTTGGCCCTGCCCCCGCCCACTTGTTGTTCCAGAAGGTCTTTCTGGAAGGTCATTCCACTGTCCAGTCTAATTAGCATATTAGCTCTTTATTTCATAGGATAATTTTTTGCTGGTCTTTTGTTTTTTTGTTAATCCTCTCCTGAGGATATTTTTTCATTGATTTTTAGGGAGAGTGAAAGAGAGAGGGAAAGACAGAGAGAAACAATGATGTGAGAGAAACACATTGATTGGTAGCCTCCTGCACAAGCCCTGACCAGGGCCCAGGCCAGGGAGGAGCCTGCAACCAAAGTACGTGCCCTTGAACAGAATTGAACCTGGGACCCTTTGGTCCACAGGCCAATGCTCTATCCACCGAGCCAAACTGGCTAGCACTGCTGGGTTTTATTTTTTATTTTCTAAAACTGATGGAGAGTTAAAGAAGATAAGTTGTATCTATATATGTAAAAGCCCAGCTACCAGAACAACCAGTTGCTGTGACGCACGCTGCGGCGGCCAGCTGGCCCGATCCAGGCCCCAATCGGCCCTCCCAACCTCCTGTGGCCCCTCCCCTGGTTGGCCCCACCCCCGATCGGCCCCTCCAGCCCCAATCGGCCCCCATAGGGGTAGGCTGCCCAGACCCCACCCATGTACGAATTTGTGCACCGGGCCTCTAGTATTCTTTATAAAATAGTGAATGTGAATTAGGCTAACTTGGGAATGTCTTGACATATATACCAAAGAAAGTACAGTTTGTGGTTAGTCTTAGTTATAAAAATGGAATGTATTGTTTGGTTTTTCACTTTGAAAAAGTCTGTGTTAGTTTGATTCCTCACATGTTACTCTTAAACCATATTAAAGTTAGAATAACTGAATTTATACTGTGATTTTTATATATCAGATTAATATATTTTGAGTGTGAGCTGAAAAAACTTTTTTCAAAAAGGTTTTTATTTTATGAAATTCTTAATATCTATTTGTTTTAAGCCATGAAAGTGTCTAGCATCGATTCTTCAGAACAGAAAAAAACTAAGAAAAACTTAAAGAAGTTTCTTACACGGCGCCCCACTTTACAAGCTGTTCGTGAAAAAGGTTATATTAAAGGTAGGTGGAAGTATGAAATCAGAAATAAGACATTTTAAATTAAAAACTAAAAATTTTCCAAAATAAAAATGTTCTTATTCCTTACACATAAAGTTTTTAGGTTCAGTGATTAAAATACATTTGAGTAATTAAAATTGATTTTTAAAATTCACATGAAGAGTTTATTTTAACTAAAGCATTGAGCAGACATAAATACCAAACTAAGTTATTAACAGCCCTGTACTAGAAGAACTACACAAGTGTGATCATATGGGTGGCACATTTTTGTTTATTATTTAAAAATACATATATTTTTATTTATTTCAGAGAGGAAGGGAGAGGGACAGAGAGAGAGAGAAACATCAATGATGAGAGCGAATCATTGATCAGCTGCTTCCTGCATGCCCCACACCGGGTATCAAGTCTGCAATCCGGGCACGAACCGTGATCTCCTGGTTCATAGGTCGATACTCAATCACTGAGTAACACCCACTGGGCACATGGCACGTTTTCCGAAGACATGATTTTCAGTTTTGAGATGTACAGATCAGAAGAAATTTTGAATAGACAATCATTAACACAGTAGAAAGAAGAAAAAATAGTGAACAAGCAATTTTATTCTTATTTATCTTCAGTTCTCATTTAAGATAATTTAAAAATTAGTATATTTGTTATTTCATTAAAAGAACCATAATGCACAGGATCTTGTCTTTGTAAGAAAGCATTCTTTTAAAATCATATAATGTGACTTAAACAATATACAATATTCTTACAAGCATGTCTAATTCCAAAGGTAAGTTTTTTAATACATAGTTCAAAACAGTGATAGTTATTTTAAATAAAGGTATAGGTAAAGGATATATATATAAAATATATGTTTGTCTCTGATTATGAAGTTTCTGATAAAAATCATCACTGAAACATCTGTTTGTAAAGCATCTGAATAAAATACACAGATGGGTTTCATTAAAAAGATATTTAAAACTTTTAGGAAGAGTTCAGCTAATTAAGTGATTCATATTAGCAACCTAAGAGTTATAGATAAACAAATACTTCCCGATAATGTATATTAATTTAATATTTTGAGTTTAGAACCTTAAAAAAACCCTCAAAAATAAATGAATTGAAACAGCCACTAACTTGTTCACCAGGCCTTTTCACTGAGAAATATAAACTGTTGTTATATAAATACTACTTCAGATATTTTGTTTGTTTTCATGAAGGCTTAGCACAAGTGTTGGCATTTCAAAGCTTTTGGGCTGAAAGATTAATAGAAGTCTTTGAAATATATTTTGTGAAATCAAGTGTTGGCCCGTGATGGGCACGCACATACTAGTTTTAATACTTGAGTATGTACCAAGTGCCAAGTGTTCAGTTGCGAGGTCCTTGCCCTCACAAAACTTATATATAAAAATGAGAGATGGACAACATAATTTAAAAGAGTAATGTCTACTATGAATAATCTAACATCGTAATAAAATAGTGACTGGAAGTGGGTTATGATAGATAGGATGTTCAGAGGGTTTTCCTATGGCGATGTCATTTAGCTGAGACCAGGATTGATGAGATGAGAAGGAGCTGAATTTAGGGGAATATTGATCTCTACAGATGCTATAGAAAGTAATAAAGTTCTCAAGCAAAAGTTGGGGTATTCATGGAATTTAGTAAAGAAGGAAAATTGTTTGAAATGAAATTGGAAGGGCTAAGCAAAGTGCAAATCATATAGAGTATAAATCATGGTATGCAATTCTGGATGCACTCAATGGCCTTATTGCACTATGAAATGGTTTAGCTGTTTTGTGAACTAAATTTTAGCAAAGTGATTCTTTTTTAAAAAATGATCTCTTTCAGATCAGGTATTTGGAGCCAATCTTGCTAATCTGTGTCAGAGAGAGAATGACACAGTGCCAAAATTTGTGAAATTATGCATCGAATATGTTGAAGAATATGGTAAGAAAATAATTTTTTAAAAAATGTTAAGCATACCAACCCATTGTTTTGCCATCAAAATCTCTAGGGTTTTTATGATTTTGAGTGATGAAACCAAAAGTTCTTCATAGTTGAAAGGTGTTAAGAAAAGCATCTTGTTTGCAAAAAACTTACGTGTTTGTACCTGTTTTAAATTAAGACCTTTGTGGGCATCCATTAAAATGTTCAGTGCTTATGATTGCTTAGCATCTGGTGTTCTTTGAAGCCATTTAGAGTTGGCATTTGCTTAAAATGAAGAAGTTTGTGATTTTGAAACTGATTTTTTAAATATATTTTTATTGGTTTCAGAGAGGAAGGGAGAGGGAGAGATAGAAACATCAATGATGAGAGAGAATCATTGATTGGCTGCCTCCCACACAACCCCCACTGGGGATCGAGCCTACAACCTGGGCATATGCCCTGACCGGGAATCAAACCGGTGACCTCTTGGTTCCTAGGTCGGCGCTCAACCACTGAGCTACACCTGGCTGGGCTTGAAACTGATTTTATTAAATAATTTGACAGTGTAGAAGATAGGAGGAGATTGCTTACTTACTAAGAGAAAGTTCATTGTTTATAATAAAAATGAGATATTTTAAAACTTAAATCAACTATAAAGTTATCTAATCTTTTTTTACTGTAAAATAAGACAAACTAATTTCTATTTTGATTAATTTTAACATGTTTATAATATTTATACTAGTTTTATATAAATTAACAGTATCTTGGCTAACCACATTATCTTCAAAAACATCTTGTACAATTAAAATATTTACATAATTCATAATTTCTGCTAGTTCAGATCGCATCTCTTTGATTCTCTTTGTCAACATGATAGTACAGTTACTGTGCTACTTGCCTTTATTTGAAGTTAAATGAATAGCTTTTTTTTAATGTGTACAGCATTATCATTTAATGAATATTTTAATTTTTAGGCTTAATTGGGTGAATTTCAAATGATTCTATTCCACATATAAAATAATTTACTAAATTATCAAATTATCATTTATTTTTATTAAACCATTATTTTAGTTGTTTGCTTGTACTAAGTTTGTCACAAGCACATATTAATATGGCAAACATTTTTAATAGAATACTTATGGCATTTACATTATAAGATGGCATAGAAAAGATGGGTGGGCTGATTTTATCTATTGGCTTTCTTTAGTTGTTGAACTATCCCCAGGTGTTTGTAGAAGTTTGTCTTAAATTGTTAGTATTTCAAGTTGAATGAAATGGTTTCCTTGAGATGATTCACAGTTTACATGATAAAATATAATTGTTGCTATTCATTAAATAGAATTCAGAGTGAATCTCCACCCTTTCTCTACCAAGTATCTATAGACAAAGTCATTTATGCTAATGTTAATGAATAAGAATTCTGAAATCTGTGAGCATCTTTAGAAGAGGCAAACAAGTACGTTAAACATAAAAATATTATTTGTCTCTTAGGTTTGGATGTTGATGGGATATACAGAGTAAGTGGCAACCTTGCAGTGATTCAGAAACTGAGATTTGCAGTCAATCATGGTAAGATCATATTCCCTATTGTTATATCCAAAAGAATCACTCAAAGCTGTTAGAATTTAAAGTAATTTAAAATTGTTTCTATTTTTACTGTTTTTCCAGATGAGAAATTGAACTTGAATGATAGTAAATGGGAAGATATTCATGTCATCACTGGAGCACTCAAAATGTTTTTTCGAGAATTACCAGAACCACTTTTTACATTTAATCACTTTAATGATTTTGTGAATGCAATAAGTAAGTATGTAATTCTACTCCCTTTTTTTTCTAGATGTTGAAAATCCTCTATACAGATTAAGTCACTGCATTCTGGTGGAATTTTTTTTGTTTTTGTTTTTTTAACGGTTTTGCTCCAGAAATTATAAATGTGACCACCAGATGTCACTGTATATCACCAAATAACAGGATCCAAAATATGTCACTGCTTTTCAGTTTCAGTTCTACTTACTATTTTTTTTTTTTTTTTTCAGAACAAGAACCAAGACAGCGAGTCACTGCTGTTAAGGACCTAATCAAACAGTTGCCAAAGCCAAATCAAGATACAATGCAGATCCTTTTTAGACATCTCAAAAGGTAAAAATCTTGGCACAAAAGAGAAAGTAATTAGGAAAACAAAAAATAGAAGAACTGCATAGTTATGAAACATGGTGTAGTATACCCAGGAGGCTTAGTCACTCAGACCCAGGTTTAGATACCAGCTATGCTGTTTACTGTCTTTACAACTTGATAAAGAGCTCCTTTGAGCCTCAATTCCTCATAGGTAAAAGGATTTGGTATAAAGAATACATTAAAATAGATATTATGTGTGAAGTAATGCCTAGCAAGGGTGTGGTTGGTGTTAGAAATTGTTAAATTTAATTAATATGAAGATGAGATTGGTTATTAAATGAGGACTGTTAAATCACCTTAAAATAAAGCCATCATTGCTCTAAGTTACGACATAGCTACCTTAATAACTGATTTTTTCCTTCTGAAAGAACAACCACTAGAATACTAAACTAAATGACTCAGTGAGAGATTTAAAAAATAACAACACATAAAGTGAGTAAAATCGAAAGTGTAAGCTCTGTGCTCTAATGAAATTTACCCCCCATCAACCTAGTGCAGTAATCTTTGTCACCTGAATTGTAAGTCATATTTAAGTTTGTCTTATTTTAAATGCTAAGCTAAAATACCACATTTAAGTTTATTAGAATATGTTTAATTATACCTTCTAGCTGTATTTATCAGAAGAGAGTTTCACATGATATTTGGACTGAATTCTACTTGGCTAAATAGTTTATACGTACCTTCAGAAAATGAAAATTATTTCTCATTTTTAAATGCAAACTGTTTATAATACAATTGGAAGAATTTACCTCTCTTTCTAAGATTTTCTCTATTAACAATTTATCTTTTCCCCCTTAGAGTTATAGAAAATGGAGAAAAAAACCGAATGACCTATCAGAGTATAGCAATTGTTTTTGGTCCCACCTTGTTAAAGCCAGAGAAAGAGACTGGTAATATCGCAGTTCATACTGTCTACCAAAACCAGATTGTAGAATTAATTCTTCTGGAAATAAATTCCATCTTCGGACGTTGATTTCATATTGAAGACAACCTGTAGCATAGGAACCGGATTTCATCAGATTTTAAATCCTTATACATGTTGAATTTTGTTTTTGGACCAAGCAGTGACTCTTTGATTTTGCACTTTTTTGAGGGATCAGAAGGGACTGGAAGAGTCAAAATGGGTAATAGGCCCTCATATTTGCTGCTTTGTTGCAAGGTGATAAAACTGTGTTTAATTTTATCCTGAATGTTTGCATTCCGTACTCTGAATTTCAGTAAAAATAAAAAGTTGCAAATCTAACCAGTCATGTACACTGGATAATTGGGTAAGAAAACTACATTTTTTTTTTCTCAAACTGGATAATGTAGAACTTCTTCTCATGATTTGTTAGGTTTATTAATTGATAGAACAATACTTACTATCAGTTATTTGGAAATCTCTCCTGCACATTTTAAACAAAGTGAAGTATATCTGTTTTTGATACCTTTGTATTTCTTCCTCAAGGTTTTTGCATGTAGTGCAGTCTAAGTGCTAAAATTTATTGTAACCCAGATATAATTCCTTGACAGAGGCTTTGTCTTTTGCTGTATTGCACAGCATCCTTATGGGATATCTTAGTTGCTTGTTTGGGCAGCACACTAATATTACATAAAACACTGTGATATACTAGAGTTTAATTTAGCATAGGCCAGTTCAGGGTATTTTGGGGCTGTCTGTGCTACACTGATTTAGCTAACAATCCTAATTATATCTAGTGCCATACTGACTTCTTGGTATGATCCTGTGGAAACACGTTATTTTATGTAAATATAGGCTGAAGACTTAATGTCCTTCAGCTTATGTATAAAGTTGTGTTGTATAGCCTCAGAGTATATTCTAAGCCAACATTTCTAAACATGATATTGGTGATCTTTTCTGTGAATACTAGGTCTCCTCCCAAAATAGGTTGTTATTTGGTAAAATTACGCACTTTTAGGTTTTAATTACATTTACAGGCAAATCACTGTATTGCAAATGGTACTGGAAAAATACTGAATAGACTTGCTAAATGGTAAATGCACTACAAGAAGAGCCTTTAGGTTATTTAATATGTACAGAATACATTAGAAGACAATTTATTGCCGAATTCTAACTGCAGTATGATAGTGGAAACCTATATGTAAATTAGGTGAATGTCAGAAAATGACATTGCTAAATTTGAGAATTTCTTCTTATATTACTAATGTAGATTAATTTGTATAATAAAACAGGGTTTGGAAGGTTTTGTTACGGAGAGCATGGTTTGTTGAAGATTTTTTAAAATGTATTTTTTTAGATTAACTGCTGTATATGAAATGTCTAATCTGAATAAAGAAAACTATAAGAGGTTTAGAAATTTTTTTCCTATTAGAGATGTTTATTTTGGTTTTTTAATTTTTTGTTTTTGCATATGCTGGTATACCTCATTTAAAAATCAACTGAATCTAATATTTTCTGTGGCAAATATATTTTCCTCATTTTACATATTTTCTACTAGCTCCATGCCAGTACCTCCTCCCTGCCCCCATTTTTTATTTCTTCATCAAAATTTGAAAGTGAATGATTTATAACCAAGTCTCTTTTTCTTAGAAATTAATTTATAATTTATAGCTTGCCTTCCTTCGGAACAAATATTTTGTATGATCTGTCTAAAAACCTCTCACCTGAGTTTTGTGGTAAAACTATTGTTTGTTTGTTGTTGTGGTCTTGTTAAATTGATGACAAGCCAAGTTACTTGATAGCTAGGGAAAGCAAATTGTTTTGGGCAGGGAGAATAAACCCCCATGTGAGAATGTTAACATTTGCCTAAAGATATCCTTAATAGTAACACATGATTTAGGACTGGCCTATATAGTGATGGTGTGCCAGGAAAACAATCAGATTCCAATAAGTAATGTTCTTTCTCTCAGTCGTTATGGACATATCAGTGATTAATATTGTCCTGTGTTTCTTCTGTCAAAGTAAATGTGTGTGTGTGTAAAGTCTTAAATGTTAAGTCTATACCTAATCAATTTATTGTAATATTGTATGTACAGTAAGATCAGTGTCCTGTGTTTTCATCCTTTGTGAATTAAAATTTCTCACTTGTTTTTTGTAATAACAAAACCAGTAATTTTTTTTGTTTCAACAGCTTGAGTTTTAGTAGAAAATATAATAAAGGCTGAAATAAGTTGTCAGTGAAATTTCATTTACTAAAGTTACTTCAGCATGTCATAAAAATAGTAGTTGGAAATTGAAAGACAAATATATTCAGTATGGGATTACATTCCAGTTAAAAGAAAAATATTTAAAATTTAAAGCAATAAGAAACTTTACCTTTTACTCGAAAGAGTTAATTATGAAATATCTATGAAAAATAATGTTATATTTTAGACAGAGGCAAATCTATAGATAATTTTTTTATGTGAAAAGTACAAATGGAATAATACAGCCAATCTTGAGGCTTAGGCAGATGTTATATACACATCCATACACTACGTGTATATAAATATGTGTGTGTGTGCCATTGTTTTCATACAAATGAAAATTCATCAATAATAGTATGGGCAGAGACCTGGAGACTTTAATACTATGTTAGTTTCATCACACAATTTTTTGTAAGCCCGTAAAATTAGATATTAGATAGCAGCAGTGAGAGGGGAAAAAATGTTATTCCATAATTATGCCAAGAGATTTGTTTTTCAGCTCATGGAAGAGGCTTCTAACTAAATATTTAAAGTAAACATATAGTTTCCCATGACACTAATTTCTCCAATATCTTTATGCATTAAAAAAATACACAAAGAAACATACCACACATCATTTCAATAAAGAAGAAAATAAAAATAGTCAAACGGGTGTCATGCTCTCATGGTGTAATAAAAGTCAGATGCTCAAGTATTGCATCTAAACATAGAATTAAAAAATGGGTAGAAAATAAGATTTTATGTAGTTTACTGGTCTCTGAACTCCAACCATTAGCTTTAATGATCCTCTTTTACAGAAAGCACTTCTCTGGTGCAATCTAGAAAAGGTGTTAAATAGGGACTTTAGCAGCCCATATGTTACAGACCTGGAGGAGGGGCAGAGTTGTTTTTTTAAACAGTATTCCAATATAACTAACAGTCCTATTAAATGCAGCTTTAGTTTGAAACAAACAAACAAAAATGGTAAAGGGTGCTGCAAAACAAAGCAACACTCTTACAATAATGACAAATTGGAATCTATTGGAAATGCGCAAGCTGTAAACCCAGGCCAGGCAGTCAGACTTTGTATTCTAGAGAAGGGGGAGGTAAAGAATGCCTAATGAGACATTCTGTAACTACTAAAGACAAGGCAGTTCTCCTGGGGAATCTCAATTAGTCTTCTCAACTGAAGTTTTGTGGATCAGTGGTGGCTGTAAATATATTCAGCTGGATTGAGCTTTTATAAATTAGCTTTATGTGAATATAGCAATTAAATGAACTCTTTCATTTCCTTCATCGCTTCCCTTCTCTCACAGGAAAAAAAAAAAGGGAAGAAAAGAGCACTTTCATGGTACCCTCATAAACAGATCACTTGTAGAACAAGGTAACCGTTTAACAAACCACTACCATATGGATTTAGAAAAGTCTGGTTCCTCACTTTTTCTCATCAACTCCCCGCCCCCCTTTATTTTACTTCCTCTCTTGATGTTTTCAGAAGAGAAGTTTTGGTTAAGATTTTTAATTATTAATTCTGGTAGCCAAATCTTTTACATGGTTCTAATTGTTGTACTCACACTGCAAATAGCACTGAAACTTGTAATGTTATCATGAACCTTTTAATGCTGATGAAATCCATACTGCCATCAGAATGACCAATGATGCTATGTAGAAGTTCTTATTAGTGGGGCCTTTGCAGAGGGAGAAATAAAAACCACTGTGATGTCATGGTAGAGTACCTAGTGGAGATTAAGCATGGCATTCAAGACCTCCTTTCTTTTAGGCATTTTGAGAGATTATTTATATTTAGTCAAGATGTTGCAGATAAGCTGCCAGGCGATGCATGAGAATTAATCAGTCGGGCACTCAAGAAGATATTTTCAGAAAAGTAGCCTTTATTGCAGATTGCACTAGTGCCATGACTCAGGGGAGTCAGTCTCCAAGTCCTGAGTGATGAATATGGACGAAGCTTTCCCTTTATACCCTTTAGCTCCTTTGTCCCCAAATATGAGTCAGGCTTCTGGATCCTTCGTGGGCTTTGCAGCCCCCCATGAGTTGGGATGGGGGAAGTGAGACCACACCCACAGTCTTGGCCAGCACTGGCTCCAGCCCCTCCAGGGATTTTTATATGGTTCATGGTTTATGGCCTCTGTAAAATGGGAGTATTCAAGGAAACAGGTTCTGCAAGGCAGGACAGGCATCACAGATAAGAATGGAGTTTGATAAGAATGGAGTTTATCGGCAAGCAAGAGTGTACATCAGAAGGCAGGTTACTGGCACATATTCATGTAGCTAGCCCCCCCAAATGTCTTATTTTCCCCTTCAAAGAGAAATGGGAATCTTAGATACTGAAGTAAAAACAGTCTCATCAATTGATAAAGCTGGATCAATAGGGACCCTCACATTCACAGTTTTGTTTTATGGAGGTCCAGAATTATTGTGAATGCTTAAGGCCATTTGGTCAGTTAGTGGCACAAGATGATAAGCTTAAGGCTGAAAAGGAAATAATTATGTTACTGCTATTTTAAGTTTGTGATCAATTTAAGTAAAGCATATTTTGGCATGTTCAAATAATATTTGAGAAAGAAACAAGTAACTTGTTTACATTATGGGCATCTGTTTTTAAGCTAATTTTTACTTGTGTGGCATATTAAACTTCTATTATCTTTTTTAAAATATATTATGTACATCTATAATGAGGTTGACAGAGGTTTGGTATTGCTTTCTGCTTTAGTTCTAATTGTATAGATAGTAAGCCAGCATTCTTCTCCCTCCCCTGGCAAATAATAAGACTTAAGTGATTCTATTTCTACCCACTGACATTCCTGGGCAGGCCATTGTGTACATTAATCGCTATTTAATATGGATATCTGCTTTCAGTTGTGTTCTAGAACTCTGCTGGCCATCACTGCAGCCACCATTTAAATTGTCTTGTAGCAATTTAAATTTTATTAAAATTAAATGCTAAAAATTCAGTTAGGCACAGTAGCCACATTTCAAATGTTCAGTAGTGACATGGAGTTAATGTCTACTATATTGGATAGTGCATTTCTATCCTCAGAAAATTCTGGAAAGTACTGTTCTGTAAGGTTGGTTATGAGGAATAAGCAATTGCAAAATGCAAAATTATTTTAAAAAATACATGACCTATAAAAACCTGTTATAATATTTCATAATTCTCATGCTTATCTCTTAAGTATATGACACCAGAAAATCTTAAAAGCAAAGAGAGATACATTTTTTATAGCAGGCCTGCCAACTTTGAATATTTATCCTGCTATATGTTCTCATATTGGGGGTTGGAAGGGTGTTAAATCGAATTTGACTTTCAAATACCTCTCCCATCAAAATGCTTGCAATTTGGTATAAACTGGTTTAAAACTGTGGCTTTAAAAAACCTTGGTTGACATTGTTCTCTGGGAAATTTAGGAATTCTGTATTATGAGATAACATTTCTGAAGTTTATGTCACAGTATTCTTAGATTTAGATTTCAAGAATTTTGTTTGGTGGGAAAGATTTTCTGAAATGACGCCCTGTATGAAGTAATGGAGATGTTACATGCAAATTTATCTTTAAATGGGAGCTGAAATATAGCCATGGATACAAGGAAATTGTTGGTAATCTCAAAGCGCATCAATAGGTCTGCACATGATTTCACCATCTGCCTGCTAAAGTATAGACAGGGACATGGTATATAGATCCCATAGAATGGTGATGATGAATGTTTTTTGTTTTTATCAAAATGATTACTTATTATAAGGCTCCCAGGCCAAATTCTTTCAGAGCTGGTACTTTTATGCATTGTTGACACACGTAATGCTCTGGTTGAAGAAGATGCTACCGATGTATTTTCAACCCTATTGTAAAGGCTTTCTATTAATAATTTCCATTAAAGTTCTGTTTCTAAAATAATCTCTATTAAAATTCCTAGATAGGTAGTGTAGTAGTTCCTATTGACACTGTGCTTCAGTTCAGATATAGGCAATTCATAAGTGAAGAAGCTTTGCCATCTAGTAAAATTAACTTACAAACTCTTGTCCCATCTTCTCATTGAAACATGAAATATTTTTTTCTGTGTCTTTTCTTCCTTTGCCTTCCTTTTATCTTCCTTCCCCTCCCCTAGCTCTGCAGTTGATGATTACATCAGACCATCAGATGAATGACTACTCACAGAGACTGTATTGGGATTTATTGAGGCCCTTGTGTCCAAAGTGTCCATGTTTCCTTAGAGAGGGTGGATTTAAAGAGGAATCAAAGCCAACACTGCTCTTCTTAGAAGGAAACTAAATCTTTTCAGGGTGGGGGGAGGTAATTCAGTGTCTTTGGATCACATAGTTTTGACTATGAGGTTCCCTGAATTCAACCCCTTATGTTAGGGAACCAGGTCTGATGTGATGTTTCTGACACCTGGCTACATTTTATAGCTGCCTACCGATTATGTCCCTGTCTCCCAACCTGTTATATTAACCAAATTGATTGCCTGAACATTGCAGGTAACAAGACTGAACCTTCTTACCCATCTTATCACTCTCATAAGTGCTTGTTCATTTGGCATTAATGGTTCCACAAAGCCAGTATCAGACAATATGAAATAATTATTTTAAATAATGGGTATTATTGAAACATCTCCCACTGAATAAGAGGTTGGGAAGAGACTTTAATATTAACAGTATGCTAAGATCCCATTTATTTATTCAACAAATTCAGTGAATTTGTTTTAGGTGTTTAAGCATAGTGTTAATTTCCAAGGGTACAAGGGTAAGCAAAACAGAATTCCTGCTTTCATGTTTTCAGTATTGAGATGTCAAATAGTATACTAGTATATATAATTCTGACATATTCCCATACTAAGTAAATGAACTCAAAATGGTCAATCTCTAGTTTTGTTAGTGTGCCTTTCAAATCAGCTACTCATGTTGTGGTCATGCCAGCCTACTGAGATTTGAGCTAAGATATATTGCTACATAATTGAGTAGCATTATGTTGAGAATGACATAATTCTTGAGTACTTGTTGAGTTGAAGTAAGGCAGGTTTGTCAAATAAATACAAGAAATGTTGAGGCTTTGATAAAGCATGGTTTCAATTGATAAAGGCCTGATTTTATTTATTTTTTTAAATAAATCTTTATTCAGATTATTACAATTATTTCTCCTTTTTCCCCCCATAGCTCCCCTCCACCCTTTTCCCACCCCACCTTCTGCCCTTACCTCCCCCCCACTGTCCTCATCCATAGGTGTATGATTTTTGTCCATTCTCTTCATGAACTCCCCATACCCCTTTCCCCCTGAGAATTATCAGTCCACTCCCTTTCTATGCCCCTGATTCTATTATATTCACCAGATTATTCTGTTCCTCAGGTTTTTAATTCACTTGATTTTTAGGTTCGCTTGTTGATAGATATGTATTTGTTGTTCATAATTTTTCTCTTTACTTTTTTCTTCTTCCTCTTCTTTAAGAATACCTTTCAGCATTTCATATAATACTGGTTTGGTGGTGATGAACTCCTTCAGCTTTTTCTTATCTGTGAAGCTCTTTATCTGCCCTTCAATTCTGAATGATAGCTTTGCTGGGTAGAGTAATCTTGGTTGTAGGTTCTTGCTATTCATCACATTGAAAATTTCTTGCCACTCCCGTCTGGCCTGCATAGTTTCTGTTGAGAAGTCAGCTGACAGTCGTATGGGTGCTCCCTTGTAGGTAATTAACTGTTTTTCTCTTGCTGCTTTTAATATTCTCTCTTTGTCTTTTGCTCTTGGCATTTTAATTATGATGTGTCTTGGTGTGGTCCTCTTTGGATTCCTTTTGTTTGGGGTTCTGTGGGCTTCCTGGACTTGTAAGTCTATTTCTTTCACCAGGTGGGGGAAGTTTTCTGTCATTATTTCTTCAAATAGGTTTTCAGTATCTTGCTCTCTCTCTTCTTCTGGCACCCCCATAATTCTGATGTTGGTACGCTTGAAGTTGTCCCAGAGTCTTCTTACATTATCTTCAACTTTTTGGATTTTTTTTTTTGCTTTTTGCTTTTTCGGTTGAGTGTTTTTTGCTTCTTTGTATTTCAATTCTTTGACTTGATTCTTGTGTTCCTCTATTCTGTTTCTGGGTCTCTGTATAATATTTTTTATTTCAGTCAGTGTATGTTTAATATCTAGTTGGTCCTTTTTCATATCTTTGAGAGTCTCGTTATATTTATCGGCCTTTTCTAGGATATTCTTAAAAAGTCTTATAACCGTGGTTTTGAATTCTATATCCAGTCGTTTGTTTTCCTCCATTTCTTTCGTTTGTGATCTGATTCTTTTACCCCGCATTTTCACTGATTCCCTGAGTTGGTAAGGTAGATATTTGTGCTAGGTTTCCAATATGGCCCAGTGGGTCTGCTTCCCCAGTTAACCTGAGGTGGACACTCTTGGTGCACCCCTTTGTGGACTGTGTGTACAGCCTTGTTGTAATTAAGTCTTTATTGTTGTTGGTATCACTGGGAAGAATTGACCTTCGGGCCAGTTGGCTGTAAGGATCAGCTGTGTCTATGCTGGGAGAAGTTCGGTGCTGGAGACAGCCTTACAGGATTAGACTTGCCAAATTGCAATAGCCTCTGTGCTCAGCTTGGATGGGGTGGAGTCTCAGTCTTGGCTTCCTGTCAGCCTTGCCCTTGCGCGCATGTGCGCTTTCAGTTCTCCGCCTTCCCCAGCTCGAGTCTCCGCCTGAGTGTCCAGACTCCCCCCACAAGAGCGTGGGTCCCCAGGGGCTCGCCTGGAACTGGGGTTCACTGCAGTCAGAACTGGGGCTCAGTGCCGTCAGGAGCCTCTGACTCCCTTCCACTAGGGAAAGCCTGTGGCAACCTCCGCAGCCTTTGTGCGCACTGGCACGCGCGCGCGTGCGCACTTTCAGTCCTCCGCCTTCCCCGGCTCCCGAGTCTCCGCCCGAGAGTCCAGACTCCCCCCACAAGAGCGTGGGTCCCCAGGGGCTCGCCTGGAACTGGGGTTCACTGCAGTCAGAACTGGGGCTCAGTGCAGTCAGAATCCTCTGACTCCCTTCCACTAGGGAAAGCCTGTGGCAACTTCCGCAGCCTTTGTGCGCACTGGCCCGCGTGCGCCTTCAGACTTCTGCCTTTCCCAGCTCGAGTCTCCGCCCGAGAGTCCAGACTCCCCCCGTAAGAGCGTGGGTCCCCAGGGGCTCGCCTGGAACTGGGGTTCACTGCAGTCAGAACTGGGGCTCAGTGCCGTCAGGAGCCTCTGACTCCCTTTCACTAGGGAAAGCCTGTGGCAACCTCCGCAGCCTTTGTGCGTACTGGCACGCGCGCGCGCGCGCTTTCAGTCCTCCGCCTTCCCCGGCTCCCGAGTCTCCACCCGAGAGTCCACACTCCCCCGTAAGAGCGTGGGTCCCCAGGGGTTCGCCCGGAACTGGGGTTCAGTGCAGTCAGAACTGGGGTTCAGTGCCGTCGGAGGCTTCCTTCCCCTTCCGCCAGAGAAAGTCAGCCAGGCTCTCAGCCGCCCTTCCTCTCTGCGCGCACAAAGCCCCTTTGCCGTACCTCCAATTCTCTGTGAGCCTTTCTCTTTCCTTCTAGTTGTAGAATTTTCACTCAGCCAGCTTTCCTGTGGTTCTGGATGGTGTCCGTTCTGTCTTTTAGTTGTAGTTTTGAGATTGTTGTGCGAGGCAGCAGTTTAGGTGTTTACCTATGCCGCCATCTTGGTTTCTCCACCTGATTTTAAATAGCAGATGGATCATCCTGGCATAAAACAATCAAATGTGAAGTGGAACATTCTCAATACGTACCAGGAAAAGCACGGATTTAACAACATAGTAATGGTGACACAAGTAACCCACATCATACTTCATGTATTAAAATTAAATATACGGAGGATTCTGGGAACATGGTGCAGTGACAACATGTTTCTTAACAAGGTATCCTCACAGCCCCCAAAATATGACCAGGTGGGGAAAAGCACCAGCAGCTTCAAGATCTGCAATGATGTTGCCATCTGTGAGAGTAGCAAGAAAGTAGCAATAGGGTAACTTCTGATAGACCTGAGAACAGAACTGCAGTGCAATCATCAAGAATGAAGAGGCTGACAAAGGCAAATATCACATGATCTCACTTATATGTGGAATCTAATGAGCAACATAAACTGATGAACAAAAAAGATCCAGAGATATTGAAACATGCAACAGACAGATATTTCAGAGGGAAGGGGAGGGGATGGGGATGGAAGAGATTAACCAATGAACTTACATGCATATATGCATAACTCATGGACAGACAATAGGGTGGGGAAGGCCTGGGGAGGGAATGGGAGCAGGGTGGAGAGGGTCAATGGGGAGGACACAAAAGGGACATCTGTAATACTTTCAAAAATTAAGCCCCTAAGGATTCTCAAAACCTCTCTTCCTTCCAGGACGATACCTCACATTGAAAAGTTGCTGAGAGCAGAATCAAAATTGGACAAGATAGGGGCAATATACAAAAGATCATCTAGATAAAAGTGGGGAAGGGAAGTTAGAGCCAGGAAACCCCCAGGAATCAAGCTGTCATATTTTTAACACAATGCAAACACAAGAATGTGTGAAGTTAATAAAGCTTCCCTGAATTTTGTCTTACTCCAAGGTTCAGGAAAGTTAATTTTACATAAAAATGAGTCAAGTAATAGTATCAAGGCCAAATTCCATATAAAATGTTAAGAAAAAAAGAACAAGGAACAGAATAACATTCGTATGGACACAGGAAGCATGCCAGAAACACATCCCCATGAAAGAAAACTAGAACCTATTCCAAAATGAGCTCAAAGTCTATAGGAAATGCTATAAGACCTGGAAGGACAATATAGATCTAATTGTCAGAACTAAGAAGATGGCAAAACTCAGTAAAGAATTATAAACATTTCAGAGTTGTAAAGAGAAACATAACCAATACATAGATAATGCCTTAAATCCAAAGTATAAAAATTTTAAATAAAAATGAAAGGTTTAAAGATTTTTTTAAATTAAAAAGTGGCATTGAAGATAGGCAAAAAATCAAATATAGGATAGAGGTTCATAAAGAAGAGAAGACAAGCAAAAGACATTATTAAAAAGACTTTCCTGAAATTAGAAAATTATGTATTGAAAGCACACCAAATAACTAACATTGACCTAAAGTGACCAATATCAAGACATTCCAGTGAAATTACTGGGCTGTAAAGGAAAGCAAGTAAACCCTTTGAACATCTGTTTAAAAAGGGCCTGTGGTTTGTAAGGGAAAGTATTAGATTATCAGAACTTTTAACAGCAACACTCTACTCCAGATGAAAATAGAGCAACGTACTTAAGATTCTCAAGGGAAGTCCGTCAAGGATTTTCTAACAAAATAGACTTTCAAGCATAAAAGGCACAAATTATCAGCATTTATGGATTCAAAAATACTTCATGATCCCATCTTTAAGAATCATTACAGAATGAGTTTCAGGCTGTCAAAGTGTCTTTAGAGTCATCAGCATAAGGACTGGCAGTTTGAGCATTAAGTATTTCATTGTTTATAGAAATAAGAGTAAATGAGAGCCAACAGGGAGACTGCTTAGTCCTTAATAGCCACAGAGGCCCTTACAAATAAAGATTTAGTGCAGTTTTTAACAACAGAAGGATGAGTAGAACATATGCACAATTTTTTAATGTTTTCAGCAATCATATTCTGATTGTGTATGTAATGGGAAATAAAACAAATGAGTACTTCTGCGGTATTCTATACCCTGAGCTCTTGAGAATCAGGATTCTCATAATGGAAGAAAAGAGTCACAATTGTAATAAGTAAAAACTGTAGTCTTAACTTGGATTGGTAGTATCAGTATGAAGTCATAAGATAGTTTATGTATCTATATCTATGTATGCATACTCTATTAACTGTCCATGAAAAAGACCTAGAAAAATGAACAACCCAGGGAATATCTCTAGCACCTACATTTTGACCTTGAAATGTAATTTCTCATTAAAAGAAACAAAGGTTTTTAGAGAGATGGCCGATTCCATGTGTGGGACAGGAAATGTACAAGATGATCCTAGAAGATTTTGTCATAGCAGATAGCAAGGAAGCTATCAAATACTATTAGGATCTTGTCAAAAGGATCTGGAGGAACTTGAAAAGGATTCCCAGTGCTCAAAAATAGAATAGTAGAGCTTCAATAATGAGAATGATTGTAGTGAATTGAGACCCATTAATATCCTTTAACCTATGAATTCATAATGATATTTTAAAAGATAATCACCTTAAGAGGAAGATAGGGAACCAATTAATATCTTCTTTAAAGCTAGTAAATAAAGGGAAGGGAGCATTTATTCTGTCTTTTCTGCACTTGGGTAACCAAATGGCAGGAGAAGGAAAACATCTCTATATAGAAGTATTCCAATTAATAATTGAAAATGAAGTAATATAATATTACCCATTTTATTTCCCCATTGAATTAACAAATATAAGTATTAAGCATCAGTGGCTACTAGCATCATAAAAAGAGAAGTAACTAGATACTCCATGTCTCTTGAAAGAACACATAGTCAAACATCAGACTCATCCTTCTGTTGAGAGTTTAAAAGTGAATAGTCTCTTGAATTCCTGGGAAAGTATAAAAATGTGAGCTTTCAAGTGTACAGTTAATGAGAGGCAAAGTGGGAAGAGAAAGAAACTAAAGAAACTGGTATGCTTTGCATAGAAAGCTTTCTGAGGAACACAGATTCCAGAGGATGAACTAAATTTGACTATGTGGAGCATATAATCAAAGTGATCATACAACAGTTCAAGTTTATAAAAATATCAGAGGTTTAAATTCCCCTTGAACTTTTTTAAAAAGCTAGTTAACAAAAAGTGCCTTAAAACTATATGCAGATCAAGAAGTACAAAAAAGGCTTACATCCCCAGCAAGCAAAATTATCTTCAAATAGGGAAGCATAAAATAAATAATGTGGAGATGTGATAACAGAACCAAGAAAAGCAATGAAAAGTCTTAAATGACTATCTCCAGGACCAGACCAACAACCTGCTCCTGCTTCTTGAAAAACCTGCAGATGGAATTCAAGAATATATGCTGATATGTTTGAAATCTCAAAATGGACTATCTCCCCTACCCACCCCCCCTCCCCCCGCAAGTTAAGAAAAAAAAAATGGGTTGATCAATTAAAGGAATGCTGTAAATACAATCCTGGATTCAGCAAAGCCTTTGACAAATTGCACACAATGTCCTGTGGATAAAGAGAGAAAAATAACTTAGCTTTTAGAGTAACAACCAGCTGTTAAATAGTGTGAGTGTTAAGCTTGGGGATATAACAATATCTTTGAGTGACCTTAAATTTTGCCTTAGTAACATATTTAAATTTTTTATTAATAACTTAAGCATAAAAATCTGCAGATAATATAGAACTCAGAATATTAAGCAATGTAGCTGACATAATCAATATACAAAATTATATGAATAGACATGCTTTTGGCTGCAGCAAATTAACTTCAGATGAATCCTCCAGCTAAGAACTAGAGAAACGGTTAATGTTTTAAAAACCACTATTATTGAGGTATATTGCACTCATTTTGAGTGTACAGTGTGATTAGTTTTGGCAAATATATACACCTGTGTAAACCACTACCACATGAAGACAAAGAATGAAATGCCATCATCTTCAGAAGTTCCTTGTGCTCCTTTTCAGCCAATATCTATCCTCCACACCTCATGCCAGGCAACTACAGATGGGCTTTCTATACAAACTAGATTTGACTTTTCTGGAGGTTCATGTAAATGTAACCATACTTCATATGTTCTTTTCTGTCCAACTTCTTTGACTCAGCATAATGATTAGTGATTCACCCAGGTGTGTATGAAAGTCTTTTTACTGCTGAGTAGCATCCCATTGTGTGTCTATACTGCAATTTGTTTATTCCACATTCATCTCTTGACATTTATTTTGTGGAGAGAGGGAATTTATTGGAAAGGAGGCATGAGGAGTGATAAAATGTGTCATTTTTATAAGGGTATGGGTTATGTATTTGTCAAAGTTTATCAAACTATTTACTTAAGATCTCTATATTTCTCTGTATATAAATTATGCCACAATTAAAAAAAAAAGAGGATGTGTTTCAAATTTTAAAAAGAAACTGCTGAACTATAGCATCATCTAGAACATCTAACAATTTTTATGTTCAATGTTTGCCATTTAACAAACAAAAGACTCAGAGAATAAAGCAATAATTAACCAAAATCAGTAAAAAAACAACAAACAAAAACCAGTTACATGTGAGCTTCTAATATTGGAATTGTCCTATTTACAAAAGTTGTGATAAGTATGTTCAAGACAATAAATGAAAGGATCAAGAATTTCAGAGAACTAGAAATTATGGTAAGATTCAAATGAAAATTCTGGGACTGAAAAATACAGTAACTGAAATAAGAATTTAGTAAATGAGTTTACAGATTAAATACAGCTAAAGAGAGGACTGCACAGAAGATATGTCAAAAGAAAATATTCAGACTGAAACTCAGTGAGACAAAAGGATAGAAAAAAAGAATTGAACAGAGGGTGGTTCAAGATGGCAGCAGAATAGGTGGATCTTGCAATTCCTTCCAGAACCAAACTGGAAATGAAAACCAAAATTGGGGAACTATCACCCTGACTTACCAGCTATAGACCATCTGAAGAGGAGACTTTTAACCAAGGACTGGCAGAAGAAGCCACCTTAAGACTTGTAGGAAGGGCAGAGACGTGAAAGGGTCTGGCCTTGCTCCCATGGGTGGCAGGCTGAGATTATGGAGGGCTACCTCAGCTGCAGGAGATTCCCCTGACAGTTGTGAAACCTAGACCCCAAACTGGTTTCCCAGTCTGGAGTGTCAGAGCCTGGAACAGGCGCCCACGTGGCATCCAGCTGAAAGATGATGGGGTTTATGTCGGACAAGGAGAGGCAAAACCTGTTGGAGACAAAACCACCCTTTTCAAGGGCCAATGTGCAAATTTTTCATTTGTAGCCGCTCACCCTGAACACCAGTGGAGGGAGGGCAGTGCAGTCTGGAGTCTCCTGAGGAGAATCTGGAGTGGGTGGCTTTAGACACATGGAAGAGCAGCCACTAGGATCCCTATGCTTGGTCATTCTTCAACATTGTAACAGCCATTTTTATTGAGAGGAGAAATCCCCTCACAGTGACATCAGCCTGAGGAAAAGCTGGAATCCCACTCATCCCACCCTGCTAAGATGCAAGGTAACATAGCAGCATAGTCCAGGGTGTACAGAGGTCTTGGCAGTCTCTAGGGGTATCAGTGGCTGGCTTTGGGGCTGGGCCATTAACCCACATTCCCAGGAACCTAACTAGTGCTTCCCCCTCATGGGAGAGCTGATAGAAGCAATCTCTGGCTTCTGGCAGACTTTATGGCTAGGCTCTGCATACTAGGGGTTCCAGCCTACTGAGGTCAAGGAAAAAATCTGGTACAGACTCAGTCTTATGGCTCTGCAGCTGGGGAATATACCCACCATCTTCCCTGAAATCTGAATGGCACCTTTTCCTTATGGGAGATCCAGTAGTCCCACCCTTCTGATTTTGCCATAGTCTTTTTCAGAAACAGCCTTTTCAGTGACTACTGGTAAACCTGGAAGCTGGAGGCAGATCCCAGGGGCCTTGGGACATTTGCTGACTAGCCCCTAGGTCCTGTGTTGGTAAAAGCTGGCCTTGGAGTGCAACTTGGTCCTTTTCTTGTGTAGCCAAACCCAGTGGAGGCAGCTACAAACTATGAATCACTTGGAGCGTCAGACAGGTTGCTAAGGGCCAGGTATGGACAGTGTCTGACATTGTTGTACCAGGAAACTCCCAAAAGCCCAGAATTGGCACATCAAGTGGTCAGCTTCAGACAGTATCAGAGCAGGACCCAACAAACATCACAACAGCATATCCAAAGGCAGATCACAGCAGACACTAAAATCTGCTGAGGGTTAGTTTTTCATTATTTTATTTTTTTGTTTTCTATTTCCTTTTCCCTTTTTTATTTCTTATTTTGCTCTTTATTTTTCTTACTCTATTTTTTTTTCTATTTCTTATTCTTTTTGTCCCTTTTCTCTGTTTTCTTTTCCTAGATTTTGCCATCTTTTTCTACTTTTCTTTCATTTTCTTTACTGTTTTTCTTCTCATGTTCTTTTTTCCTTTGGCTATTTTTTCTTTTCTCTTTCATAACCCTTTTTTGTTGTTTTTGCTGTTGGTATTTTTTTTTGTTCTGTTTTGTTTTATTCTGTCAGCACCTATACAAAGGCTTGCATGACATGGTTGAGGTTGAGCATCATTGTCAACCAGCATGTTAACACCCATAAATAGGCCAATAGCAATCATTCCCAATTACAGCAGGAGGGTCCACATAACACAAAAAAGGGACATTCCTAGAGCATCCCGCTCAGGAGATCAAGAAGACTACACCACTGGATCCCCCAGGACGCCTAGTACATAAGGCCACCCCACAAAGACTGGGAGTCATAGCAGTTCTATCTAATGCATAGAAGCAAACACAAAGAGACAGCCAAAATAGGGAGATAAAGAAACAAACCTCAAATGAAAGAACAGGAGGTATCTACATACTAGTAAAACTAGCTAAATTAAATGGAGGAAAGCAACTTATCAGATATAGAGTTCAAAGTAATAGCCAAAGGGATACTCAAAAAACTGAGTGAGAATTAAAAGGAACTTGGAACTACAACAGCATGAAAAATGAAATAGAAATGATGAATAAGAACCAGTCAGAAATAAAGAATACCATATCTGACATCAAGAATACACTGAAAGGAATTAAAATTAGGTTGGATGAAGCAAAGGGTCAAATAAGTCATTTGGAAGACAAGGTGGAAAAAAAATCATCCAGTCAGAGCAGCAAAAAGAAACAATTTAAAAGAATGAGGATCGAGATCAAGTCAGAAATCAAAAACTTCCTGGAAACAAATGAAAATGAACACAAAAACACCCAAATCTATGGGACACAGCAAAAGCAATAGTGAGAGGGAAGTTCATAGCATTACAGCCCTATCCCCAAACACCAGAAAAAACTCTTAACAAATGAACTAATTCTACAACTAAAAGAATTATGAAGAGAACAAGAAAAGCCCAGAGTAAATAAAAGAAAATAATGAATATCAAAGCAGAAATGAATGGCATAGAGACTAAAAAACCCCCCACCAATATAAAGTGACAATAAAACCAAGAGCTGGTTCTTTGAAAAGATAAACAAGATTGATAAATGTTTCGTAGGACTTACCAAGAAACTAAGAGAGAGGACCCAAATAAATGAAATCAGAAATGAAAGAGGAGAAATGATAACTAACATCACAGAAATATGACAGATTGTAAGAAAATACTTTGAACATCTAAATGCTAAAAAACTGGACAATATGGACAAATTCCTAGACACATACCATCTGATAAAACTCAATTAGGAAGAGGCAGAAAACTCGAATAGGCTGATAATAACTGATGAAATTGAAACAGTAGTCAAAAAACATCCAGCAAACAAAAGCCCTGGATCAGATGACTTTGCAGGTAAGTTTTACCAAACATTCTAAGAAAAATTAATACCAATTCTCCTCAAACTATTCCAAAATATTCAAGAGGATGGAAGACTGCCAACCTCTTTATATGAGGCCAGCATTATCCTAATTCCAAAACCAGATAAAGACACTACAAAGAAAGAAAAGAAAATTATAGGCCAATATTCCTGATGAACATAGACATTAAAATCCTCAACAAAATATTAAAAAATTGGATCCAGCAATATATTTAAAAGACATACAACATGACCAAGTAGGATTTATTCTAGGGATGCAATGATGGTTCAATATTCAAAATTCAATAAACATGATATACCACATACACAAAATGAAAGATAAAAATCATATCAATAGATGGAGAAAAAGCATGTGACAAGATCCAGCACCCATTTATGATAAAACTCTTGGCAAAATGGTAATAGAGGGATCATATCTCAATGTATCAAAGGCCATATATAACAAACATGTATACCCAATGGGCAAAAACTAAAAGCAGTTCCCTTAATATCAGGAACAAGATAGGGATGTGCTCTTTCACCACTCTTATTCAATATAATACTGGAAGTTCTAGCCACAGTGATCAGATAAGAAGAAGATATAAAAGGCATTCAAACTGGAAAGGGGAAGTAAAACTCATTATTCACAGAAGACATCATATTGTCATAGAAAACCCTACAGACCACCAAAAATCTGCTAGGTTAATAAATAATTTCAGCAATGTAGCAGAATACAAAATTAACACCTGGAAATCTACGATATTTTAATTCAAAACCAATGAACTTTCAGAGAGAGAACTAAAAAAAAATTCCCATTTAACATTACAAGAAAAAAAAAAAAGACACCTGGAAATAAACTTAACTGAGGGAATAAAAGACCTATACTTGGAAAACTACAGGACATTGAAAAGGAAATAGAGGAAGACATAAACAAATGGAAGAACATACCGTGTTCATGAACTGGTAGAATCAACAACATTAAAATGTCTATACTACCCAAAGAAATTTATAGATTCCATGCTATCCCTATTAAAACACCAATGGCATATTCCACAGATCTACATCAAGTATTCCAAAAATTGATATGGAATTCAAAAGACCCTGAGTAGCCACAGCAGTCTTGAAGCAGAAGGACAAAATTGGAGGGATCACAATACCAATTATCAAATTACACTACAAAGCCATTGTAATCAAAACAGCCTAGTATTGGTACAACAATAGGCATACAGATAAATGGAACAGAACAGATAACCCAGAAATGGACCCAAGCCAATATGGCCAATTAATATTTGGCAAAGATGGTAAGTGCATACAATGGAGTAATACAATCTCTTCAATAAATGGTGCTCAGAATATTGGACCGGCACATGAAAAAAATTAAACTAGACCACCAACTTACATCACATACAAGAGTAAACTCAAAATGGTTAGAAGATTTAAATGTAAGTCACAAAACCGCAAAAATCCCTGGAAGGAAACATAGGCAGTAAAATTTCAGATATCTCTCACTGCAGTATCTTCAGTGATACATTGCCTAGGGCAAGGGAAACAAAGGAAAAAATTAACAAATGGAACTACATCAAACTATAAAGCTTCTACACAGCAAAAGAAATCAACAAAATGAAAAGGGAATCTACTGTATGGAAAAACATATTCGCCAATGATACATCTGATAAGGGGTTAATTTCCAAAATATACAAAGAACTCATACACCTTAACACAAGGAAAAATGACAATCCAATTAAAAAATGGGCAAAGGACCTGAGTAGACACTTCAACGAAGAGAACATGCAGATGGCCAATAGACACTTGAAAAAATGCTCAAAATCACTAATCATTAGATTGATGAAAATTAAAACTACAGTGAGGTGTCACTTCACACCTGCCAGAATGGCTATTATCAATAAGTCAACAAACATCAAGTGCTGATGAGGATGTGGAGAAAAGAGAACCCTAGTACATTGCTGGTGGGAATAGACTGTTGCAGCCATTATGGAAAACAGTGGAGTTTTTTCAAATAATTAAAAATGGCCTTTTTAACCATTGACCCCACTTATGGGAATATATCCTAAGAATCCCACTTTTTAACCATTGACCCCACTTATGGGAATATATCCTAAGAATCCCAAAACACCAATCAAAAAGTATATATGCACCCTTATGTTCATAGCAGCATTATTTACAATAGCTAAGATCTGGAAACAGCCCAAGTGCCCATCAGTAGATGAGTGGATTAAAAAGCTGTGGTACATTTACACATGGAATACTATGCAACTGTTAAGTAGAAGGATCTCTTACCCTTTGAGGCAGCATGGACGGACCTAGAGAGTATTATGCTAAGCAAAGCAAGCCAATTAGAGAAAGATAAATGTCACATGATCTCACTTATAAGCCAAACCTAAAAAACAAAATAAACTGACAGACAAAATAAGGCCAGAGGTATGGATGCATGGGACAGAATAATAGATCTTGGTATGGAAGGGTGTTAAGGGGGAGGAGACAGGAAGATACTGGCCAAAGAACATATATGCATATATTCATAACCCATAGTCACAGACAATAGCATGGGGAAGAGCTGGCTTTGGCAGGGACTGGGGGGGGGGGGGCAAAAAGGGAGAAAGATGGGAGACATCTGTCAACAATTAAAAAAATGGGCAGAGGACCTGAGTCGACACTTCTTCAAAGAGGGCATACAGATGGCCAATAGACATATGAAAAAGTGCTCAAGGTCACTAATCATCAAAGAGATGTAAATAACAGGCACAATAAGGTTATCACCTTACACCTGTCAGAATGGCTACTATCAATAAATCAATAAAAATCAAGTGCTGGTGGAGGATATGGAGAAAAGGGAACCCTTGTGCATTGTTGGTGCGAATGCAGAATGGTGCAGCCACTATGGAAAACAGTATATAGTTTTCTCAAAAAATTAAACATGGAATTGCCTTTTGACCCAACCATTCTACTTCTGGGAATATATCTTAAGAATCCTAGAACACCAGTCTGAAAGAATGTATGCATCCCCCATGTTTATAGCAGCATTATTTACAACTAGAGGCCCGGTGCACTAATCCGTGCACTGGTGGGGTCCCTCGGCCTGGCCTTCACCCTCTCACAATCCAGGACTGGGGATGTCGGATTGCCATTTTTGGCCCAATCCCTGCAGGCCAGGCCAAGGGACCCCACCGGTGTAAGAATCTGTGCACTGGGCTAGTTTGGGACCGATCCCTGCAGGCCAGGCTGAGGGACCCCACCAGTGCACAAATCCATGCACTGGGCCTCTAATATGCATATAAGATCTTTGGTTAATCTCTTTCCACCTTTCTCCTCCCCTCTTCTCTCTGAAATTCATCAGTCTGTTCCATGTTCCCATGGCTGTGTGTTGAGCATTTGCCCTCTGGTGGTCAGTGTGCATCACTGCTACCGGTTGAATGATTGAGCGGTTGAACAGTCACTTAGGCTTTTATATATATAGATAACCAAGATCTGGAAACAGTCCAAGTGCCCATCAGCAGATGAGTAGATAAAAAAGCTGTGGTACATTTACAAAATGAAATAGTACACAGAAAGCCAAGGTGGGTTGAGGTGGGCAAAGATGAAGGGAAACGGGGACACCTGCAATAATGTCAACATTAAACTTTCCTAATTTAAAAAAACTATAAATATATTCTCAAACCTGCAAAAAAGTATGAGGACTGCTTAAAGGAACTTTGGGACAAAATGAAATGTAAAAACATCTGCACCATAGGGCTACCAAAAGGAGAATAAAGTGAGCAAGGGATAGAAAACCTGTTTGAAGAAATAATGACAGAAAACTTCACTAGTCTAGTGAAGGAAAAAGTCACCACCTATCAAGAATAACCTTAAGTATAAATGGATTAAATGATCCAATTAAAAGACAGGGTAGCTAAATAGATAAGAAAACATGACCCATATATATATGTTGTCTACAAGATACCAGTCTCAGAACAAAAGACACACAGGCTAAAAGTGAAGGAATGGAAAAAAATGTTCCATGCAAATGGAATAAAAAAAACACATGCACACGCGTGCACGCAAGCGCATGTGCACACACACACACACACACACACACACCGCCAACAACAGGATTATCTATACTTATATCTGACAAAATGGACTTCAAAACATAGATCATGCTGGGCTGGTGTGGCTCAGGGGTTGAGGGTCAAACTGTGAACCTGGAGGTTATAGTTTTATTCCAGATCAGGGCACATGCCAGGCTTCTGGGCTTGGTCCCCAGTGTGTAGGAGGCAACCTATCAATGATTTTCTCTCATCATTGATGTTCCTATCTCTTTTTGCCTCTCCCTTCCTCTATAAAATCAATAAAACATATTTAAAAAAACAAAGGCCATAACAAGAGACAAAGAAGGTCACTACATAATATTAAAGGGATTGACCCAACAAGAGGATATAAACCTGGTAAACATATATGCACCCAATATAGGAGCACCTATATATATATTAAAAAAAAAAACTTTGGGGGGACTTTAAGCGGGAGATCAACAGCAATAAAGTAGGAGACATTAACACCCCACTGTCATCACTGGATATAATTTTCAGACAAAAAATCAATAAGGAAATAGTGACCTTAAATGACACACTAGATCTGATGGATTTAATTGATATTTACAGAACATTTCATCCCCAAACAGAAAAATAATATTCTTGTCAAGTGCACATAGAACATTCTCAAAGATAGACCACATATTTGGACACAAAATAAGTCTTATATTCAAGAAGATTGAAATCACATTAAGCATCTCAGATAACAATGGCATGAAACTAGAAATCAACTCAAAAACATTCAAACACATGGAGGCTAAATAGCATGTTATTAAACAATGAATGGGTTAGCAATGAGATAAATGAATAAATAAAAAATTACCTGGAAACAAATGAACAGACAGCAACACAAAATCTATGGCACACAGTAAAAGAAGTCATGAGAGGGAAGTTAATAGCATTACAGGCATATCCCAAGAAGCAAGAAAAATCTCAAATAAACAATCTAACCCTACACCTAAAAGAACTAGAAAAAGAAAAAAGATTAAGTAGAAGGAAGGAAATAATAAAGATCAGAGCAGAAATAAAGGACATAGATACTAAAAAAAACAACCAAAAACAATTAAACCAAGAGCTGGTCCTTTAAAAAGATTGATGAACCTTTAGCCAGATTCATCAAGAAACAAAGAGAGAGGACCCAAATAAATAAATAGATCAGAAATTAAAAAGGAGAAGTAACAACTGACATCACTGAAATATAAAGAATTGTAAGAAAATACTATGTACAACTACTTGTATATGCCAACAAAATAAGCAACCTGGGAAAAATGGACAAATCCCTTGAAACATACAATCTTCCAAAACTTAATCAGAAAGAATCAGAAAACCTGAATATACCTATTACAACTAAAGAAATTGAAGCAGTAATAAAAAATTTTAAAAAAGACTCCCAGCAAACAAAAGTCCTGGACCAGATGGCTCCATAGCAGTATTTAGTCAAACTCTCAAAGAAGGGCTAACACTTATTTTCCTAAAACTATTCCAAAAAGTTTAAGAGAAGGAAAGTCTTCCAAGCTTTTTTTATGAAGCCAGCATTATCCCAATTCCAAAAACAGATAAAGAAACTACAAAGAAAGAAAATTATAGGCCAATATCCCTGATGAACATAGATGCAGAAATCCTCAACAAAATATTAGCAAATCAGATCCAGCTCTACATTAAAAAGACATACAGCATGACCAAGTGGGACTTATTCTGGGGGTGCACGCTTGGTACAATATTTGCAAATAAATAAAAATGATACATCACATAAACAAAAGGAAGAGTATAAAATCACAATCATGAATAGGTGCAGAAAAAGTAATAAAACTGAGCACCCATCTACCCTAATAAAAGAGAAAGATGTAAATTGACTGTACCTCTGCTATGCCCACCAGCCAGTCAGGAGCAAGTATGCAAATTAACCCAACAAAGATGACGGCAGCCACGGAGCTGGAGCGAGCAGGAGGCTTGGGTTGCTCCCAGTGATGGAGGAAGCCAAGCTTCCCTCCCGCCCTGTCCTGCCCTGGCCTCCTCTCAAGGCTACAAAGTTTCAACTATAGAAGATAAATAAATCCCAGATACTTGCTTCCAGCCGGCCCTGGCCTCCGCTGAAGGAGGCGCTGAAAAAAAAAAAGAAAAAAGAGAAAAAGGAGGGGCTGGGAGCCTGGGTCGCCAGGGGGCGTGGCCAGCCTGAAAACAGCCCTCAGCCCCTTACCCAGGCTGGCCACACCCCCATGGGGTGAGGGTCCCCGCTGGGGGTCTTGGCCAGCCTGCAAACAGCCATCAGCCCCTCACCCAGGCTGGCCAGGCACCCTAGTGAGAACACCCACCCTAAAGGGGGTGTGGCCAGCCTGAAAATGGCCCTCAGCCCCTCACCCAGGCTGGCCAGGCACCCCAGCAGGACCCCCCACCCTGAAGGGGGTGTGGCCAGCTTGAAAACAGCCCTCAGCCCCTCACCCAGGCTGGCCATGCCACCCCCCCAGCAGGGACCCTCACCCCATGGGGGTGTGGCTGGCCAGCAAACCACCACAGGCCCCTCGCCCAGGCCACCCCACGCCCCAAGGGAACCCCCATCCTGATCCGGGACATCCTTCAGGGAAAACCAGCCAGCCCCCACCCGTGCACCAGGCCTCTATCTATACTAATAAAAGGGTAATATGCAAATTAGACTGGGAGACCTTCCAGGAGACCTTCTGGACGTTCTTCTGGACAAAGCCATGGTGGCGGGGCCAAGGTAGAGGAGGTTAGAGTCCAAGAGGGGAGGGCAGTTGTGGGTGATCAGGCCAGGATGGGACGGCAGTTGTGGGTGATCAGGCTGGGGGGGGGCGGGGCCGTTGGGGGTAAGCAGACCAGCAGGGGGGTCAGTTGGGGGTGAGCAAGCCATCAGTGGGGTCAGTTGGAGGTGATTAGGACAGCAGGGGGGCAGTTGGGGGTGAGCAGGCCAGTGGGGAGGTGGGGGCAAGCAGGCCAGCAGGGGGGGCAGTTGGGGGTGAGCAGGCTGGCAGGGGGGACAGTTGGGGGTGAGCACACTGGCACAGAGGGCAGTTGGGGGTGATCAGGCTGGTGGGAGGGGAATTTGGGGGCAAGCAGGCTGGCTGGCAGAGTGGTTAGGGGCAATCAGGCAGGCAGGCAGACAGGTGAGCGGTTAGGAGCCAGCAGTCCCGGATTGGGAGAGGGATGTCTGACTGCCGGTTTAGGCCCGATCCCTGTAAACTGGCAGTAGGACATCCTTCGAGGGGTCCCAGATTGGAGAGGGTGCAGGCTGGACTGAGGGACACCCCCCATGCATAAATTTCGTGCATCGGGCCACTAGTTTATATAATAAAAGCCCAACGACTGTTACAGTGGAACAACCAGAACGACCAGTCACTATGACACACACTGATCACCAAGGGGTAGATGCTCAATGCAGGAGCTGCTCCCTGGTGGTCAGTGTGCTCCACAGCTGGAGCACCACTCCACCCGAAGCTGGGCTCATGGCTGGCAAGTGCAGCGGCAGTGGTGGGAGCCTCTCCTGCCTTCATGGCAGCTCTAAGAAGTGGTGAGCCAAGTGGTAAGGTGTGAGCAGGTGGGCGGTTAGGTCCTGGATTGCGAGAGCTATCCCAGATTGTGAGAGGGCGCAGGCTGGGCTGAGTGACTCCCCCCAACCTTCGCATGAATTTTGTGCATCGGGCCTCTAGTCTATATATATAAAAGCATAATATGCAAATCAACCAGCCGATAGAACAACCGGCCACTATGACATGCACTGACTACCAGGGGGCAGATGCTCAATGCAGGAGCTTCCCCCAGCCCACGGGCCCTGATTGCTTGATTGGGGCCTGTGGGCCAACCTCTCAGTCTTTTCCCCCAGCCAGCAGGCTCCGATTGCCTGATGGGGAATGGGGAACTGGGGTGGGTGGCAGGTGTGAGTGAGTGGGGTCCCAATTGCCCTGCCGGTTGCCTCACACACACAGGGCAACTGGAATCGACGGGGGTGGGGCTGGCTGCCAGCAGCCAGGGAAGATCAGCCCTGATTGCAGGCCAGACATAGGGACCCTGCCCATGCATGGATTTTGTGCACAGGGCCTCTAGTTTATGATAAAAACTCTCAGCAAAGTGGAAATGAAGGGACCATACCTCAACATAATAGAGGCCATATATAAAAAACCTACAACCAATATCATACACAATGGAGAAAAACTAAAAGCCTTTCCCTTAAGAACAGAAACAAGATAGAGATGTCTGCTTTCACCACTCTTATTCATCATAGTACTGGAAGAGTCATAGCCAGAGTGATTAGATAAAAAGATATAAAAGGCATCCAAACCGGAAAGGAGGAAGTAAAATTGTCGTTATTTGCAAATGACATGATATTATACATAGAAAACCCTAAAAACTCCACTAAAAGCTACTAGATCAAATAAATGAATTTGTTGAACTACAAGTATACAAAATTAATATGCAGAAATCAGTGTCTTCTTCAGTCTGTGGGCCGACGCTCTATCCACTGAGCCAAACTAGTTAGAGCTTAGTGCCTTTTTAATAAACCAATAATGAACTGTCAGAAAGAGAAACCAAGGAAACCATCCCATTTATTATTGTAACAACAACAAAAATATAATGTGATTGGTACAAACTTAACCAAGGAGGTAAAAGACCTATACTTGGAAAACTATAGGACATTGAAGAAAAATTGAGGGAGATACAAACAAGTGGACATATATACCATGTTCATGGATTGGAAGAATTAACATTATTAAAATGTCCGTAGTACCCAAAGAAAGCTATAGATTCAATGCAATGCCTATTAAAATACCAATGGCATATTTCACAGATGTAGAATAAATATTCCAAAACTTTATATGGAACCAAAAAGAACCTGAATAGCCACAGCAGTCTTGAAACAGAAGAACAAAATTGGAGGGATCACAATACCAGTTATCAAATTATACTACAAAGCCATAGTAATCAAAACATCCTGTTAGCCCTAACTGGTTTGGCTCAGTGGATAGAGTGTCTGCCCGTGGACTGAAGGGTCCTGGGTTTGATTCCAGTCAAGGGCACATGCCCAGGTTGCGGGCTTGATCACCAGTGGGGGGCATGCAGGAGGCAGCCAATCAATGATTCTCTCTCATCATTGATGTTTCTCTCTCCCTCTCTCTTACTCTCTGAAATCAACAAAAATATATATTAAAAACAACAACAACAAAAAACATCCTGGTACTAGCACAACAACAGGCATATAGATCAATGGAACAGAGCAGAGAAACCAGAAATCAACCCACACCTTTATGGTCAATTAATATTTGACATAAGAGGCAAGCGCATGCAAGGAGTAAATAAAAACAGTCTCTTCAATAAATGGTGTTAGAAAAATTGGACAAGTACATGCAGAAAAACGGAACTAGACCACCAACTTACACCATACACAAGAATAAACTCAAAATTGATAAAAGACAAATGTAAGTCACGAATCCACACAACTCCTAGAAAGAAACAGGCAATAAAATTTCAGACATATCTCGTAGCAACATTTTTGATGTTATATCTCCTAGGGCCAGGGAAATAAAGGGAAAAAATAAACAAATGGGACTACATCAAACTAAAAAGCTTCTGCACTGCAAAAGAAATCATCAACAAAATGAAAAGGGAACCCATTTGCCAATGATACATCTGATAAGGGTTTAATTTCCAAAGTATACATAGAACTTACACAACTCAACACCAGGAAGACAAACAATCCAATTAAAAATGGTCAAAGGACCTGAATAGACACTTCTCCAAAGAGGACATACAAATGGCCAATAGACATGAAAAATTGCTCAACATCACTAATTTTCAGAGAGATGCATATTAAAATTACAATGAGGTGTCACCTCACACCTGTCAGAATGGCTATGTAGCCATCAATTAGTCAACAAACAAGTGCTGGCAAGGATGTGGAGAAAATGGAACCCTAGTGCACTGCTGGTGGGAATGCAGACTGGTGCAGCCACTATGGAAACAATATGGAGTTTCCTCAAAAAATTAAAAATGGAACTGTCCTTTGACCCAAAAATCCCACTTCTGGGATTATATCCTAAGAATCCTGAAACACCAATCAGAAAGATTATATGCACACTATGTTCTTAGCAGCATTATTTACAATAGCCAAGATCTGGAAACAGCCCAAGTGCCCATCAGTAGATGAGTGGATGAAAAAGCTGTGGTATATTTTCACCATGGAATACTTTGTGAGTATAAAAAAGAAGGAACTTTTACCATTTGCAAGAGAATGGATGGGCCTGAAGATGATTATGCTAAGCAAAATAGCTCAGTCAGAGAAAAGACAAATACCATATGATTTCACTTCTACGTGGAATCTAATGAACAAAATAAATTAACTGACGAACAAAGTAGGACCAATGGCATGGATACATGGAACAGACTGAGAGATCTTAGAGTGGAGGGTAGTAGTGGGTAATGGATAAAAGAAGGTGAAGAGATTAAAAAACATATGCATAGGCCATGAACACAGACAACAGTGTGGTGAAGGCTCAGGGAAGCGGGGACTGGGGGGAAGTGTATAAAAAGGGGGAAAATGGAGGACATCTGTAATAATGTCAACAATTAAAAAATGATAAATTGGTCACTTCCTAAAAAAAAAAAAGAAAAAAGAACATAAAGGTTATATGAGACACAATGAAAAAAAATTTCTAATATATGTAGCAGGAGTTCTGGAAAGGTGAGAGAATATGGCAGAAGCAGTATTTTAAGAGACAATGCCTGGGAATTTTTCCAAAATAGATTGCAAATAAGCAAGCTATAGATTGGGGAAGCTTTACAAACACAATATAATTATAGAGAAAACCACGCTTTAGGGATATTGTAGGGATACTGTCAAAAATAAAAACCAAAACAGGGGACATACTAGTATTACCTTTAAAGGAGCAATGTAGTTGGCTGCTGATTTCTCACCAAAACTAAAAGTTACCTGCCGCTCCTGGTGTTGAGTCACGGCTCTGGGACCCTAGAGTTCTTTGGAAGAGGAGCACGAGCAAGGGAGCGGGCGAGCTCTGAGGGGGTCTGGGTGTAGGGAGAGAGAAAGCAGGCTGTGGTGGCAGTAGAGGCAATGGCAATGGCGGGGGAAAGCAGATCCCTCCCCGAGCCACACCAAGGGGAGCTCGCAGTCGTGACTTGCCACCTAAACACTCTCCCAAGTCCAGCCCACTTGGCAAGGACTTCTGTCTCCTGGGCGAACCGTGTCAAGAAAGCTGGGATCTATGAGTGGAAAGGTGATCAAGCCCAAAGAGGAGAAAGATGCTTCTAAGGGAAGCCACTGATCAAGAAGTAGTTCTTGAAGAAAAAAAAATGGCGGTGGAATAGACAGACATGTCCCAAGCCTTGTCCCGAGCAGATAGAAAGAACAGATAGAAAGAGCAGCTGAGGGTCACACGGGGAGTGTCTGTTGGTGAGTTAAGGGACAGCTATACTCCAGGAGAAGGTGGGGGACTGCTGGACAGGGCTCCACTGACCGGGCAGCCTCCACTGCTGCTGGGTTCCCTCCCAGAGCCACCAGTTCAGATGTAGAGACTGTGCCATCTTGAAGGGAAAAGTGGATGTTATCAGAAGCCTGAAAATCTGCAACTACGGCACCCACTGAACAGCTGCGAACCCCAGAGCACCGGTCCCCAACTGGCACAAACACGCAGATTCAGAGGAGCTCTACACTCCACCACAGAGGGGTCAGATTTTGCTTGGGATAAGGTGAGGTCTCTGGTCCTGGTGGGACAGAGAAACGCGTGCACTGCGGGAGCTGGAGGACCAGGGGAAGTCTGTGCCTAGAAAAATCCGTGGCTGTTGGGGCTGGCATGATCCGTGAATGTGGAAGGGGGTCATCACAGCTGCTAACAGAGGGGATCTCTAAAAAGTAACCCATTTTGAGCTGACGCAGAAGGACAGCCTAAAAATTTTAAAAGTGTGCCGGCTGCTTGGACACGGGGGGAGGAAGGACTGCGCAGACTTGCGGGCAGACCCGGAGTTCGCACACTTGCGCTTTCTCCTCTTTAAATCCTTGCTTCTGATTGCTGAGCCCAGTGCATGGGATCACCCAGTTGGGGACACCCTAGGAGACTGCAGGGGAAAGTGGTTTTTCTGGAACCTGGGGATCAGAGTGGGGAGTGACCATAAGAGAACCAGCTCTGGGGCAGTCCACTCCCACAAACCGGTATTAAGTGCCACAGGGAAAGCAGGATCTAAGCACTGGCTAGAGAGGACCTATAGACCCGGAGGTCAATCCAGAAACACTGCCACCCAGGGGCTGAATCACAAATTGACTCTTGTGTAATCACAAATAAAGGAATACAAAAAGTAAGACACACTGCCTGCTTAAAAATCAGGACTGGCTTACAACACTGAGAAGCAGTAGAATGCAGGGAATTGTAATACTGTCCTGACTGGGAAACAGGCGTGCCAAACAGAACAATAGAGGAAGTGAATGACCTTCACTACTGCACATTTTATTTTTTTATTTTTTTTCATCTTTACTTAAGAAACTATTTTTTTCTTTTTTCCTCACTTGATTTTACCTTTTTAATTATTACATTTTTATTTTCAATCAGTATTATTACTACTACTATTTTACCTTTTTTTTTTTAAAAAAAAGTGTCATTTTCTCTTTGACTTTGAGATTAGTGTTCAACATTCTATTTTCATCTTTCCTTTAGCATCATTCTACTCTATCTCAACTCTACATTTATACCATCATTCTCTTCCTAACTTTTCCCCTTTTGTTGTCTTGTTTCTCTTACCCTTCTCCTGCTTTAGATTTTCCCCATTCTTTCTTTTTACCCCCTGTTAAAATTTCACCCTACTTATATATCTAATTTCCAATCCCCTGCTCCAAGTTCATACACACCTCTCTCTTTTCTGTCTTCACTAACCAAAAAATTGTTTTTCTCTCTGTCCTTTTGTTGATGTTTGCTTGAATGTTGAGTATATCGATTTTTTTATGCTTGTTTGTGAGATTGGTTTGCTTATTCTTTTTTTTGTTTGCTTTGTTTTTGTTTGTTTTTTCCTTCTGTTTTCCCTCGCCTTGCTTGATATTAGTTGTTGATTGTAGTTTGTATTCATCTCCAGGTACTTGTTGCTGGTATTTGCTGGGATTAGTGGCTGTTCTATTGAAGTTTTCTCCCCATATATATAGTTTGTTCCCCTTTTATTTCTTATTCTCTTTCTTTTCTCTCTTACTTTTTTTTCCTTTTCCCAATTTCATTTTAGCACTCCTTTCTTTTTTTTCTTTTATTATTATTATTATTATTTTTTCTCTTCTTCTTTCTCTCCTATCCCCTAATTTGCCTTTCTCTGGTGGTCACCTTTATTTGGGGTTATTAATATCGTGAATACATTTATGTTCAGTGCCTTGTGTGTTGTACCTGGTTGTGTTGTATTTTGTGCCTTTAAATCAACACAGGAGAGAGAGAACTACATAACCAGACACCCAGAGAAGAGAGACCATGGGGAGACAAAGAAACAGCCCACATATGAAAGAAAAGCAGGCATCAACAGAAAAGGAAGTAAACGAAATGGAGGCAGCAACCTTCCAGAAAAAGAATTCAGAGAAATGGTCATAAGGTGGCTGAAAAGAATGGAAGATAAATTCGACAATATGAGTAAGAACCAAGAGGAAATGAACAAGAACCAAGAAGAAATGAAAAATGACATCGCTACTGTAAAGAACTCAATAGGAAGCATCAAGAGTAGACTAGAAGAAGCAGAGGACCACATCAGTGAGCTAGAAGACAAGGTAGGAAAAAATACCCAAGTAGAGCAGCTTCTAGAAAAAAAATTAAAAAGCAGGAGGAGAGCCTAAGGCAACTTTGGGACAATACGAAACAAAACAACATCTGCATAATAGGGGTACCAGAAGGAGAGGAAACTGAGCAAGGAATAGAAAACCTGTTTGAAGAAGAAAACTTCTCAGATATAGGGAAAAAAAAACCCACACAAATCCAAGAAACTCACAGAGTCCCAAGCAAAATGAACCCCAAAAGACCAATGACAAGGCACATTATAATTAAATTGGCAAACACCAACGACAAAGTAAGAATCTTAAAAGCAGCCAGAGAGAGACAGAAAGTTACCTACAAAGGAACCCCATCAGACTAGCCACTGATTTCTCAACAGAAACTCATCAGGCCAGAAGGGAATGGAATGAAATATACAAAGTCATGCAAAGGGAGGGTCTGAATCCAAGAATACTGTACCCAGCAAGGCTATCAATCAAAATTGAAGGTGAAATCAGGAGCTTCACAGATAAAAAAGGCCTAAGGGAATTTATTACCACCAAACCAGCAATGCAAGAAATGCTAAAGGGTCAGCTGTAAAAAAAAGAAATAGGAAGTGAAGCAGGAACACAGCGGTAAAGAATAAAAATGGCGACAAATAAGCACCTATCAATAATAACTTTATATGTAAATGGATTAAATGCTCCAATCTAAAGACATAGGGTAACGGATTGGATAAGAAAACATGACCCATATATCTGCTGTCTACAAGAAACCCCCCTCAGAAAAAAAGACACATACAGACTGAGGGTGAAGGGATGGAAAAAGGTTTTCAGGCGAATGGAAATGAAAAAAAAGCTGGGGTAGCAATATTTATATCTGACAAATTAGATCTCAAAGTGAAGGGCATAACAAGAGATAAGGAAGGCCACTTCATAATACTAAAGGGAGCAATCCAACAAGAAGAAATAACTCTGGTAAACATATACCCACCCAATATAAGAGCACCCAAATACATAAAAAAAACTCCTGGAGGATATCAAAGGAGGGATTGACAGCAATACAGTCATAGTAGGAGATTTTAATACCCCACTATCAACATTGGACAAATCCTCTAAATAAAAAATCAGCAAAGAAACATTAATCCTAAATGACTCACTAGACCACAGGGAATTAATTGACATCTTCAGAACATTTCACCCCAAAGCCACAGAATATACATTCTTCTCAAGTGCACATGGGTCATTTTCAAAGATAGACCATATGTTGGGTCATAGGCAAAGTCTCTTCAAATGCAAGAAGATAGAAATCATATCAAGCATCTTCTCAGATCACAGTGGCATAAAACTGGAAATCAACTACAATAAAAACAATCCAAACAAACTAAACACATGGAGACTAAACAGCATACTATTAAACAATGACTGGGTTACCAGAGAGATCAAGGAAGAAATAAAAAACATCATGGCAACAATGACAATGAAAACACTACAATCCAAAATCTATGGGACACAGCGAAAGCAGTCTTGAGAGGGAAGTTCATAGCTCTACAAGCCTACTGTAAAAAACAAGACACAATGGTAATAAATTACCTAACTCTACTACTCAAAGAGTTAGAAAGAGAGCAAAAAGCAAAGCCCAGTGTAAGCAGAAGGAAGGAAATAATAAAGATCAGAGCAGAGATAAACGACCTAGTGGACAAAGAAACAATACAAAAGATCAACAAAACCAAGAGCTGGTTCTTTGAAAGGATAAACAAGATTGATGAACTTCTAGCCAGGCTCACCAAGAGCAAAGAGAGAGGACCCAAATAAACAAAATCAGAAATGAAAGAGGAGAAATAACAACAGACTCCACTGAAATACAAAGGATTGTTTAAAAATACTATGAACAACTCTATTCCAACAAACTGGACAACCTGGAGGAAATGGACATATTCCTAGAAAAATACAACCTACCAAAACTCAATTAGGAAGAATTTAAACATCTCAATAGGCAATAAGTATAGAAGAAATTGAAGCAATCATCAAAAAGCTTCCAGCAAACAAAATCCGGGACCAGACGGCTTCACAGGGGAGTTTTACCAAACATTCAAGGAAGAACTAAAACCTATCCTCCTCAGACTATTCCAAAAAATTCAAGAGAAAGGAACACTTCAAAGCTCCTTCTATGAAGCCAGCATTACCCTAATACCAAAACAAGAAAAAGACAACACAATGAAAGAGAATTACAGGCCAATATCCCTCATGAACATAGATGCCAAAATCCTCAACAAAATTCTAACAGATCGGATCCAGCAGTACATCAGAAAGATCATACACCATGACCAAGTAGGATTTATCCCAGGAATGCAAGGATGGTACAATATCTGCAAATCAATAAACGTGATACATCACATAAACAAATTGAGAGATAAAAATCACATAGTCATATCAATTGATGCAGAAAAAGCATTTGACAAAATCCAACACCCTTTCTTGATAAAAACTCTCAACAAGGTGGGAATAGAAGGATCATACCTCAACATAATAAAAGCTATATATGATAAACCCACAGCTAACATCATACTCAATGGGTAAAAACTAAAACCATTTCCCCTAAGAGCAGGAACAAGACAGGGATGCCCACTCTCACCACTCCTGTTCGACATAGTACTGGAAGTATTAGCCATTGCAATTAGACAAGAAGAAGAAATAAAAGGCATCCAAATTGGAAAAGAAGAAGTAAAGCTGTCCTTATTTGCAGATCACATGATATTGTACATAAAAAACACGAAAGCCTCCAACAAAAAAACTAATAGCCTTAATAAATGAATTTGACAATGTAGCAGGATACAAAATTAACGCCAAGAAATCCATGGCATTTCTATTCACCAATAGTGAACTTACAGAAAGAGAGACTAAAAAAGCAATCCCATTTACCATTGCACCAAAAAAATTAAGATACCTAGGAATAAACTTAACTAAGGAGGTAAAAGACCTATATGCAGAAAACTACACGACACTGAAAAAAGAGAATGAGGAAGACGTAAACAGATGGAAGAACATACCATGTTCATGGATTGGTAGAATCAACATCATCAAAATGTCCATACTACCCAAAGCAATCTATAAATTCAATGCACTGCCCATTAAAATACCAAAGACATATTTCACAGACCTAGAACGAACTTTCCAAAAATTTATCTGGAATAAAAAAAGACCCCGAATAGCCACAGCAATCCTGAGAAAGAATACAAAGTAGGTGGGATCTCAATACCAGATTTCAAGCTAAATTACAAAGCCACTGTTCTCAAAGCTGCCTGGTACTGGCACAAGAACAGACATCTAGATCAATGGAATAGAATAGAGAACCCAGAAATTGATCCAAATCACTATGCTCAATTAATATTTGACAAAGGAGGCATGAACATACAATGGAGTCAAGACCAACTCTTCAATAAATGGTGTTGGGAAAATTGGACAGATACATGCAAAAAAATGAAACTAGACCACCAAGTTACACCATACACAAAAATAAACTCAAAATGGATCAAGGACTTAAACATATGACGAGAAACCATAAAAATACTAGAGGAATGCACAGCCAGAAAAATCTCTGACATATGCCAAAGCAATTTCTTCACTGATACAGCTCCTAGGGCAATGGAAACTAAAGAGAAAATAAACAAATGGGACTACATCAGAATAAAAAGCTTTTGCACAGCAAAGGAGACCATCAATAAAACAACAAGAAAGCCCACTGCATGGGAGAACATATTTGCCAATGATATCAACGATAAGGGTTTAATCTCCAACATTTACAGGGAACTCATGCAGCTTAACAACAACAAAAAAAAGATAAACAACCCAATCAAAAAACGGGCAACTGATCTAAATAGACACTTTTCAAAAGAAGACAGAAGGAAGGCCAAGAGACATATGAAAACCTGCTCAAAGTCATTAATCATCAGAGTGATGCAAATCAAAACAACAATGAGTTACCATCTCACACCTGTCAGAAGGGCTATTATCAACAAATCAACAAATGACAAGTGCTGGTGAGGATGCAGAGAAAAAGGAACCCGCGTGCACTGCTGGTGGGAATGCAGACTGGTGCAGCCATTGTGGAGAACAGTATGGAGTTTCCTCAAAAAACTAAAAATGGAACTCCCATTTGACCCAGTGATCCCACTTCTAGGAATATATCCCAAGAAACTAGAAACACGAATCAGAAAGGATATATGCACCCCTATGTTCATAGCAGCACAATTCACCATAGCTAAGATTTGGAAACAGCCTAAGTGCCCATCAGAAGATGAGTGGATTAAAAAACTGTGGTATATCTATACAATGGAATACTATGCTGCGGTAAAAAAGAAGGAGTTCTTACCATTTGCAACAACATTGATGGAGATGGAGAGCATTATGCTAAGTGAAATAAGCCAGGCAGAGAAAGATAAATATCACATGATCTCACTCATTTGTGGAATATAGTGAACAACATAAACTGATGAACAAAAATAGATCCAGAGACAGTGAAACATCAATCAGAACGTCAAATCTCAGGGAACGTAGGGGACAGTGGGGGTAAGGAGGAGACATCAACCAAAGGACTTATATGCATGCATATAAGCCTAATCAATGGACACAGACTACAGGGGGGTGGGGGCATGAATGGGAGGTGGGGAGTAATAGGGGAATAAGGACACATATGTAATACCTTAATCAATAAAGAAATTTAAAAAAAGAAAAAAAAAAGAAAAACATAAATAACATTGCTTGATGTTGCCAAAAAAAAAAACAAAACACCAAACTTAAAAACATATAAAAAAAAGAAGTAGTTCTTAAAGTGTGGTCCGAGGACCCCCATGCACCCCCAAGTTCCTTTGAGGAGATCTGAGAAGCCCTACCTTTTCTAATTACATATCTGTATTGGGCTGGAGTATGTTTTCATGTACTTCAGGTAAAACAACCTCTCACAACAAAATGAAAGCAGAATGCTGACATGAAAATCCAGGTGTCCTCTAATAAGCTAGATACTAAAGATATTTGTAAAAATGCAAAACAGTGTTGGTACCTACATTTGTGGTTGTTTTGAAAAATATGCTTATTTTACATAAAATGTGGTATTTTTAAATAAAAATTTGGTATTTATGTTACCATATAATTATATACTTATAAAAAAAAAAGTTACCTGCCAACCTGGAATTCTACACTGTGATATTGGGATTTATGAGAAATATGAATTTGGTCTTTGTTTATAGTTCCTGGCTCACACTCCCAAGCCCTTGGAATTTCCTAGGCAATGATAGCCATGGGAGCATTTTTTGTCATAATACTTGGTCCTGGTCTTCAGTTCCTGAAATCTCTTCAGAGCCATAAAGGTGAAATAGGTGCTCTGTTATTTATAAAAAGCCCCTTTCCACCACAACTGGGTTTATGTTAATGAGATGACCTTTGGACACAAGTTGGGGTCTGGTTGCCAGGGGAACCAACCCTGTGATTAGGGGGTTGGAAATTTCTATCCCACCTCCTGATTTCTAGGGAGGAGAGAAGGACTGGAGGCTGAAACAGTCATCAATGCCAAAGATTTAATCATGTAATGCAATTTCCATAAAAGACCAAAGGACAGGGTTCAGAGAGCTCCTGGGTTGGTGAACACTTGGAGATGCTGAGGGAGTAGCATGCCCAAAGAAGGTGTAGAAGCTCTGTGCCCGTTCCACATACCTTGCTCTATGCATATCTTCCATTTGGCTGTTCTTCTTTTTTATATTTTTTAATTTCTTTATTGATTAAGGTATCACATATTTGTGCTCATCCCCCCATTTCCCTCATTTGGCTGTTCTTGAGTTTATTTTTTCACAATAAACCAGTGGTCTAACAAGTAAAATATTTCTCTGAGTTCTGTGAGCTGTCCTAACAAATTAATCGAACGTAAGCAGGGTGGTCATTGGAATCTCTGATCTGTAGCTGGTCTGTCAGAAGCTAGATGACAACTTGGGTGTGCCACTGGCATCCTTGTGGAACTGAACCCTTAACCTGTGGATTTATCACTGTCTCTGGTAGATAGAATCGGAACCCTGTTGGTGTTGTGAGAAAACTCCATCCCAAGAAAAAATAGAGACATTTTTTAGAAGAATGTGAAGAGATTTTGTCCCTAGTATTTTCTGGATAAATGAAGTAATAAATGTGGTTCCTTAGGCAGAAGAGAAATTATCCCAGATGAAAGAATGGAGATTAAAGAAGGAATGAAAAGTACTAAAAGGTAAATATGTAGGTATGATTTGTGGGATGTGTGTGTGAACAAGCTCATATAACTATGATGAATAGAAGCAAGTAAATAGAGTAAAAATGTTGAGGTATTGACATTGTTTAGGGACTGGTCAAAGTACTAATTTATATTAGATTTAATAAACAGGAGGCATGTTGTAACCTATGGTAATCATAAAAGAATAGTAAGGGATCGTGAAATATTGAAAACCACTAGATTCAAAAGAAGGCAAAAAAAAAAAAAAAAAAAAAAAAAAAAGGAGGGAGAAGTGTCTGTTAAAGTTGCATGAGTTCCCTATCTATTTTGGAAATTAAACCCTTATCAGAGGTATCATTGACAAAAATGTTCTCCCATGGGCTCTCTTATTATTTTGTTGATAATTTCTTTTGCTGTGCAGAAGCTTTTTATTTTGATGTAGTCCTATTTATTTATTTCCTCCTTAATTCTCTTTGCCCTAGGAGGTGTATCAGTAAACATGTATGCATAACCATGGACACAGACAATAGGTGATTAAGGCCAGGGGCGGGCAGCAGGGGCAGGCTAGAAGAAGTCAATGGGGGTGGGGGAAGAGGGACATATATAATACTTTTAACAATAAAGATTAAAAAAAAAGAGGGAGGAGAAACAGTAATGTAGGATGGGTGGGAAAAATATAAAATAAAACAAATAGTAAGATCCAAACATAAATATAATACATATAATGTCAACAAACTAAGTGCTTTACTTAAAACTTTATTGCACTGGACAAAGCCAAAGCAAAACTTAAAAATATACTGTCCTAAATATAAACATACAGAAAGTTTAAAGTAAGAGAATGGAAAATATATATCATGTAAGCATTCACAAAAGAAAGCTGTTAAAGTTACAAATTATGCTTTAAGGCAAAAGAGCATTATGAGAGACAAAAAAGGACATTTCATGTTAGTAAAAGGGCCAGACACAAAAATTCTAAGTTGTATGCACCTTTTTACATAGCCTCAAAAAAATGTAGAACTAAAACTGGCAGGACTGAAAGAAGTAAACATATTCACAATCAGGTGGGAAATTTTAACACACCTCTTAATAAATAATAGAACATCCTTACAAAATATTGGCAAGAGATAAACATTTAAACACAGCACCCAACAATATTAGAATGCATATTAATTTAAAGTGCACATGAAACATTTACTAAAGTCGACCACAGGCTGGGCAATAAAATTTCAACAATTTTCAGCAGATTGAAACAATAAAGAGTAGTGGAATTAAGCAAGAAAAAGTAAGTATCAAAACCTAGAAAAGTCACATATGTTTGGAAATTAAGCAATACACTTTTAAATAATGCATAGTGTTATCAGGTTGGGTTTCTTGGGTTCCCCAAGATAAAAATTGAGAGGAAACCCAGAGATATTTCCATACAGATTTTATTAAGCTTATGCTAGAGCACAAGGGCGGTAGCACAGAGGAAAGGAAGGGCCTCTGAAGTGGCTCAGGGGCTGGCTCTGCTTGGCTGCTTTTATAAGCTGGGGACAAAGCGGGCCAGAGCAAAAAGAGGGGCTTTTCTGAAAAAGGCAGGCATGCGAAAATTTTCATTTCAGGTTTGGGTGAATTCCTTTTGCAGCTGTGTTGCCTGGTAATTATGTTTGCCCCTTGTGCTGTGGGGCCAAGAGGGCGCACTGCTTATTGCTGCCACCTAGGAAGGTCCAATAGTGGTCATGTTATATTGAAATTCAGCAAGTCCAGCCCTAACCGGTTTGGCTCAGTGGATAGAACGTAGGCCTGCGGACTCAAGAATCCCAGGTTCGATTCCAGTCAAGGGCATGTACCTTGGTTGAGGGCACATACCCAGTGGGGGGTGTGCAGGAGGTAGCTGATCGATGTTTCTAACTCTCTCTCCCTCTCCCTTCCTCCCTGTAAAAAATCAATAAAATATATTAAAAAAGGAAAAAAAAAAAAAAAAAAAAGAAATTCAGCGAGTCCAATAGCCAGAGGGTCGAATTTTGGAGCTTTTATTTCAAAGCGGACGGTGACCGTGAAGGGCTATCGCCACTCCAAACCTCGCGGCCCGAAACGAGGTTAGGAGTAAGCTTATAAAGGCAAAAAGAGGAGAAAAAAACAACAAAAAACACCTCTAGGATTGGTGCTGTGAGACCCTATCTCAAGGCCTGGCCTGGCGCCAGCCCTGACAACTCCATCTGGGAGTATTATAGTTTATGGCCTTTCCAATATGGTAACAATGCTTAATCAAACAGGTCCTGCAAGATAGACGAGTTAAGAGGGAGCAGTGACCACACCATAGACCGATAAGAACGTACACCAGATTTCCGTTACAGGCTCAGATTTCCAGCCCACCCCCCCCCCCCGCCCCCTTTATTTTCCCATTACTCAAGCAAACATATTTACAGAAGCTAGAAATGGCATAGTTACTTATCTGGTTTAGTTATATTCTGGAATTAACAGGTCAATGGCCCATCTGTGCCAGAAAGGTAGTCCTAACAGAATTTATGGGAATAAAACGGAGTGCCTATGGTTCAGGAAGAGGGCAAGGGGACAGAACGGAGTCAGTTCTTTCAAGGTCCATTTTTCAGTCAGACCTTAATCAACTGCGCATGTGGGTCAGTAGTTTAAGCAGGCAGTTAGAAGGGAGATAAAAGAAGCTATATCTGCTGCACAGCATATGAGCATAACCAATGGACACAGACAGGGGCGGGGTGAGGGCATGTGCTGGGGGTGGGGGTTGCCGGGGAGTGGTCAATGGGTGAAAAGGGAGACTTATGTAATAGTTTAAACAATAAAGAATTTAAATTAAAAAAGAAAAGAAAAGAAATCCAGAGGAAAAAAAAAGAGTATATGAGTCTCCCCCCCCTCCTTTTTTTTTTTTTTTTTTTTTTTTTTTCAGCTGTATAGTATTCAATTGTTACTCTTTGGGACAGCATGGATGGACCTGGAAAATATTATGCTAAGTGAAATAAGTCAATCTGAGAAAGACAAATATAACACGATCTCACTTATTTGTGGAATCTAATGAACAGAATGACTTGACCAACAAAATAAGATCTGAAGCATGGAGGCATGGAAAAGACTGACAGACCTCGATGTGGGGTTGGGGAGATGAGAAGAGATAAACCAATACTTATAGGCATAGCCCACGGACATGGGCGATAGGGTAATGAAGACATGGGGTGGATGGGTAGGGGCTGGGAGGAGGGGGAGAAAGGGAGGAAAATGAGAGATATCTGTAATACTATCAACAATAAAAATGTATTTAAAAAGTTAAAAAAAAAAAGAAGCTATATCTGCATTTTTGAGTAGGGAGTGGAGGAGTGGTGACATTTTTACCCTGTGGTGTCTCAATAGGTCCAAAAAGAAATCCTGACGGTTCAATTTCCGGTCAGGGCGCATGCCTGGTGGCAGGCTCGATCCCCAATGTGGGGCTTGCAGGGGGCAGCTGATCCAAGACTCTCTCTCATCATTGATGTTTCTATCTCTCTCTCCCCCTCTTTGAAATCAATAAAAAATATTTTAAAAAAGAATAAAAAAGAGGTGGACATCATCACAAACTCTAGAGATATCTAAAAGGTAATAACAGGATTTATGGAAATATGCCAATACATTGGAAAATTTAGATAAAATGGAAAAAATCCGGGGGGGGGGGGAATCAAGAATGACACAAAAGGAAGGAAGGAGAGAATCTGTTATAGAAAAGGGGCTAATTTTCCTAATATTTAAATAAATATAAGAAATTAAGGAGTAAAAGAAAAACAATACAGAAGAGAATAGCAACCATGAAAGTAATAAGTGATACAGGCAAGAATCATCTAGTGAATGTTAGTCAGTGAAAGTTGAATGAGAAACAATATACGTTTCACTCTCTTTCATCAATCATTCCAATTGTAAATGGGTTTCTTGTAGACTGTAGCCCTGTATACAGTTCATTAATATTATTATAATTTATCCTCCCCCCACTCCACCTGCTTCTCCTCTTCTTATGTGAGCCCAGAATTTATTCTTCTTTGTGGTAGAAGGAGCTAGGATTGACCTTATAAGCGTCAGAAACTGCATTTTTACCCCCGTTAGGCATCAGTGTTCCTATAATTATTATTTTTCCTTTTCAAAAAAGACACTATCTTGAAACTGAAGCTATTGGATTCTTAGCTGCTGTGTTTGATGGCTGGTTAAAGGAGACACAATGGTAAGTAACATTAGGAATCTTTAAATTACATTTGAAATATAAGAAATCTAAATTTTTTTCAAAGTTGTGTTCTACTACTTTTTTCAAAACATATCATTAGGAAGAAAAATTCCCCATATGACAGATATATTTATGTCTGAGGCTAATCTCCAACAACTTACCTGTTTTTGAAAGCTCAATTTCTGAAATTTCTAATAGGCAGTGGGGGCTATTAAAACTCTTCCTCAGTAATTTTTGGATGAGCTTATACTGGGCTTAGGGCACCAGAGTATGTGTGACATTATTGATTTACTTCATACTGCCATAAGAGTTTCAACAGCTTGTCCTATGTTGCTTTGGGTTGGGGTATTGGACACAGACTTTCAACTAATTTTACAAATGACTACAATTTGTATGACATTCAAAGGGAAGGAGATAAACGTCTTTCATTTAGTGAATGTAGAAGTTATTTGTCAGGAGAATGCCCTGTTTCCCCTCATTTCATCTGAACAGAGTGATAAATCTGCATGGTTTTGGAGTTGGCACACCAGTCATCAATAAAAGGCACTTGGTCCCTGTTTCCAAGTAGCTAAATCTGCTTGAAACTTTAATAGTACTATTTTATTAGCTGAGCTGCTTCAAGTTTTTCTCTTAGAAAATGGTTGTATTTTATTGAAAATAATTGTGCTTCCAGATAATAGGAAATAAACATTAAGCACTGGTACTATCATCCTCTTAACTTATTTAATTTTCCTGGTTCACAATTTATAGTGGCTAGATTGAGGAAGTCAAACTGTTAATGGTAAATTACCTGCTAGGTGGATTTGTCTACTCTGCTCATTAACTTGGGTAAAAACATGGCTGGGATGGTTGTGTGTGTGTGTGTGTGTGCATGTGTGTGTCTGGTGTTTTAATTTACTTAAGCTTAAAATAAGAGTTGGAAATGCCTCTTTGCAGAAAGTAAACTTAAATTTACTTTGTGTAAATTTAAAATGAACTAGCTAGAATAAGAAGAAACCAATATGGCAGCATAGGTAGGCACCTAAACTGCTGCCTCGCACAACAATTTCAAAACTACAACTAAAAGACAGAACGGACACCATCCAGAACCACAGGAAAGCTGGCTGAGTGAAAATTCTACAACTAGAAGGAAAGAGAAAAGCTCACAAAGAATTTGAGGTACGGCAAAGGGTCTTCGTGCGCACAGAGAGGAAGGGCGGCTGAGAGCCTGGCTGACTTTCTCTGGCGGAAGGGGGAAGGAAGCCACCGACTGCACTGAACCCCAGTTCTGACTGCACTGAACCCCAGTTCCAGGCGAGCCCCTGGGGACCCACGCTCTTGTGGGGGGAATCTGGACTCTCGGGCGGAGACTCGGGAGCCAGGGAAGGCAGAGGTCTGAAGGCGCGTGCATGCGTGCAAGGGCAAGGCTGATGGGAAGCCAAGACTGTCTGCTCCGCCCTGAGACTCCACCCCATCCAAGCTGAGCACAGAGGCTATTGCTATTTGGCAAGTCTAATCCTATAAGGCTGTCTCCAGCACCGAACTTCTCCCAGCGTAGACACAGCTGATCCTTATAGCCAACTGGCCTGGAGGTCAATTCCTCCCAGTGATACCAACAACAATCAAGACTTAATTACAACAAGGCTGTACACACAGTCCACAAAGGGGTGCACCAAGAGTGTCCACCTCAGGTTAACTGGGGAGGCCGACCCACTGGGCCATACAGGAAACCTAGCACACAAATCTACCCTACCAACTCAGGGAAGCAGTGAAAATGCGGGTCAAAGAAACAGATCACAAATGAAAGAAATGGAGGAAAACAAATGACTGGATATAGAATTCAAAACCACGGTTATAAGGCTTTTCAAGAATATCCTAGAAAAGGCCGATAAATATAACGAGACCCTCGAAGATATGAAAAAGGACCAACTAGAAATTAAACATACACTGACTGAAATAAAAAATATTATACAGAGACCCCAAAACAGACTAGAGGAACACAAGAATCAAGTCAAAGAATTGAAATACAAAGAAGCAAAAAACACTCAACCGAAAAAGCAAAAAGAAAAAAAAAATCCAAAAAGTTGAAGATAGTGTAAGAAGACTCTGGGACAACTTCAAGCGTACCAACATCAGAATTATGGGGGTGCCAGAAGATGAGAGAGAGCAAGATACTGAAAACCTATTTGAAGAAATAATGACCGAAAACTTCCCCCACCTGGTGAAAGAAATACACTTACAAGTCCAGGAAGCACACAGAACCCCAAACAAAAGGAATCCAAAGAAGACCACACCAAGACACATCATAATTAAAATGCCAAGAGCAAAAGACAAAGAGAGAATATTAAAAGCAGCAAGAGAAAAACAGTTAATTACCTACAAGGGAGCACCCATATGACTGTCAGCTGATTTCTCAACAGAAACTATGCAGGCCAGACGGGAGTGGCAAGAAATTTTCAATGTGATGAATAGCAAGAACCTACAACCAAGATTACTCTACTCAGCAAAGCTATTATTCAGAATTGAAGGTCAGATAAAGAGCTTCACAGAGAAGAAAAAGCTGAAGGAGTTCATCACCACCAAACCAGTATTATATGAAATGCTGAAAGGTATTCTTAAAGAAGAGGAAGAAGAAAAAAGTAAAGATAAAAATTATGAACAACAACTACATATCTATCAACAAGTGAACCTAAAAATCAAGTGAATTAAAAACCTGAGGAACAGAATAATCTGGTGAATATAATAGAATCAGGGGCATAGAAAGGGAGTGGACTGATAATTCTCAGGGGGAAAGGCGTATGGGGGGTTCAGGAAGAGACTGGACAAAAATCATACACCTATGGATGAAGACAGTGGGGGGGGGGGGAGGTAAGGGCAGAAGGTGGGGTGGGAACCGGGTGGAGGGGAGCTATGGGGGGGAAAGGAGAAACAATTGTAATAATCTGAATAAAGATTTATTTTAAAAAAATTTTAAAAATAATACTCTAAAAAAATAAAAATAAAATGAACTAGCTATACATTCATGATCTAGTTAGATGTTCAAAATATAATCATCAGGCTCCTACTGTTTTAACTTTTTTCTTATATATAATGATTAATCTTGGTGTCCTAGAAAACAACAGTAGAAACTCTTGTGGTTGTCACCCTTCATCTTTTGACCCAGAGAGATTTGAAGGGCGTACCTGTGTACATCCTGGCTGGGCACAGAACATGAAGACTGCTCCCTGGGTGACGGAGGTTGAAAACAACTTGGCCATAAATACAGGAAGGCTTCCAAAGAACAAAATGGAAACTGTACACCAGTTCCAAAGTAGACTGAACTAAAGTTCTCTTCAAGAACTTAGAAAACAGTACTTTTGGATCTGGGGACAATGGCAAAAATTTAAAGCTGTTTTTTGTCTTAAGGTTGACAAATCATTTATTTTTAACCTTTGTCCACTGAAAAAGAACTTTCTCTAGTGTTGTTACAGAATTTACCAGGAGACAGAAAAATACACAGGAGTATTGGAGATATAGGAGAAACCCATTTATTTTCAGATGTTTTGCATGTACTAGTACAGTAACTCAGGGGAGACTGTTTCTCTCCAAATCCTGAGCAACCCAATATGGAGGAAGCTCTCCCTTTATACCCTTTGGTTTCTTTGTCCCCCAAATATGGATGGGACTTCCAGACCTTTTGCAGGCTTTGCTAAAAACCCCCGTGTGTTAGGATGGGGGCCGTGAGACCTCACCTAAAAGCCTGGCCTGGTGCCAGCACTGCTAACCCCCTCCTGGGGTTGTGTATTGTTCATGGTTTATGGCCTCTATAAAATGGGAGTACTTAGCTAAACAGGTCTTGCAAGACCAGATTGTGGAGAAAGGAGCAGTGACTTAATTATAGGCTATCAAGAATGTACATTAGGTGACTGGCACAGATTCAGATAGCTAGCCCCCCAAAATGTCTTATTTTCCCCATAATTATCAGCCTCTTCTTCAATGATCTTTTAGACACTCAGGGACTGCCTGTGAGTGTAGGACAATAGAAAATTCATCATGAATTGAAGCAGATCTTGGGCAATATGGGCAGGTGGCTCCATCACCAAAGTCATGGCAGGACCTCTGTGAGGTGGCAGGTGTTAGGATGCTTTGTGGAACTGGGTTTCCCCAGAAGATTCAGGTTCTTGTCAGACTGATAGGGGCAGAAATGGAATATTGGGGGTCAACTAGAATTGTAAGAAATATTAATTATGCTCTATTAACAGTGATTGTTTTGTTCTGATTAAAGAAGGCACATTCTAACCTGGCTGGGAGTTCACCTGGCAATGCAGCTCATCCTTCCCATCAGAGCTGCCTATCATTATGGAAAGATTAACAACCTTCTTGCAGAAACCAGAATCACCTGCCCTTTGAAGACCACCAGCCCTTTGCATATCACTAAACCCTTTGAAGATCCCCAACCCTTTGCATATCACTAGTCCTTTGAAGACCTGTAAACTGCTCTCTGGCATACCCTTTTGTCAACTTCCCCATGTAATCTTTGTCCTTCTACCCAGTATAAGCAGTTGGCTTATGGTGGGGTGCAGAGCAGATTTTTGTGGATGACCTGCTGCTCTCCCAAACTGCCACAGTATTGTGATAAATGCTCATGTATGATTCAACCCTGCCTCTCCTAATTGGCTTAAGTAGTGACAGGCAGCCTGGATTCCTTGATTGTCTGGTTACAAAACTGCCTTTATATTATGGAATTCTGTGCTTGGGTAACTCTAAATTTGTTTTAGTGGATTGGGAAGAACATGGGTAAGAGGACTTTTGATGTTCCCTTATTCCTAGCCAACCATACAGTCAGTTCTCAGTGGCCACTGCTGCCTCAGAGCAGTGCTGGGGGAAGTGGAGCTCTAGGATGAGACCAAGGCAAGGGGTTAAGAGTGTGCTGGGGTCAGAGAGACTTGAGTTCAAATCCCACATTTCTCAATTGGAGTCAAATCAAAATTCTTGAACTTTTTAGGATTTCAGCTTTTTTATCTGTAAAATTCAGACAATAATGCCCTCTTCACAGTGTTTAAAGTAAGAGTTAAATGAGATAATGTGTTTAAAGCACTTTGCATAGTGTTTGGTTTATAATAAGAATCCAATGTTAGTCATATAGCAAAATTTGATATTACTCTAGCTACAATCCTCTTGTACACTTCGTTACATTTTTCATCAGTGCTTGATAAAACACACAAGGTAAATCAATGGAGTTTATGATGAGTATTACCAGATATATTTCCTGCTAGTGAGGGATGTTAATAAAATAATCCCACTAATAAATGTGTAATTCAAAACTGGTTTAAGTGCTCTGAAAGTAAGGAACAAAGGCTTGAAAGGTTATATTTACAAAGGGATTTGGTTTAGATTCAAGTCAGAGCAAACTTCCCTGAGGAAATGCCACTGGCATCAGGTCTAAAGGATGAGTAGGAGTTAGCTGGTCACTGAGAGATTGTAGAACCCAAGAGAAAGGCCAGGGGTAGGAGATCCTGGGGGCTTCCAGGAACCTGGAGGAAGCCAGTGTGGGTGGAGGACAGGAAAGGCAGAGAGGAGGCAGAGATGGGGGATAGATAGAGGTGGTTATGGGGAGGCGGTGGTGATTGCTAACATTTATTGATCCTGTGCACACCAAGTAGGCTGGGCCCATATGGAACCACTTTATACCCAAACCTTAGCTTGAGTTTCTTTGTGAATCTAGGTCACAAATCCATTCTGGGGCCCATGGCCAAGGATATGTGGTTTCCTTTCCTTTTTCTTCTTGCCTCCCTGCCTTGCAAGCAGCCTCAGTAGTTTTCCCTGTGAGCCCTGGGTGTGTGTGCATGTTGGGAAGAGAATGGGTTTAGGCCCAAGTATAGGCCTGGATGTGGGAAGGTGTCCTGCGAGGTTCCCCATCTTGATGAGACCCAGGCCTTGGTTTCTGTTTCCTGGCCTCCCCGGCCCATTTTAGCAACAGCCCTCAGGGTGAAAACAACTTAGATGCTTTGATGTTCTGCCACCTCTCTGGGTTCCCATTTCCCCTTAGATCCTCATCTTGTAGTTACTAGTTGATTGATGTTTTCAAGGAGTTTGTATGTATTTTGTTCAGTATTCTTTTTTTTTTTTTTTTTTTCTAGAAGGCAGCTTGGTCTGAAAATCTGGTGTACAATTGCAGGAATCAGAAATCCATCTAACTCTATTGCATATGTTTTCTCTCTCAGTTTGTGGAAACCTTATGTAATCTGGGAGTGATATGGTTTTTTTTTTTTCTCCCTGAGGAATTGAGTAACTGAAAAAATGTTTTATTGTGGTAAAATATACATAATATATAATTTGTCATTTTAACCATTTTAAGTGTACAAGTCAGTGTCATTAAGTACATTCACAATGTTGTGCAACCATTGCTAGAACTTTTTCATCATCCAAATAGAAAATTTGTCCCCATTTAAACAATAATTCCCCATCCCCCACCTTTTCCCCCACCCTTAGTAACCTCTAATTTACTTTCTGTCTTTCTATATTTGACTACTCTAGGTGCCTAGTGAAAAATGGAATCATACAATATGTGTTTGGCTTATTTCACTTAGCATGTTTTCAAGGTTCATCTATGTTGTAGCATGTGTCAGAATTTCAATGCATTTTATGGCTGACTAATAATCATTGCATTATATATCTACCTTGCTGCAGTCTTTTCGCAGCAAGGGTTCAGGAATCTGGAGAAGGGCTGTGCATAAATGGATAGAGACTAGGCAAGAAACATAAATTTGGAAGGCATTTTAGGGGAGCCAGACGAAAACTTAGCTCTAGTGACTAAGTTCTCTGAATGTCCGGACCCATGGCTTTTTATTTACTGGAAAACCCATTGGCCCTTTAGGAAAAGATTATCAGGTTAGGGCAGTGGTCGGCAAACTGCGGCTCGCGAGCCACATGCGGCTCTTTGGCCCCTTGAGTGTGGCTCTTCCACAAAATACCATGTGGGTCACGTACAGTGCAATTGAAACTTCATGGCCCATGTGCAGAAGTTGGTTTTTGGCTCTCAAAAGAAATTTCAGTCATTGTACTGTTGATATTTGACTCTGTTGACTAATGAGTTTGCCGATCACTGGGTTAGGGGAAATGCCTACAGCTGTTCAGCAGCAGGTAATAATATGCAGATTATCAGCCCTGCTGAAGCCCCAAGGTCCATCAGCCTTCTGATGAACTTCTTGCATAATTATGACCTGCTGGAATTTGCCTCCAGCACTACCTCTACCACATTTTGTTATCCATTCATCTGATGATGGACATTTGTGTTATTTCCACTTTTAGGCTATTGTGAATAATGCTGCTACGAACATTGGTGTACAGGTATCCGAGTCCCTGCTTTTAGTTCTTTAGGGTATATAACTCAGGAGACAGAAAGAAGCTGGGTATATAGGGGCGGGGACATGGGAGAAGAAAGTAAAACTGGAAGCCCAACTCAACGGAGTTACTAAGATACCCAACTGGGCAGGGAAAGAAGGGCGTGTTCGGGAGGTACAAGCTTTAAAATATATGGTATTACTAAAACAGGCAACGTGAAAATAACCAATCACAAAGCAGTAAGGAGTATAAACCAATCCCAAGGATGTTGCTAAGACAAAATTCTTTGACAGGACCAATCAGAAACTAACAAGCATATATACAAAAAAGCATGTGCTTCCTCTTCTCTCCCCTGCACACTAAGTTCTTGGGTTGATGGCAGGAGATGTGCTTCCCTGAGCCCATGTGGCTTATGGCAATGTGGGCCTCCACACATGGATAATAGACTTTAATTAGCTTGGATGCTGAACTATTCCCAACTGTGACATGGAAAGGAAGCTCTGGACACTGGCCTGCTTCTGGAACCCCAGCTGCACCTTTTCCAGGACTGGCTTCTCCCAATAAACTTTGGTTCCGCTAACTGTTTTTGTCTGCGACTTCATTCTTCGACTTCATGAGACAATAAACTCAGACTCAAAAACCCCACATTTCGGTTTCATAACTAGAAGTGGAATTGCTGGGTCATACAGTAAATCTGTGTTTTACTTTTGAAGGAACTAATTATGTATTTTTGAAGTTACCTTCTATGACATGAGCTTTATGCCCCTGGGCCCCTACCAGTACTGGTCCTTAAACCTGATCCTCTCTGAGATAGTGTCTCTTCTGTGTGCTTCTGTAACCCCTACCTTGGTCCTGTGACCCCACAGATAGTACTTAGCATGCATTTCTTGGGGATTCCAGTAGGGAAGATCTGTGTCTAGTCTAGCACACCCTTTGAGGGGTGTGTTTATACTCTGCCCTACAGGGAGTGGCCTTGGGACACGGCCCCTGAGAATCAGTCCCCCTTCCATGTTGACTTAGTGCAGTCTGGACTGAATGCTCTGAGCTCAGCCGCACTCTCACTCTGGTCAATAGATCCTTTGATCTATTTGCCCTGGATTCTAAGGTTAAGGATGGAGGATGGAGCAGGGTGCCCAAAGCCAGGGTGTGCCCATGCTGGGTGCTAATCACTGGCCAGAGCTGGGAGCTCAGGCTATTTTGTGCTCCAAGGAGCAGCAGAGGGCTTACACTTATACAGTACTAGGGTCCAGTGCATGAATTCATGCACCTTGAAAGGAACTGTGGGCTGCTAGGCTGTGGTAGGCACAGGGGTAGGTCTTGGCCCATCCTCCGTGCCCCCACCTGGCCCCTCCCACCGCGGACCCAGGTCCTCTGTCTGCTGGCAGCCCCACTCCCACCATTGCAGCTCTCATACGCTGATGGCGTCAGCCCCACTTGCACCTGCTGACGGCATGGAGCGATTGGGGCCAGCACCATCAGTGGGTGTGAGCAGTGGCTGCTGCCCCAATTGCCCTTCAGGAGCAGGGGGAGTTGGAGAAGCCCTCAGGGGCAATCAGGGCTGGCAGCCGCTGGTCCCACCCACTGATGGCACTGAGTGATCTGGATCGGTGCCGGGCCTGGCAGTGGGTGCAAGCGGCAGCTCTGGCACCAGCTGCAGGTGTGAGCAGGGCTGGCGCTGGCAGCAGGTGTGAGCACTGGGTGGGACCGGGGGTGTGCGGGAGCAAATAATTTTCAGTAACCACCAGAGGCTTGCACCGATGACAGTGACCAGCGCCTCGCCTTGGTCTGGCGCACCCGCTCACCTGCTCCACCATCCTGCCATGGCGAACACCTGCCATGTTCCGCACACGCCCCTTGGTGGTCAGCGCACGTCATAGCGACTGGTTGTTCAGTTGTTCAGTTGTTCAGTTGTTCTGGTTGTTCAGCTGTTCAGTCTATTTGCATATTAGCCTTTTTTTATAGAGGATTTCCAGAGGCTAGATCAGGAGACAACTAAACACTTTTTCTTCCCATTAGGTTTTTTTTCCTTTTAAAAAGTTGTGGTAAAATATATATAATATCAATATAAAATGTACAATTTTAACCATCTTTAAGTGTGTGGGTTTCAGTGGCATTATTTCATTCACATTGCTGTACAACTTTCCCATTAGTTTAGATCTTTATTTATGGTCAAAAGAGATTATGCCTTTCTAAATACTAAAAAGAGTTTTACCTCAAGGAAGCTAACTGTTCCCCAGTGTATATGATTTTGTAAACTTTCACAGCATTACAACTAAAATAGATGGACAAGGCAGACTGTGGGCTGTTGAAGAGAGAGTGTGAGCTGCAGAATTGGAGCCCTTCTCTCCACTTCCCTGTTCCTTCCTCTGCCTCCATTCTCCTCTCTTAGTTTCCATAGCATTTTTGTTTCCATAGCATTGGAAGTCATATATCCTGAAGCTGTTCTCCTCCAGGAGGAACGATGCCTGTAGGACCCATTGCTGCCCTGGGAATGAATAATAGTAATTAATTCCTGCTTTTGTCTGCAGTAGTTTATGGCAGCTGAGGTAGGGAGGCCAAAGCAAAATAAAGAACTAGAGCTCTTTAGCTTTTTAAAACATGAAATGATCACGATTTTAGGCTATAAACCTGTTAGGTTTTTATTTCAGTGTCATTGTTTCAGAGAGCAAGTGCATTTCAGAAATTTTGCAGCCATGAAGCATAGCCCTGAGCTGTCATCTTGTTGCAATGGGCACTGGACCCGGCTACCGGGAGTCAGCTTCCTCATTAACCTTGTCCCTGACTCTGAGGGAGGTGGGCTCCACGCCTGCTGAAGTCTATCCGCAGCTCAAATAGAGGGACCCTGTTCCTTCCATCAGTCAGGGGAGTCTCACCTCCATGATCCAAAGCATCATGGAAGTTAGAAGGAGTTGGAAGGGTGGAAGGAAACTAATCCGGGCCCCACTTTGCACGTTAGATCATTGTGGCTCTTGGTCAGAAGTGCCTGTTAGCTGAGGCAGGTTCAGGGGCAGAAATAAACTCCCCTCCAGGCCACAGGACTGTCTGCTGCCAGGTTGGGCCCAAGTCAGCAGCGCTAGGGTTTTAGTGCCCTGGATACCACAGGGCCCTGGAGCTGGTCTGCGTGCTCCCACCTCTGCCTCTCAGAGCTTTTCTTTCAGTGTTGTAGAAGAGCCACAGACACCCTTCATCCTTTGTTTTCTTCCCGTTTACCCAGGTAGCCGGCCTGTTTGGGCCCCCTAGGCTTGCGGGAGCCTTCTGGAAGATGTGAGACTGTGGCTGATTTATGGGGCATGCTCCTCCGTGTGTGCCTGGCTGCATAACTTAACAGGGTCTGTTACCCGCAATAGATGGCCAGCCTGCTGGCCGGCCACACAGCTGTGCGCAGGAGCAGCTGCCTTCTCTGCTTTTGTTTAGCCTCCCTCTTTCATCTCCCACACCTTGATTAGTGCTGCCTGGCCCTGCCCACCAAGTGCTTCCCTGGCCCACATGGATACAATGTCTTGAACACAGTTTAAGGGAATGATGGAGAGCAAAGGTTGTTCATGAACAGTGAGTTGTGGGTGGTAGTATTAGCTCTTAAAAACTAAAATCAGCTCTCCCAGTGGCCTCTTAAATTGTGTGGGGTTTTTCTTCTTGTCCAAAAATAGGTTACTTTAAACAGAGGATCCAGAGCTGGCCAGAGTACAGAACAAGTGTTTGGCCTTTGGTATCTCAGAGTGCAAACCCCATCTTGGCTGGTGAGAATGTGTTCCCCTCAAAACACATCTGCATGCACACTCACCCACATGCTCCCTCCCACACATCCAAAGTCTGGGCCTCTGAGCTGGGCTCCAGGGCCTAGGAACCTGGTGTGTTGGCCTCAAGGGGCTCATTGCAGATTGGGTGTTCACAAATGCTTCCATCCAGGCCTTGGCTTCCCCTTTCCCTCCATCAGGGCTCCTCCTCTACTTTCAAATCTCAGCACTGTCTACCAGTTCCCTACCAAATCTCAGGGAAGATCTAATAGCATTTGAGAAGGCCTTGTCCAGGGACATCTGTGTTGTGGAGTGAAATCCCACTGAGTGGGTGAGCAGTATCTTTGAGAGTCAGTCCCTGGCCGTCAAGTGCCAACCATCTGCCCCTTTCCTTGGTGGCCACTGGAGTGGACCTTGGGACTGGAGTTCACAACAGGGCCCTAAAATTACTGCTAAGTGGTCAAACTTAAGCTGTGCTGCCTAGAGCAGTGGTCGGCAAACTGCGGCTCGTGAGCCACATGTGGCTCTTTGGCCTCTTGAGTGTGGCTCTTCCACAAAATACCACGTGTGGGCGCGCACGTACAGTGTGATTGAAACTTCATGGCCCATGCGCAGAAGTCGGTTTTCGACTCTCAAAAGAAATTTCAATCGTTGTACTGTTGATATTTGGCTCTGTTGACTAATGAGTTTGCCAACCACTGGCCTAGAGGAAGAGACACAGGACTCCCAGACAGACTCTCCAGGTCCTAGCTTTTCTACTTCCTGGCTGTGAGACGTTGGGCAAATTATTTAACCTCTCTGAGCCTCAGTTACCTCATCTGTAAGAATGAAGAGGAAAGAATGAACCCTCTAGGGTTAGGCCCTAGGGGGCTGTTGATAGGATTAAAAGAAAGAATGCATGTACAGCACTTGTTGTTTTATTGGGGCTCAATACAAGGCAGCTATAATAAGTATTGTTATTTTGCTATCTCTTTGGGCCAAGGCTTTGACCTCTCAGGGAGGGACACCTATTGGCACACATGCTGATGCACCCAGTGGTGGTTTCAGGGGCAGGGCCAGTGAAAGCCTCACTTCTTGGACCTAATAAGAAGGAAGCCCCGGAGTGTGGGAATGACAGGAATCTCAGGCTCTGGCTCATTCCCTAACTCTTCTGGGGTTCCTTGTTTTCCCACTTGGCACTGGGGTATCTGACTGGGAGGCCAGATCACCACTGTGGTGAGTGCAGGAGGAGAAGAGGAACATGGGGCTCTGAATGGCCTTGGGCATAGGTGGGCAGTCAGTCCTGGGCCACCTCAGGGATCTTCCCTGGGCACCTCTCAGGCCTAGAAGACCTGCTAAAATAGATGTCAAGAGAGAGGCCAGAAGCACTGAGCAGATGTTTGGTGTCAGCATGGGCAAGAGGCCAAAGAAGCCCCTGCCCCAAAGGAGAGAGGCCAGGAAGGGCCAGAGAGCTGGGAGGCTGAGCAGAACTAGAGGGAACAAGGAGCTTGGGACCCATGGTCTGGGGCCAATGGTTTAATTTCCTCAGATGATAGATGCTTCAACTCTGTGTATCATGTGAAGAGCAGCTTTCTTTCTGCTCATCTGAGGACCCAAACCATGTTGTCTGGCATGTGAGGAGGACAGAACATGTTAGAATAACACAGGTCATTGCTTAAGACCAGCCTGACAGACAGTCTGCCCCAGGACACAGCTGGAAGCTGGGAAAGTGCCTGCTGGATCCTACTTTCTATCCCCTTCCCCCCAGGCACCTGGTGCCTACCCTGTTTTCCTGTTTTCGGGCAGCTTGGGGCTCACCTGGGCTGCTCATGTAAAGCTGATTTCTGACTCCAGCCCCTCCTCTCCATCTATTTCCCAATTGCATAAGCTCAGCTCTGCTGCTGTGTCCATGCTGAGGGCCAAGCGTGCTCTCCCACTCTTTTCCAGACTATGTGTGCACCGACATCCACTTAGCTCAAAAGGGTACAGACTGTCATAGGTGATAATGGCATGACAAACATTTTGATTTGGCACTTGGCATTTATGTGAATGACTATCATTTATGTGTGTATATACTATTATATATAAAATAAAAATTATCTTGTATATCCTGTGTTTGAACCTGACTTTCTCCATTTGGTATATTGTGACTGCTTTTCTTTGTCCTTATATGTACGCTTCAATAACATAATTTTTAAAAAAATATATTTTATTGATTTTTTAAAGAGAGGAAGGGAGAGGGATAGAGAGTTAGAAACATCAATGAGAGAGAAACATTGATCAGCTGCCTCCTGCACACCCCCTACTGGGGATGTGCCTGCAACCAAGGTACATGCCCTTGACCGGAATCGAACCTGGGACCTTTCAGTCCGCAGGCTGATGCTCTATCCATTGAGCCAAACAAGTTAGGGCAATAACATAATATTTTGTTGTTGTTGGTAACCCTCACCACAGGATATTTTTTCCCATTGATTTTCAGAGAGAGTGGAAGGGAGGGGGAGAGATAGAGAGAGAAACATCGATGTGAGAGAGACACATTGATTGGTTGCTCCCTGCATGCACCCAGACAGGGGCGGGGATCAAGCCTGTAACCAAGGTACATGCCCTTGACTGGAATCAAACCCGAGACCCTTCAGTCTGCGGGCTGATGCTCCAACCATTGAGTCAAGTCGGCTAGGCCTATAACATAATTTTCAATGACTGCAAAGTATTTCCTCGAGGCCCCCAAAGTGAGGTGCCTGCAAGATAATCCACTGGGGCGAGGGAATAAAATATTGCAGCTTTCTTTCATATTTCTTTTTATCTAAAGGTAAAAAATAAATCAAGCTTTCTTGATATTCTAATACCTAGGTTCACCCTGGTGCTGTCCCCAGTTTGGGAGTCTGATGGTGCCTGTGGTGCCTGTGGGTCTTGGGAAAGGCGTGGGGTGAAGCAGCACCCCACACTTTGTTTGCTTTTAGCAAATTGCAATTTACTGCAGTTTATGAATTTGGGTTAAAAATATTTCCGGACTGTATTCTTTTAACCAATAAGCCTAACAAAATGGACAGGTGGTTTAAAAAGCTTCCTGCAAAGAAAATGCAGAACACAAGAGGAGAACAAGAAAATGGCAGAATGGATTCTTCTTCAGCTTTTAGTATGAGCTCATCATAATCTTTATTAGCTGTTAAAACGACAACAATATAATCAGATCTGAAAAGATATCAGCTAACAATGGATTAACATTTTCAGAGGATAATTGATATATTGGCCATTTCATTCATAATGACCTTATTCAAAAGTCTATATTCTACCTTAAGAGCTAATGAGAATATCACTATAGGCAAGACATTAAAAAATGTAATGTAAAGAGAATATAAAGACAAATTTCAACATTTTCCCATCAATGTTTAAAGACATTAAATATTTCAGTACTTAAAGATTTTTACCAAATTACTAATAATAAATGTTTAGAAACATAAAAGCCACAAACCATGGTAAAACTGGTCAAACACACAGAAAAAATGTGAAGATGAATTTAAATGTAGCCTTGTGGCAGAAAATTCTATTGGAAGATGCATAGCAAGCAATTGCTGAATATTTGAAGATTAGAATACAAAATACACTGTGGGCATTTTGCCATACAGTTGGATGAAAGTACATATGTTTCTAACCTGATTCAGTTATGGCATTTGCTAAATTCTGTTTTAAAAACAAAATAAATTAAGTATGTTTTTCTAAGCCACTACAGGAAGGGTAATGAAAGGATATACACTGAGTGGCCAGATTATTATGATCTCTGAACACATAATAATCTGGCCACTCAGTGTATATCCTATATAATAAAAGGCTAATATGCAAATTGTCCCCTCGACCAGGAGTTCAACTAGCAGGCAGGCTGGCCAACCGCCCTGCCTGTCTCCTCCCCCTGGCCAGTCTGGCCCCCATGCACGAATTCATGCACTGGGCCTCTAATATATATACTGAGTGGCCAGATTATTATGTGTTCAGAGATCATAATAATCTGGCCACTCAGTGTATATTCTCAATGTTAAATGATGTCTTTAATAATGGTTAAAAACAACAACAAATAAATGATGTAAGCCCTGGCTGGTTTCGCTCAGTGGATAGAGCGTTGGCCTGAGGACTGAGGGGTCCCAGGTTCGATTCTGGTCAAGGGCATGTACCTTGGTTACGGTCACATCCCCAGTATGGGGTGTGCAGGAGGCAGCTGATCAATGTTTCTCTCTCATCGATGTTTCTAACTCTCTATCCCTCTCCCTTCCTCTCTGTAAAAAAAAAAAAAAAAAATCAATGAAATATATTTAAGAAAACAAAAACAAAACCTATGTAAGTATAAGTGCAGAGATAGTGCATGCTATAGCTGCAACAAGATTCTCGAGCATCGTCACACACACACACACACACACACACACACACACACACAATGGTCTAGCACAGCAATTTTCAACCAGTATGATGTAAGAATTTTTAAAACATGCAATACCTGACTATTTAGTCAGGGGCACTAACCTCTTTTTCCTTAGATTGCCAAATTAAAAAGTGACAACACCAAACACAACAATAGCTGTCCGGTGTGAATGAATCAAAATTATACCTGTGGTTTTTTGTGTGTTTTTTTGTCAGATTGGCAAATTTTTTGGTGTGTTGCAGAATTTTATTAATTAGTTTATATTGTGTTCATGAGATGAAAAAGGCTGAAAATCGCTGGTCTTTGGACCCACATTGTCATGGTTCAAATTTTAGTCCTTCTGCTTGCTAGCTCTGTAACCTTGGGCAAGTTATCTAACAACCTGCTTCAGTTTCTTTACCTGTAAAATGGAGATAGTAGTTGTGCCTACATAAGGAGTAGTTGCAAAAGTTAAATGAGTTAATATATGTAAAGTGCTAAAACTGTACCTGACACATATTACATGCTCAACAAATACCAGCTGATAATTTACACCACACTTAAAATTTAACTACAAACTATTGTGTTATGGGGACACGGTCATCTTGCTCAGAGTTCGTGAAGTTGGGGGTGGGGTCAGCAAGTGAGGTTCTGGAAACAGTCTGTGGGATGATGGTTGCAGTGTCTAAGGATCAAAAGCAAGTGGAAAGAAGCTTCCTCCATTCAGACCATGTGGAAAGTATTTTTCTGCACTGTAAACCTTGCAGGAAAACAGATGCAAATCTTGCTGAATGCTTTCAGGCCTAAGTTCTGTGACTGGCTCCCACTGCCTTTTGCTAACAGAGCAGAGTGGCCTTCCCACAAGAATCAGAACAGCAAAGTTTCCCGATGGTGGAAAACACATTGTTCAACATTTAGCTTTTTTCTCTGTCTGGAGGCCCAGTCCATTAGAGGCCAGGGAAGTGACTGGCTGATCTGACACAGGAATCTAGACCAAGTATTGAAAATGGCTCCTGGTTAACTTCATAGATTGCATTTGCATGTTGGCCATGGATGCCTTTATCAAGGAGTAGGTTGTGAGTGGGGAACAATAACTTGCTCAGATGAGCCTTTTGGAACAACTATTCACCCTGCTGGCACCTGACAGCCCACCTTAGAGCAGGGTCCTTGGGAATCAGACCAGCCTGTGGTGATGGTGGTGGTAGTGGTGGATTCTGCTTCCATCTTTGTCTCTGGCCCCACAAGGGACCCTAACTCAGTGTCTCAGCAGATTCATATTCCCCTTCTTTCATCCTGAGTTCTCCTAACCCTACCCAGGGTTGGAAGGGAACTTTGGGAAGGTGGAAAGTCTGTAGGCAACTATGGGGTCCTAAAGGGAAGGTGATTTATTTGCCTTCCAAGAGCAAATGACTTAGGTAGATTCTGACCACTTGCTTCAGGCCATTTACATAGGTCTCTAAGCTGCCAAAGCACCTGGAAAGCTGATTGAGGGGTGTCCAAGAATAAGTAGGGGGTGGCTTAAGAGGCCAGATCACTTTTCCACAGCTTTTAATCCATCATTTCCCTCTCCCCTGGAACCTTACACACCAACACACACACACACACACACACACACACACACACACACACACACACCAATTCCTTTCATCCTTCCATCCAACTAGACAACCATTCAACCATCTATTTTTGATGTATTCATTAATTCATCCACTCATTTACTCAACAAACATGAGAATGATTTATAGCAAATGGCTACAACTGAGAGGGGTTTGAGAGGGCTCTAACTTAGGACCTCACAGGTGGACAGGACTTTGGAATAATCTGGTTCACAGCTTTGCAGGTCTAGAAACTCAATTTTATCCTCTTGCCCAGAGGTTCTGAGGGACTGATTCATTCTAAAGAATTCAGAAGAGATTGATTTATAAAACTGAAGGCCAAAAATCAATTATACTTCATGCTAGACTGGGTGGATAACCGGTACAAGTGTCCCCTCCTGAGGTAAATTAAAGTCCAGAAGGGTATTTCTTTTCCTGATGCCCAAGAAGATTCCTCTCTAGGTAATGCTATGATCCATTAGCCACACAGCAGCCAGATCAGTCTTTGCAAATGTGGGTCAGATCATGCTTCTCCCCTTGCTTAAAACACTGCAATGGTTTTTCATTATCCTATATAATAAAAGCCTAGTCCATCACAAGATGGCCACCATGATGTTGTCACAAGATGGCTGTCACAAGATGGCTGCCACAAGATGGCCACCACAAGATGGCCGGCAGGGGAGGGCAGTTGGGGGTGACCAGGCAAGCAGGGGAGGGCAGTTGGGGGTGACCAGACCTGCAGGGGAGGGCAGTTAGGGGTGACCAGGCCTGCAGGGGAGGGCAGTTGGGGGCGATCAGGCCAGCAGGGGAGCAGTTAGGCATCAATCACGCCAGCAGGGGAGCAGTTAGGGGGCTATCAAGCTGGCAGGCAGAAATGGTTAGGGGCAATCAGGCAGGCAGGCAGGCGAGCGGTTAGGAGCCAGCAGTCTTACCACACTACCACTGAGCACTTTGCTCTAGCCATGCCACCTTCATTTCCATTCCTTCACCATCCAACCTGAACATTTCACACTGTTCTTGTGCTGTAGCTTCTGCCTATAGCAACTACAGCTGGTGCCTGCAGGCTTCATGGGTCACCAACCTTCTCTGTGTTGTTCCTAAATATCCCCAGTGCCAGCACAGAGAGGTGCTTAAAGTGTTTGTAAAATTAATGAGCAGTGCCAGTTAATGATGGGGTAGGATCTGCTTTGAATATGGTGGAAAACAATTTTGGATTTTGCTCAGTAGGGAGGAAAAGGGATACATTTTAGCCATATAGCTTCTTTTTTAAAAAATATATTTTATTGATTTTTTACAGAGAGGAAGGGAGAGGGATAGAGAGTTAGAAACATCGATCAGCTGCCTCCTGCACACCCCCTACTGGGGATGTGGCCGCAGCCAAGGTACATGCCTTTGACCGGAATCGAACCTGGGATCCTTGAGTCCGCAGGCCTACGCTCTATCCACTGAGCCAAACCGGTTAGGGCTATCTTCTTTTTTTGTTCTCCTTCTTCTCTTCCTCCTGATCCTCCCCACTCCTCCTTTCCAGTTTCCATGCAGACAGTGAACCAGTTTGGCTGTTTGGCTCTCTCAGAATAGCATTAAAGAAACTATGGAGGCAAAAGGAACAGTTGGATTTCAGGGATTAACCAAAAAACTAGGAGGAAACCCTGGATAGCTGAAAGTTGGTTTGAATTGGTAGGTGTGTGGGTTGGGGGTGCCAGGAGGCTGCAGCCTGGGCAGAGGATGAATAGAGCCAGCAGGGTAAGATTAGGCCAGAGGAAAGCCTTTGAGATTCTCCCTCCTCCCTGCTGCTTCACAAGTGCCTATATTCTTTGATGAGACTGTATAGGAGTTCAGTAAATGCTAGATGCTCAGGTAGCAGAGGTACCAAGATGCACATACAGGGAATGTGGTGGATTTGGTAAAATAAGAAACTCTACTTTTAGATGGCTGCAAGACTTTACAGGTACCAAATCCAGCTAATGCTGTGTTGTGGATTTAGGACTTTGGGGAAATAAGAGAATCTGGCCATGAGTCAATATACAGGATGGGGCAGCTTACAGTTGTAAGTACGCCAAACATAGAGTTTATTCTTGTATTATTATTTATTAATTATTGTATTATTTTCCATATGAACAACTGTAAACCTACCTTTGCTCCATCCTGTTCTGCTGACCTAATGCTTCATCATTCTGCTCTTTAAGGCTTTGAAGGTTTGTGAGATCAGCTGCACGTTTTGTAAAGTCAAAGCCTGTGTGTGGCAGAATCACTGAATGCTTCAGAGCTTCTGACTGGGGCCGAGTTAAAGCTAGCTGCTTCCTTCTTTTTCAAAGAAATCAATCCACCGTGGCTAGGATCAGAAAACTCAGCTTGATCCTGGCCTCCCAGGTTCTGAGGGCTGGATTGGTATGTTGTCAAATATTATTGGGCAGTGTGAGAGGGAGAGGAAGAAGGGGGAGCGGGAGGCTCAGCTAACAGGTCTTCCTGAAGAAAACAAGTGGCTAAAGCTGTCCAGTATGGTGTGGCACTAAGGTCATGGATTTCTACCCTGGCTCTGACAGCTAGGTGGCCTTGCACAAGTTCCCTAGCATCTCTGGGCCTCAGACTCCTCATCTGTAAAGCTACAGCTAGGAGGTTGGAAGGGATTATGTATGGTCCCTGCCAGTTCTGACATCTGACAATTTTATCAATCCTCTGCCGGGAGCAGTCCCACATCTCCTTGGGTTAGATGGGAAGTTCATCTCCATTGCAGATTAAACACCTACTGATTTTTTTCCTCGGCGAAAGGGAATTGTGGTAGCTATTTCTTTATCTGCAGACAGAGGCAAAGAAAAAAGCAAAGACAAATCAGTCTCCCAGTCATTGCTTTCCATTTCAGGATTGAATGCTAAACAGCCTTAAGCTCCCAGGGGGTGACTCAGACTCTGCAGCTCATAGAAATGTGGAGTTGGGTCTTGATAAACGATACAGTCCTTCTTTAAGTGGAGGAAACAAGGACCTCCTGATAGGAAGTGATGGAGCCTGAGCCAGAGGAATCAGAGTCTTCTAGACAGATATTCAGGATGAACGCAATCGGATAACTCTTCGCTACAGAAACCTTTTCAGGGCCGATTATTAGGGGTTGCTGCGGCTCTGGTGCTCCCTTAGTATATACGATTAGATGATTCTGCTTGCGTTTTGCTTCTCTGATTGGAGTTTACTTTAACCTCCATTAGGCCATCAGCCTGGCTCCCCCACACAGAGCAAGGCTTTGGGCCTGAGGCGTCTCTTCATCCTTTGTAAGCAGACGCGTCCTGTGATTGGTGGCTTCGGAGAACGCCAGTGGCCAATGGGGAGCACGGGAAGGCGGGGCATCCAGGGGGCGTGACCGCCAAGTGGAGAAAGGGAGGTGGAGGCCGGTGCGGTCGCCGTGGTTACTGCACCCTGGCTGCTGCACCCTGGCTGCCGGCGGGCGGCTAGTAAACACTCCCTTTGCCCACCACCCAGGTGCGGGCGTTGTGTTTGAGGCAGAATAGCACCTCAACCCTAACCCGAGACTTTGCTTTGGTTTTTAATTGTACAGTTCCTTTCCTCAGATTTATCCAAGCGCATTAGTATTACGTGTAAGGTTTCCTAACAGTACTGATATTGCAGGCCACAGAAAAGCTAACCCCAGAGGCCTGGATACACCAGCCCTGCGAAGCCTCGCTGCACTTGATTCTTGCGCTCCGATGGTTCAGGATGCTGCAGAAACACCGGTTCCGGTGTGAGGACCAGTCATTTCCCAGCTGCAAGGCCACAGAGGCACCTCCTCCAGAATCTACCCCCAAGACAAGCCACGAGATCAGGGGCGGGGAGGAGCCTCGTTCTGGAGCCTCACATACAGACCCGTCCTGGCGCACGAGACCCAGACCCCACCCCCTAGCCCGCCTACCCTTGCCCCACTTATCCTGCTGGCCAGCACAGGACGGCCCCGCCCACACGGCCCCGCCCACGCAGCCTGGCTCAGTCCCACTCCTGGGGGTCCTCACCCACTCTCCTGCTCTAGTTTTCCTCCCCCCTGACACCTCATCCCACCACACCACCTCCATAGCACCCTCTGGCGGGGATTACGTGTCTCCCTGTGGGCCAGCCCACTGAAGGGACTTGAACCAAGCACCAAGCGCCCACCTTCCCTCTTCCCAGCGCCCAATCCTGCGGTGCGCTTGATTACTTGCGTTTTTGTTTCTTCTGTATTTATGACTCTGCTGAACCCCGGGGAAAAATCAGCACAGCTAATCAATCAGAATGCAGTCATCTCTAAAGGTCAAGATAAGGCACATTTTCTAAAAATCACAATTCTTGTTCTCATGACCCAAACCTGGCAGTCAGCACTTAATGTGATTTCCGCCTAACTTCCAGCAACCAGAGAATAACAAGCTGGAAATAAAAATGAATCCTTTTGTTAGAGTATAGAGGTTAGTCTTCTCCTTAAGTGAATAAAATTCTTCCCACCTAGGACTTGTCTTCAGTCTTAAAGGGAACGCTGACATTAAATGAATTGCACTCCTACATCTTTTGCATTCTGGTCTTGTTTTCTCTCACAATTTTAAATAATATCATGTTTTCCATTAGCTATCAAGCCACAAACAAATTTATGAATTGCATCAAGCAGAAAACAGACCTATTTGAAATACATCAATTTTGTAATCTTAAATTTCACAGGAGGATACAGCAGGTTAAGAGTCTGAAGGGGCTGGGGGGACAGGGATGTTCTTTACCTGAGGAGTCTCTTTCAGCTACAGTGCGTGAATCACTTCTCATTTCCACCCTTGAAAAAAATTGGCTTTCATCATTATTCTGTGCTCAAAAATCCAAGATGATTCCTGGTTTGCCCTAAAGTACTAAAAACAGATAATCCTGCCTGTCTCACCTGCGTCATGGAGCAGCAGCTCTAATTAAACCAATGAGCCATGCTATGTTGTTCCCACTCTTCCATGCTCAGCCCTGCCCTGAATGCCTTCCTTTCACCTCTCAACTCCTCTCCACCCTGTAAATTCCCATTTCTCCATTCACATCTAGTCAGTTGCACAGTCCATCTCTTAACTGCTTCTGCTTCATTAAGTACTAGAATAAAAGGCATTTGAAATGGTAGGGCTGGTTCAGTCCAGGGTTAGAGGCCTCTGGTTCCCACAGGGTCTGCTACGGGCCTTCATGTGGTCCTTGGTTTGTGGAGTAGTGTGGAAAGGTTTGGGAAAAATGAATTCATTTTTAGTCAGCAAACAGGAATGAAGATGAGGTGGGAAAGTTGAGAGGTGCCAGTTCAGGTTGGCATCCATAGCAGCTGTTACCTGTTGGTTATTTGTCCAAGCTCCATAATAACCCTAGATAAGATACTAAAGTTGTTTGGAGAGCTGTGTTCTTCCTTGTCAATTTATGACTGACCTCATTTGGTCAAGAAGAAGGAGGTGGAGGAAACGTGCCAGCAGCAATGTGCCAGATGACTCAGCAAATAAGGCTGAGTCTGAAACTGAGGCAGGCCAGAAATTGCCATTAGCGTGGAAATGAAGATCTTTTCAGAAAAGAAAAGGCCCAACCTCTTGCTTTCTATTATCCCTCTCATCTCCTGGCACCCACCTAAACAATCCTGAGACAGCTGCTTGGCTCTCAGGCTTGAGAATACCCAGCCAGTATGAGAGGGAAAAGCCACCCTTCCTCACCTGGTTCTGGAAGGGCCATGCTGTGTGTGTGGCTTGTGAAAGAAAACCTAGGTCCCCAGAGACGAACAGCAGGCAAGCCATCAGCTGAGAGGAGGAAAATCTGCTGTCCTCAGAGTCTACATACATTTGGGCTGAGTTTGTTGCAGACCCCCAAGGTAAATCCTTTAGCCAAATCATGGAGTGGTTAAAATGGTATCCATGAGAGTTGCCTCCTCTTCTCTATGTGAAGGTATTAACTACTAAAAAGTAGATGTTGCCCTAGCCCAGTGGTCGGCAAACTGTGGCTCGCGAGCCACATGCGGCTCTTTGGCCCCTTGAGTGTGGCTCTTCCACAAAATACCACGGCCTGGGCGAGTCTATTTAGAAGAAGTGGCATTAGAAGAAGTTTAAGTTTAAAAAATTTGGCTCTCAAAAGAAATTTCAATCATTGTACTGTTGATATTTGGCTCTGTTGACTAATGAGTTTGCCGACCACTGCCCTAGCCAGTTTTTCTCAGTGGTTAGAGTATCATCCTGTAGTCCAAAGGGTCGTAGGTTTGATTCCAGGTAAGGGCATGTACCTTGGTTGCAGGTTCCCTAGCCCTAGTAGGGAGGCAACAAATCGATCTGTCTTTCTCATGTCAATGTTTCTTTCTCTTTCTCTCTCCCCCTACTCCTTCCCTTTCACTCTCTCTCTAGAAATCAATGGAAAAAATATCTTTGGGTGAGGATTTAAAAAATTAAAGTAAAATAAAAAGTAGATGTTCTCTGAGCTAAAGTCAGAGGACACAAACTTATTCACCAATTTTTGGCGATAAAATAATTTTGTTTATAGATTCTGGGTGGTAGGTAAGTCCTGCTAGCCTATACAGTACACCCATTCTAATGAAGCCATCCATCATTTAAGCACTAACCAGGAGATAGACTCGGGATTAAGTCTTTTGCATGGGCAGTTTGTTTTATCCCATGACTGCTCCATGCAGTGGGCATTAATAACACCCCTTTCATAAAAGATGAACTGGAGGGCCAGAGAGGTTAAATAATCGACCAAAGCCACACAGCTTATACACTGAGTGGCCAGATTATTATGATCTCTGAACACATAATAATCTGGCCATTCAGTGTATATCCTATATAATAAAAGGCTAATATGCAAATTGTCCCCTCGACCAGGAGTTCGACCAGCAGGCAGGCCAGCCAACCACCCATGTCCCCGCCCCCTGGCCAGGCTGGCCGGAACCCACCCATGCACGAATTCATGCATTGCATATATATATATATATATATATATATATATATACACACACACACACACACACACACACACACACACACACACACTGAGTGGCCAGATTGTTATGCATTCAGAGATCATAATAATCTGGCCACTCAGTGTAAGTGGAAACTTGGGATTCAAACCAGGAGATTCTGACTCTGACGTCCCGGTGCTCCTGACACAATCCCAGTGAGGCCAGAGTGGTGGGATTGGATGCAGGATGAGAACCATGACCCCTGCTGGCAGGTCCAGAATCAGGCTCCAGCGCAAACATCCTCAGGACAGAAGCTCGGAGGGCCAAGACACTGTGGCCCTCGGCCAGACCTGGGCTTCCCTGAATTTCCTGCCCTGCCCACCAAGGCCCTCTGACCTGGGCCTGTGCACATTTCCCTGGGTGGGGTCTGTCCTTACAGCTGTGTCTGCAGTGGTGGGAGTACACTGGGCTTCTGCTCCAGTGGCCAGCGCCAGGGGAACTATGGTACAGACTTGGCCCACCGTGACTGTCACAGGGAAATGCCCTCCATGTGCTGGTACTTGTAGTTTCTCTCTTAATACCCACAACTGCTCTTGAGGGTAAAAGTAATCCTTATTCCTGTTTTACAGCTGTAGAGGGGTCGGAGAGGGTAAAATAACTCACCCAAGTTCATTCTGTTGGTTAGTGTCAGAGTTGAATTGACTTACCTAGGACAGGACAGGGAGACTTTAGGAACTGAGAGAATCAGAAAAGCCCTGGAATGTTCAGTCTGTCAGAAGGACAAGGAGTGTGGGACATGGGAGCTTACATGTGTTTGTGAGTGTGTAGTGGTGCAGATGGGGTGAGGAAGGCATGGAAACATCCAAACTCTATTCTTCCATTTGCTCAGGTCCCAGGCAGTCAACAGTTGTTGCTAATACTTTCCTGAAAATATTTTTTCAGTTACCTTTTATCATCTCCACTGCTGTGGTCAAGCCACCATCAAAATTCCCTAGGACAGTGGTCGGCAAACTCATTAGTCAACAGAGCCAAATATCAACAGTACAACAATTGAAATTTCTTTTGAGAGCCGAAAACCGACTTCTGCGCATGGGCCACGAAGTTTCAATCACACTATACATGCGTGCCCGCACGTGGTATTTTGTGGAAGAGCCACACTCAAGGGGCCAAAGAGCCGCATGTGGCTCGCGAGCCGCAGTTTGCCGACCACTGCCCTAGGATGACTGCCGTCTCCTGATTTGTCTCCTTGCACCTGCTCTCAGCCTCCTTTAGTCTCTGCACAAGGGACAGTTACAGCTTCCAGTTTGAAGTCAGTTTGGCATTCCTTTGTCAAACCCTCCAGGATTTCCTTTACATGAATTATCTCCTGTCCCTGCTCCTTACCTGCCTGACCTCATCTTCTACTACTCTCCTCTGTACCTCCCCCCTCCCCTGGTTCCTTTGCACTTGCTGTTCTCTCTACCTAAAATACTATCCACCTGGTTGTTTCTTAACTTCTTCACATCTTTACTCAAAAGTAACTTCAGAAGGCTTTCTCACACTTCAACCACCCCTCACACTTCACATCTCTCTTCTCTATTTTCTTTTTCCCCTTATCATTTTCTTACCTTATACTATTTTTTTATTCACCTTCTGTTTCCTCAGCTAGAGTAGAAGCTCCATGAGGGCAGTGGTTTTTGCCTGTGTTGTTGTTTGGCTGGTTTCTTTTGTTCACTGCTGGATTTCTAGTGCCTAGAACAGTGCCTGACATACATCATGAGCTTAATAAATATTTGCTGAAAAAACCATACAAATGAATGAATGAGCCTCAATGTACCCATGTCATGGGAAGGAGCAAGAATCTTCTGATAGGTCAGGAAGGGAGGAGTGGGTACTCCTCATTTCTGTAATGAAAGATGAAACATCTCCACTCTCACAACTTGCCTAGTGTTTGTGTTCATGATGTGTTAGCACTCAGAACATGGTCTGCACACCATTATGTTACTCAGAATGGCCAGGGACTGTCTAACTTGGCTCCAAGTTTCTCCAGGCTGGGCACTAGTAGTGATCCAAGGGAATGTGTGCAGGGATCTCCCTGTTATCCTGACTTTCTTCTTAAAGTGCTTTCAGTTCCTACTTTTTCTGTGGTTTCCTAAACTTGATCTAGGTTTATCATTGATGTTAACAAAGGTATGTTGATACCTTTTAAAGAAAGGCCTGGGGACCTAATGTTCATTTTCTAATACTCATGGTTCCAAACTGGTCTTTTTTATTACAGTTGTATCTACAAATAGTCTTTGTGTAGATATAGCAGAGAAGAATTCCTTGCAGTAGAGTCTGCTGCCAGTTGACTGTCCTAGAAAGCCATGGATTGAGGGCAGCTCTGGTGGTTTCTATTGTATGTGTGAACTGAATGGAGGAGTGTCTTAAAAAGATTTATTTGGTGTGGATTGATATTGTAATGGAAGGCATAATTTGGGGTCCTTTGTTTGTCACCCCACTTCAATAACACTTTCTCACTTGTCAAGTGTGTAAAAGGAAGAATAGTCCATGCTGAAGGATAAGTAGAGTAAAGACCCAGGAGCTAAGAATAGATATCATGGAAGGTGGTCTATTTTGAAGAAGTGGCATTAGAAGAAGTTTAAGTTTAAAAAATTTGGCTCTCTTTTGGGTGTGGGGAACCATCCACATCTCTCCCCTCCCCTCCTTCATTTTGTATTGGGGCAGCAGATCATTGTGACCAGACCCTACAGGTAGTGCCAATTAGGGAGTCCCACAGGAAGCCCTCATGCAGGTCCAGGAACAGTGACATCAGTGTGTAAAATGTAACCCCCAATGCTATAGCTGGTATGAACTAACAGGAGAAAGCCAAGGATTCTCTCAGAAACCAGATGCTGTAGGCATCAGAGCAGGAATAGTCTTCTTCTCTTGTGGGGCTGCCCTTGTTCCTGGCACAGTTGCTGCTGCCCTGCCCATCATTGGGTGTCATCTGAGAGCTGCCAGAAAGATGCTGGAGAGTCTGGAAAGCCATAAGGTCATGGGGTGGGGCAGGAAGGACTTCTGATCAGGCTGGACTGTGGCCACATAGTGAATGGGATAAATTCCTCGGATACCAGCCCAGCGGGAGGGTTCCTGGTATTTAAAAAGTAATCTTGCCTTCAGATTATGAGCTATACAGGACTTGTAGTTAGACAGACCTGAGGTGAATTCTGGCTCCAACTTTATTGTCTGTGTGATGTTGCACAGGTCTCTGATATAAAACGTGGACAATAAGGTAGAGTCATTGTTAGTGAGATAACAGGGTTAATGAGCTAATGCACACAAAGTGCCTGGCATACAGGTGCTCTTTAAGCCCTATCAGAGTCTTACTTTCTTTTCTGTCAGAATCACATTTGGAAGCTGAAATGGTGTTTAATGGTGCTGTTGAGAAAGTAAAAGCATAAAGAGGAATCTGGAAACCTGCACTTGGCTCTGCTGCAGCTGGCTCCGTGGCCTGGGCAAGGCTACTCCACCTGTCACTGCAGTCTCCTTGCAGGTAAATGGAGGGGCCTGAACATCAGAGACCCCTGGCACTGGCCTCAGCTCCCATATCATGTGATTCGTGACTCAGAATGGAGGTCATTTTGAATTGGATCCCATTGAAGAGAGGGCATAGGGGGCAAGGGCCCACCAGACCTCACAAAGGTTTTCTCCAGAGCTGGTGGGCTTTGTGTGTAACCACCTTGTGCTCTTCGAGAAGCTATGCTAATATTCTGTCATTCTCACTCTCACAGAAGACCTAACTTCAAACTGGCCCATGAAACACAGGGACATCCTTCACACAATGGCAGACAGGGCAGTGATTCCTGGACATGTCCACACTCCAGGGTCACCTAAGAGCTTGCTAAAAGTACAGATTCTCAGCCCCTCCCCGCCCTGCCCCCGCTTCTGCTTATTGATTCAGAATTTCTGTGGACAAGCTCAGGAGTCTGCGTTTTATCAGTCTCCTCAGGGGACACTGGCAGCTATATAAGGACTTGCATTTGGGACCCAGTGGAGCAGGCAATTGTCTGTAGTCTAGGGTCTGAGGTGAATAGGACACACCCTCCCAAATGACTCAGCAGCAAGATGGAAGTCAAACTGAAGTGTTCACCTTTGACTGAAAATGTCCCTACTTGACATACCCTGGCCTGACAGATGGGAGAGCCCTGTGACCAGGCATTGTGCATTTGCTTCTCAGGTGCTTTGCCAGAGCCTGCTAGGGAGCTGCTCCTTGTGGGATAACAACACCCACTAGGGCCAAAGGACAAGGAGAAAGGCAGGAAGGGGCTATACTAGTTCACTAGGGCTGCCATGACAAAGCACTATAGGGGCTAAGCTGCTTAAACAACACAAATCCATTTCCTTGTAATTCTGGAGTTTGGAAGTCTGAGATCAAGGTGTCAGAAGGGTTGGTTTCTTCTGAGGTCTCTTCCCTTGGCTTCTAGATGACTGCCTTCTTTCAAAGTTTCCACATGGTCATCTCTGTGTATAAGGACACCTCCATATTGGGTTAGGGCTCACCATAATGACCTTATTTTAACTTGATTACCTCTTTTAAGATTCCTTTCTCCAAATTCAGCCACATTCTGAGGTACTGGGGTTAGGACTTCAACACACTTGAACTGGGCAGCGTGGGGAGGCACGATTCAGCCCATAGCAGGAGCACACAGGGGCAGCATGGAGAAGAGAGGGGAGAGATGGGGCAACACCACACTCCCTTCCTCTGTTTCCAGGCTGTTTCCTATGCACCAGCCTCTGAGGGCTCGTCACCTCCAGGTGTTCCTTAGAAGGGAGCACTGGACTTTTCAAAGCCCTTGCCTGGTGTTTAGTCCATTTATTCTTCACAACCATCAGGGCACATTTCTTATTATTTTGCAGGAAAATAGAAGTTCAGAGAAGTTAAAGGGTGTATCCAAGAACACCATGATAGGCACCCAGATTTTCTGGCACCCAGAATAGTGTTCTTTTGGGCACACCGGGCACCTGCTATGTATACTATGTCCTTTTCCTTGGCTTCAGGGGACTTGGGTGCAGTGTCTGAAGAGGACTGAGAGCTTCAAGGGCTGATGCAGAGAGAGATTCCATTTGTTTCTTTTTTGCTTTGATCACCTCTTACATTCTATTCTCTAATGCAGTGGTCAGCAAACCGCGGCTCACGAGCCACATGTGGCTCTTTGGCCCCTTGAGTGTGGCTCTTCCACAAAATACCACGGCCTGGGCGAGTCTATTTTGAAGAAGTGGCATTAGAAGAAGTTTAAGTTTAAAAAATTTGGCTCTCAAAAGAAATTTCAATCGTTGTACTGTTGATATTTGGCTCTGTTGACTAATGAGTTTGCCCACCACTGGTCTAATGGAACTCCTGAGAGAATTAAACCCATTCTGCCTACATGGCTAAGTGTTTTTCCCTTTTTGCCCATTTAAAGCATGAGGCTTGTCTAATTCATTAAAAATGCAGGTTCCATTTACTTTGGTGTGGATGGTGAGGGGGATAAAGAGCCAAGGAGGCCAGGCTAGCTCATGTGAAGCTGGCCCTGGGAGCAGGGCCTGTGGGCAGATAGCTGAGCTGGTAATTAGTGAACCATCTGGAGGATTTAGTTCACTCCACAAATACCAAACATGTGTTCGCTGTCCTAGGCCACAAACAAGATAGCCTCTGCTGTCACTTCACAGAACTAGAGAGGTAAATGGTCAAGTAAATGGATGATGATATGATAGTGTAGTGAGCAGAGTGATGGAGATGTGCACATTGAGGTCCTCAGTGATGGCAGGATTAATGGGGCAGCAGTCAAGAGGAGGGAGGGGGTTGGATGACAAAGAGTTGAACAGAGTGATGGTTGTCTCTGTCTCTCTGTGTGTGTGTGTGTGTGTGTGTGTGTTTGTGTGTGTGTGTGTGTGTGTGTGTGAGCACTGTGCACATACACACACAGACAGGCTCTTGTGATGTACAGCGCATGTCCTGATCTGCACTCTTCATGTTCCCTGGAGCTCAAGCCATGGAGTTTCTGAAAGTCCCATGTGGCTTATGGAATTCTCAGGCCACCTGCTGGCCATTATTCAGGGCTGTGAGTTTTCAGAAGCCAGCATTCTGCAGGTGGCTGAGACCAGTGGGGGGAAATAATGGGGACTGGAGTGTCACAGGGCTCCCACCCTCTGGTCACCCAGATACAAGCTCAACTGCCTAGGATTTCATTGGATGTGTCTCTGAGTCCCCAGAGGGTGGGTAGGAAGGTTAAAGCCCAATCTGCAAAAATCAGGAACTAGAAGCAAGTGGGCAGACAATGATTACAAGCCCAGGGGACTGCGTGTATTGGGGTTTGTGAGTGGAGATTGACCATTTTGTCACTCTGTTGCTGTACTTTAACTTGGGGACTTCTGAAAAGGAGTATCCTTGGGCTGCTTAGGCCAGCAGGACAGCACTGTCTTTTACACACAGGACCTATTAGTTGCTGGACACAGGGCTCCCGCAGTGACTGAACCTGGAGGTCATGTTTGGTGCCACTGCTCTTCCCCCAGATCACTCTTTCATATTCTGGGCACGATCAGCATTGTGCCTGAAGAAAAGAAAGCCCCAGGTTGCCTGAGAGTCTTGGGCAGCATAAAGGTCTAGTGAGCAGACTTTACTCTCTCTGGCAAGGCCAAGGGCAGAAATGCTTGTTTTTGTTTTCAAATCCTTATGCTAATCAAGGTGTGATGACAGCCTTTTCTTTGCTTGCAACCAGGCTCATAGAATTGGCTTTGAGTTCTTGATATAGCTTTTACCTAAAAGCCAATTACCCAGTTCACAGGGAAGAAGCCACCCTCCCCACTAGCCATTCAGTTCAGATTTAATCAAGAGAAAAAGCTGACAGGGTGGAGGGCTGCTCCTTCAAGAGCTGCCAGAGAGGCTCCAGACTGGTGATCTAGCAAGAAGTCCCCTTGCTCATCTGTCACTTTCATCCCCAAGGGCAGTGCTCAGTGTACTGCAGGCACTTGGCCTCCAGTGCTGTAGCCCAGACATTCTCCTGGCATCTGACAAAGGTGTCAGACCCTGCTGGAGACCTGGCTAGGACCCAGAGTTGCCTGGCATGTAGGAGCCGTGTGTCACAGACAGGCCCGACATGGGGGGTGGCAGGGGAGCCCGAGCATGCCAGGGCAAAGCTGCCAACAGACAGCTTTGTTTGAGATACTTTTCTTTCCCCAGACGCCAGCTGAGTAGGGGGAAGAGAAGGACTGGCTTGAAAGGGACAGACTGTGGCCACATGGGAGAGTGGGAGTCTGTGCACAGCTGTGGGGTACAGGCTGCCTTGACACCACCTCTCACATCTCCTGCATCTGCCCTTCAGATCTTGTAGCTAGGGGAGCAGATGTCTTGTTGGAGAGACTCCCTATTAAGAGCCCCCTCCTCCCTGAAGCTCAGCATGGCAGGTGTCCAGGCTGAGAGATGGCCTGCCAGCTGTTGGTTCCGCTGGGTGCTTGCCCTAGCCCTGCTTTGTGTGTGCCAGTGGCAGGTGTCATGCAGGGGTGCTGTCCTTGCAGCTCCTGGAGTGTGCAGGGTGGTGAGAGTGGGTGCTGGTGTAAAGGGCTGCTCAAGGGGAAGCAGGTTGTTGAGAAGAAGGGCAGCTGCCTCTTCAGGAATCAGGTCTGGAGGGGTCTGGAAGGTCTCCCATCAGCAACAGCTACAACATGGGCAAAATGCTGGTGGAAAAGGAGATAAAGCCTTGACCTAAACCTAAGAGTCCATGTTATTCCATTTTCACTTGAATAAAATAATAGAGTTATATGTATAGCACAGGGCATGTGTCAAAAGTATTGTAATAATCTGCATGGTGACAGATGGGTACTAGATTTCGTGTGGTGATCACATAGAAAGGTATAAGAATGTTGAATCACTATGTTGCACACCTGAAACATAATACTGTAAGCCAACTATACTTAATAAAACATTTAAACAGAAAAAAACATGGCCCCCAACTGTGTTCTCCTTTCCAGGCCTCAGATGGCAATGAGATGCGGAGAGAGGAGCATGTTAGTGCTAGGGAACATTTCTTAGACAAGAGAAATGGCAAAGTCTGCTCTTAAGTGAACCCTGCATTATGCTAGGAGCCCCAGGTGAGGTAATTGGCTTGGTTGAGGAAGAGGCCTGGACTTCCTCAGACTTCAGGACTCTCTGGGACTGCCCACTGCGCTGCACCTGCATAGTAAACCCTTCAGGCCTCTTCAGGATGTTGGGGAGGGCAGCTGCTTACTTGAGGTCACCATGGTGACTGGCGACAGAAGGAAGTCCCTGCTTAGTGTTCTACAGCCTGGCTGGCCTGCTCCCAAGCCCCAGCCCCAGGGGAGCAGCAGGGCTGCAGGGAGGGCCCGCCCACCAGCTGCCTCGAGGCTTCCTTAGCGACAGATTTCCCTTTGGTAGCTCCAGTTAAAAAGCAGGGTTCTAAGTTGAGGGGAATGGGCACAAAAGTGGCCCTGGAAGAGAACTCTAAGGTTTTACAAATGTCAGGCACTACTGAGGAGACAGTAAAAGCTATGCTGTTAGAAAGGACCTAGCCTGGTCAGAATACCCACTTCTCCTCTTCACTGTCCCTAGGCCTCGTGGTTCACTCATTAAGCCAGTCTGTCTGCTGTCCTGCTGAAATCTTCACTTTACTTTAAGATGATATTTAAGATTATTTACTTTCATTTTGTCTGAGGTAAAGAATGACTGATAAACGCCCGTCTCAAAAAATCATCAGTGATTTTAAGGCCAATCAAGTCTTCTCTTCCTGCAGCTGAGCAACCCCAATTATTCTGACTAGTGCTTTTAATGACTGAACATCTTTTAGAACGACATTGACATATCTACTCAATAAATGATGTTAACTAATCTATTTGGCTCTTACAAGTCCACTTACCAATAAAGAAGAGGGAAAAGGAGCAAAGGATGAAAGGAAAGGGTAAGGTAGTCATTTTACCATTTGTCAAGAGAGTCAGACCAGCACCCAATTTTTAAAAAAATGCATTATTTTTAACCTTTTTTGAAGGTTTGTTTCCCATATTTTTAATCAACTCTATTGCTCTTCTCTGAATCCCTTCTAATTTTCAATATCCCTTTGAAAGGGTGTTAATAAAAATTACGAATTATTCAGGACAGGCTGAAGTAGCTGCATTGTAGCATAGAAAATTATTATCAATCTCTGTAAGTCATGCATGTATTCTTTATGTGGTCAGCTAGGGCCTCCGGATTTTTGTGTTCTGTCTTTAAACCTGTACCTAATTACCAAGTGTTTTTGTGTTAGTGTGAACTCTCTGCCATTTCATTTATTTATTTTCTTTTTTTTTATTAAGGTATTATATGTGTACATATCTTACCATTGCCTCCCCACCCCACTCCCATACATGCCCTCACCCCCCAATGCTTTGCATCCGTTGGTTACTCTTATATGCATGCATATAAGTCCTTCAGTTGATCTCTTATTTCCCCCACCTCCCCCTAACCTTCCCACTGTAATTTGACAGTCTGTTTGATGCTTTACTGCCTCTGTATCTATCTTTTTGTTCATCAGTTTATAATGTTTTTCATTATCCCCAAATGAGTGAGATCATGTGGTATTTTTCTTTCATTGACTGGCTTATTTCACTTAGCATAATGTTCTCTAATTCCATCCAGGTGCCTACAAATGGTAGTAATTCCTTCTTTTTTATGGCAGCATAGTATTCCATTGTGTAGATGTACCATAGTTTTCTGATCCAGTCATCTGCTGATGGGCATTTAGGCTGTTTCCAAATCTTAGCTATTGTAAATTGTGCTGCTATGAACATAGGGGTGCATATATCCTTTCTGATTGGTGTTTCTGGTTTCTTAGGATATATTCCTAGGAGTGGGATTACTGGGTCAAATGGGAGTTCCATTTTCAGTTTTTTGAGGAAACTCCATACTGTTCTCCACAGTGGCTGCACCAGTCTGCATTCCCACCAGCAGTGCACGAGGGTTCCTTTTTCTCCGCATCCTCGCCAACACTTGTCGTTTGTTGATTTGTTGATGATAGCCATTCTGACAGGTGAGAGATGGTATCGCATTGTCGTTTTGATTTGCATCTCTTGGATAATTAGTGACTTTGAGCATGTTTTCATGTGTCTCTTGGCCTTCCTTCTGTCTTCTTTCAAAAAGATTCTATTTAGGTCCGTTGCCCATTTTTTTATAGGATCATTTATCTTCCTTTTATTAAGTTGTATAAGCTGCCTGTAGATGTTGGAGATTAAACCTTTATCAGTGATAACATTTGCAAATATGTTCTCCCATACAGTGGGGTTTCTTGTTGTTTTGTTGATGGTTTCTTTTGCTGTGCAAAAGCTTTTTATTTTGATGTAGTCCCATTTGTTTATTTCCTCTTTGGCTTCCATTGCCCTAGGGGCAGTATCAGTGAAAAAGTTCTTTTGGCATATGTCTGAGATTTTGCTGCCTGTGGATTCCTCTAGTATTTTTATGGTTTCCCGTCTTATATTTAAGTCCTGTATCCATTTTGAGTTTATTTTTGTGTGTGGTGTAAGTTGATGATCTAGTTTCATTTTTTTGCATGTATCTGTCCAATTTTCCCAACACCATTTATTGAAGAGACTGTCTTGACTCTATTGTATGCTCATGCCTCCTTTGTCAAATATTAATTGTGCATATTGGTTTGGGTCGATATCTGGATTCTCTATTCTATTCCATTGATCTATATGTCTGTTCTTGTGCCAGTACCAGGCTGTTTTGAGGACAGTGGTTTTGTAATACAGCTTGAAATCTGGTATTGAGATCCCTCCTACTTTATTCTTCTTTCTCGGGATTGCTGTGGCTATTCGGGGTCTTTTTTTATTCCAGATGAATTTTTGGAGAGTTCTTTTTGGTCTGTGAAATATGCCGTTGGTATTTTAATGGGGAGTGCATTGAATCTATAGATTGCTTTGGGTAGTATGGACATTTTAATGATGTTGATTATACCAATCCATGAACATGGTATGTTCTTCCATCTCTTTACATATTCCTCTATCTCTTTTTTCAGTGTCCTGTAGTTTTCCGCGTATAGGTCTTTTACCTCCTTGGTTAGGTTCATTCCTAAGTATCTTAATTTTTTTGGTGCGATGGAAAATGGGATTGCTTTTTTAGTCTCTCTTTCTGTAAGTTCACTGTTGGTGTATAGAAATGCCATAGATTTCTTGGCGTTAATTTTGTATCCTGCTACATTGCCAAATTCATTTATTAAGTCTGTTAGTTTTTTGATGGAGTCTTTTGTGTTTTTTATGTACAATATCATATCATCTGCAAATAAGGACAGCTTTACTTCTTCTTTTCCAATTTGGATGCCTTTTATTTCTTCTTCTTGTATAATTGCAATGGCTAATACTTCTAGTACTATGTCAAATAAGAGTGGTGAGAGTGGGCATCCCTGTCTTGTTCCTGTTCTTAGGGGAAATGGTTTTAGTTTTTGCCCATTGAGTATGATGTTAGCTGTGGGTTTATCATATATAGCTTTTATTATGTTGAGGTATGATCCTTTATTCCCACCTTGTTGAGAGTTTTTATCAAGAAAGGGTGTTGGATTTTGTCAAATGCTTTTTCTGCATCAATTGATATGACTATGTGATTTTTATCTTTCAATTTGTTTATGTGATGTATCACATTTATTGATTTGCGGATATTGTACCATCCTTGCATTCCTGGAATAAACCCTGATTGGTCATGGTGTATGATCTTTCTGATGTACTGCTGGATCTGATTTGCTAGAATTTTGTTGAGGATTTTGGCATCTACATTCATGAGGGATATTGGCCTGTAATTCTCCTTCATTGTGTTGTCTTTATCTGGTTTTGGTATTAGGGTGATGCTGGCTTCATAGAAGGAGCTTGGAAGTGTTCCTTCCTCTTGAATTTTTTGGAATAGTCTGAGTAGGATAGGTTTTATTTCTTCCTTGAATGTTTGGTAAAACTCTCCTGTGAAGCCATCTGGCCCTGGGCTTTTGTTAGCCGGAAGCTCTTTGATGACTGCTTCAATTTCTTCCATAGTTACTGGCATATTGAGCTGTTTAGATTCTTCCTGATTGAGTTTTGGAAGGTTATATTTTTCTAGGAATATGTCAATTTCCTCCACGTTGTCCAGTTTGTTGGAATAGAGTTGTTCGTAGTATTTTTTAACAATCCTTTGTATTTCGGCAGGATCTGTTGTTATTTTACCTCTTTCATTTCTGATTTTGTTTATTTGGGTCCTCACTCTTTGCTTCTTGGTGAGCCTGGCTAGAGGTTCATCAATCTTGTTTATCCTTTCAAAGAACCAGCTCTTGGTTTTGTTGATCTTTTGTATAGTTTCTTTGGTCTCAATGTCGTTTATCTCCGCTCTGATCTTTATTATTTCCTTCCTTCTGCTTACACTGGGTTTTTCTTGTTGCTCTTTTTCTAACTCTTTGAGTTGTTGGGTTAGGTAATTTATTGCCATTGTTTCTTGTTTTTTGCAGTAGACTTGTACAGCTATGAACTTCCCTCTCAAGACTGCTTTCGCTGTGTCCCATAGATTTTGGATTGTAGTGTTTTCATTGTCATTTGTTGCCATGATGTTTTTTATTTCTTCTTTGATCTCTCTGGTAACCCAGTCATGGTTTAATAGCATGCTGTTTAGTCTCCATGTGTTTGATTTCTTAGGGTTGTTTTTCTTGTAGTTGATTTCCAGTTTTATGCCACTGTGGTCTGAGAAGATGCTTGATATGATTTCTATCTTCTTGAATTTGAAGAGACTTTGCCTATGTCCCAACATATGGTCTATCTTTGAAAATGACCCATGTGCACTTGAGAAGAATGTATATTCTGTGGCTTTGGGGTGAAATGTTCTGAAGATGTCAATTAATTCCATCTGGTCTAGTGAGTCATTTAGGATTGATGTTTCTTTGCTGATTTTTTGTTTAGAGGATTTGTTCAATGGTGATAGTGGGGTATTAAAGTCTCCTACTATGATTGTATTGCTTGTCAATCTCTCCCTTGATATCCTCCAGGAGTTTTTTTATGTATTTGGGTGCTCCTGTATTGGGTGCATATGTGTTTACCAGAGTTATTTCTTCTTTTTTGATTGCTCCCTTTAGTATTATGAAGTGGCCTTCCTTATCTCTTGTTATGTCCTTCACTTTGAGATCTAATTTGTCAGATATAAGTATTGCTACCCCAGCTTTTTTTTTCATTTCCATTAGCCTGGAAAACCTTTTTCCATCCCTTCACCCTCAGTCTGTGTGCATCTTTTTTTCTGAGGTGGGTTTCTTGTAGACAGCAGATATATGGGTGGTGTTTTCTTATCCAATCCGTTACCCTATGTCTTTTGATTGGGGCATTTAATCCATTTACATTTAAAGTTATTATTGATAGGTACTTATTTGTTGCCATTCCTATTCTTTACCCCTGTATTCCTTCTTCGCTTCCTATTTCTTTTCTTTTCTTTTTTTTTACAGCAGACCCTTTAGCATTTCTTGCATTGCTGGTTTGGTGGTAATAAATTCCCTTAGTCCTTTTTTGTCTGTGAAGCTCCTGATTTCACCTTCAATTTTGATTGATAGCCTTGCTGGTTACAGTATTCTTGGATTCAGACCCTTCCTTTGCATGACTTTGTATATTTCATTCCATTCCCTTCTGGCCTGATGAGTTTCTGTTGAGAAATCAGTTGCTAGTCTGATTGGGGTTCCTTTGTATGTAACTTTCTGACTCTCTCTTGCCACTTTTAAGATTCTTACTTTGTCGTTGGTGTTTGCCAATTTAATTATGATGTGCCTTGGCATCGGTCTTTTGAAGTTCATTTTGCTTGGGACTCTGTGAGCTTCTTGGATTTGTGTGGGTTTTTTCTTCCCTATATCAGGGAAATTTTCTGTCATTATTTCTTCAAAGAGGTTTTCTATTCCTCCCTCAGCTTCCTTTCTTTCTGGAACCCCTATTATGCGGATGTTGTTTTGTTTCGTGTTGTCCCAAAGTTCCCTTAGGCTCTCCTCCTGCCTTTTAATTTTTTTTTCTAGAAGTTGCTCTACTTGGGTATTTTTTCCCCATCTTGCCTTCTAGCTCACTGATGCGGTCCTCTGCTTCTTCTAGTCTACTCTTGATGCTTTCTATTGAGTTCTTTACAGCAGCGGTGTCATTTTTCATTTCTTCTTGGTTCTTCTTCATTTCCTCTTGGTTCTTGCTCATATTGTCGAATTTGTCTTCCATTCTTTTCAGCCACCTTATGACCATTTCTCTGAATTCTTTTTCTGGAAGGTTGCTTGCCTCCATTTCGTTTACTTCCTTTTCTGGTGATGCCTGCTTTTCTTTCATATGTGGGCTGTTTCTTTGTTTCCCCATGGTCTCTCTTCTCTGGGTGTCTGGTTATGTAGTTCTCTCTCTCCTTATCCCAGGCGAAATATGACCTTTCCGTGGTTGAGTGTAGAGCTCCTCTGAACCCGTGTGTTTGCGCCAATTGGGGAGCATTGTTCTGGGGCTCGCAGCTGTTCCATGGGTGCCGCAGTTGTGGATTCTCAGGCTTCCGATAAGCTCCACTTTCCGGTTCATGATGGCGCAGACTCCGCGTCCAAGCCCGCAGCTCCAGGAGGGGACCCAGCCGCAGTGGGGGCTGCCAGGTCAGGGGAACCCCGTGTAGCAGTCCCCCACCTTCTTCTGGAGTTCAGCTGTCCCCCAACTTGCCAACAAACACTTCTCGTGCGACCCTCAGCTGTTCTTTCTTTCTACTCAGGGACAAGGCTCGGAACACGTCTGTCTATTCCGCCGCCATTTTTCCCTCTCTCTGCCATTTCATTTAAAATGTCTTCATTGAAGTATGGTATATACACACAAAAGTGCACATATCATAAGTGTACAACTTGATATATTTTCACAAACAAACAGTCATGTAACCAACATTCAGATTAAGCAACATTACATGATCTATCAGAGGCTCCCCTTGTGTCCCCTCCTACCTACATTAACCACTACTTTGATTGCTAATACCATAGATGAATTTAACCTATTTTTATTCTTTCTAAAATGCTGTCACATAGTGTGTATTATGCTGTGTCTGGTTCATTAACATTGCCATTCATTTTGCTCTATTTTATTAAACTTACCCCTTTCATTAATAGGCCTAGAAGGATCTGGAGTCCTGAGATCCAAGGTATTTATTTCAACAGACCTGTCCATATTGGCTGTGGCTAAGTAACATAGTCCCTGTGAAGTGTGAGATTTCTGAGTTAGTGAAATTCTGAATCATTTATTGGTTATTTTGTCCCCTTTACTCCTCAAATTGAACCATCTCCTGCCTAAGTAAACTCATACTTTATATCAGGGTTACCTCTGAAGACTCTGTGTGTGTGTGTGTGTGTGTGTGTGTGTGTGTGTGTAATTGTGGCTATGTTTGGGGAGGCCTTTACTTTAGTTATTCAATTCAGCATTTAATCCCTTGTTGTGATTTGTGCTAATGTGCTGTAGATGTTGATGGGTATGCCTACAAGTCCAAGTCCTCATTATGGAGGCAATGTGCTGGTATCTCAGAGAGTGCCTCTCAACCATTTCACAGCTTGGCATCATAGAAAATGATACTTTATATGGCCAACCAAGGTAAATGGGGGAGATATTTTTGTAGTAGTGGGTGACAAAATCTAAGACATTGTTTCACACCATTTGAATATTTAAAACAGTACAGTCATGTATATATTTACATGTAAACAGATATAATATATATTTCAACATACTTAGTAAATATATCTAATAGATGAATACATATGATTATTTGTATTATTTTTAAGGAATCTAATAGCTCTTCCTTTTCCTGTGTCATATGTAATGCTGATTTCTCTGTGTATGTGATGACATGAATAGAATTTCCGATCTAAACTAATTTATTTCATACTAACTATTTCAGAATAAAGAAGTTCTAATTTGCAGAATAAATATACATTGTTAGAGCAGGGCTTCCTCTGCTGGCTTGGACACCACTAAAAAGCATATCACAAAAAATCACAACGGACGTATTCAATACATGTGGAGCCTGAGGTTGAGCTGTGCTGCAGAGAGCCCCTGCTCAACCCGCTGGCCTTCTTTGCGCTGTGGGCCACGCCCCTTGGGCACATGGAGCACAGAGTCCCCCAATAGCTCCTTGTCTATGAATAGCAGCCGCAGACTTTGTGGCTGGCTGCAGAGGTCCATGGCCAAGTGGGAGAGGCAGAGCCATGGGTGTGAGTGTTGCTTATTGTGTGTGCTGCCTGCAGGACCACAGGCCATGCCATTAGACCCATTTGCCTTGGCTTCTCTCCAAGGAGCCTGAGATGAGGCTACTACAGCTGCTCCAGCTGCCATGAAGAATGAGGAGATTTTCTCTCAGTGGGTTCCTGGAACCCATTTGCAGCATTGCAGTTAGCTCACAGTTTGGGACATTCTTTCTAAGATGTTTTAGTGACTGAGCTTAATGCTCTAAAATCCTTACCGTAGTTTGTTTTGGCTTCTACAACAGAGGCTGAGTGGCTTATAAACAATAGAAATTTATTTCTCAGAGCTTTGGAGGCTGTAAGTCTGAGATCAGGGTGCCAGCATGGTCAGGTTCTAGTGAAGACCTCTTCCAGGTTGCAAACTGACAACTTTTTTGTTGTGTCCTCACATGGCTCTCTGGGGACCTTTTGTAAGGGCATTACTTCTATTCATGAGGGTTCCACCTCCATGAACTAATTACCTCATAATACCATCATATTGGGGGTTAGAACTTCAACATACAAATTTTGGGGAGACACAAGCATTCATTCCATTGCAACCCTCCAACAATCAAGCTAGTGTTTCAGCCAGTTGAGATTGGGAGAGCCTTGTTGAATATCTTCCTGATTATCTGTTCAGAAGGCTGGTGAAAAGGTGTCTGAATATGTATGGGGCTGACAACCTTGACACAATGTAGACAGGTGAATCATGGATTCAAAAACTGTGAATTAGGCCCATTCAGAGCAGTGAGGACTGGCAGTAGTCTGAGAGAAAAGATCCGCTCTAAATCCAGTCTGACTACACCAGGCTGAATCCAAGGAAGTACCTGAGAAGAGCTAATAAAGGGACTATTTACAAGGTTATGGGCAGGGTAAAGGAAAAGCAGCAATAGCTAGTGAAGCACATCAGGAGTAGGATTCCATTACCACCCCTGTACATGACAAGAAGGAGCAGGAGAGGGGCTCAGTACCAGAACCCAGGGACACAGTGCTATGAGCAGAGGCTATAACCTTTGCCAGAAGAATGTGGCCACTGACCACCTGTGATGCAGTGGGAAGGAGATAATGCTATGACCTCACTATTCTCCCCACTCCAGTCTCCTGCCTGTACATCTCAGAGCCAAACCCAAGTGGATGCTGAAGACAAAGTAGGTGTGGTCTTAGGAGGCCAGCCTCTGGTCACAGAACACAGAGTGGAGAAGAGAGAATATACAGGAGTTCATTCCCTCTGCCCTTCACCAGCCACCTTGTCCAGATGAAGACTTCATGTCACCAACACCAGGACATACGAAGTCCCACTAGTTACTGAATGATGGCAGGTTGCTGGCATCATACTCCCACTTAAAATGTTAGCCACAATGCTAAGAGAGAAAAGAGAATAAGTAATTAACCTAAAAGCTGCTACAATCCCACTTCTATATGTGGTCCTGAGGCAAAAATTGATAATCCTGGTTTCCTTCTTTCACCACCTATTGCACGTTCTCTTACTCTTTGCTAGCACCTCAAATGCTCAGGATTCATTACTCTTATTTCTTCACTAGATGCCCAGTGCATGAAAATTCATGCACTGGAGGAGGGTCCCTCAGCCTGGCCTGCCCCCTCTCACAATCTGGGAGCCTTCAGGGGCGGGAGGTGACCTAGCGATCAGGGGAAGGCGATGCCCCCATCACACCTCTGCTGCTGCCACTGCCAACAGCACAAGCCTTGGCCAGCCCTGGTTACCTGAGCCTTGGGCGGCCCTGGGAGGGCTGGGCAGCCACCATCTGAGGCTTGCCTGTGCCTCGGCTGGCCCTGGGTGGCTGGGGGGCTGAGGGGACTGGGGGACTCTGGAGGCAGGTGGGGCTGAGGGGACTGGGCGCCAACATCTTGTGGCTGTGGGCACTGCCACCTTTGAGGGTGTGGCAGTCAATTAACATATCCCTTCCTTATTGACTGCGGGCACCCCCATCTTTGAGGGCATGGCAGTCAATTAGCATATTCCCTCCTTATTGGTTGTGAGCACCACCATCTTTGCAATGGCGTGAGGGTCAATAGGATAGGATGATCTGTGTCTTTGGTAGTCCTGTTTTTATTGGATTGCCTCAATTTTCCACCGAGTAATAAACTAGGTAAGATAATATCAATGGTGGCCCATGAATTCCTGGATTCTGCATCTTGTTCTTCTGACCCTCATTGCATAGCCCCAGCCCAATTTCTCCTTGGTAATCAGATCAAACACCTTGGTCAATAATGTGACCCACTTTTCTGCCTTTTGGATTAGTAGAACATGAGACACTGAACATGGTTAGAAGGCAGTCTTAGTGATTTACCAAAAACTCAGTCATGTTTCCTGGTTCTTCCCTTGTGCGCAAGGACTTCCAAACCCAATGAGCCCAAGGTTGCAGCCATCAGAAACAAATATCCCTTAAGGAGATGCAGTAGTGAAAGGGCACTCCCACATCCTCCCTTGATTCTCAGACTTGGGCATTCTGATTATATGGGACAGCACTACAGAGTAGTGGCTGGTTTAAGGTATGTTCCATATCCTATAGGGTAGCACCCCAACTTTATAGAGTGTTGTCTTCCGGCAGTCACAATGACTGACTGAGCCTTCCACTGGAATATGAAGCCATCTACATCTGGGTGACAGGCATGTGGAAAGATCACATGGATTTAATTTAATTGGAATAAACCCTCTTCTGCACTTTGCAGTTAAAAATATTTTTATTGATTTCAGAGAGGAATGGAGAGGGAGAGAGAGATGGAAACATCAATGATGAGAGAGAATCAATGATGGGCTGCCTCCTGCATGCCCCTACTGGGGTCGAGCCCACAACCCAGGTATGTACCCTGACCGGGAATCAAACCGTGACCTCCTGGTTCATAGTTTGATGCTCAACCACTGAGCCACACCAGCTGGGCTACACTGTGCACTTTTAAAAAATGAATTTCCTGGTCATAGGCAATGTGATCTATAGTGATGAATAAGGCATTCTATGGGGAATGATGGTGCTGGGAGGGTGTTATGAGCAGTGAAAGCAAAAACATATGCAGATCATATATCTATTCATATAAAGGCAAATCATTACCTGCACCATGATGGAAGAGGTTCAGTGTCATCAACCAGTCACCAGATGACTGGCTATTCAGCTCAGGGAACAATGCCATATTATTCAGCACTGATCTCTGCTGATGGCAACAAGGGGCACTCAGCAGTGACACTGCTGAGGTTAATTTTGGTGAGGTGAAGTCCATGTTGTTGAGACTAGCTTCCATCTCAGAGAGGGGTAGGACAATCTACTTTGTACATGGTCCCAACGAATAGGTCCCAGTATGCCCTCTGGTAGGCACTCACATAGGACATAAATATCTTTACCATCTGGGCTCATTCAGTGAAGTCCATTCATGTACACCTCCCCAGTCCTCCTTGTCACCAATCTTCCAGTCTTGTTCTTTTTAAGTCCTTGACAGTTGGCCAACCCATTAGTCTCTGCTCATTAATCAATGTAGATCTGTACTTCAGACCACTTTTTCTTCCATTTGAAGTGAATAGTGAGATGTATGACCCAAAGTTCTGCCCACTGGGAGGATTTTCCTTCACCATTCTTTCTCAGAGCCCCCTCTGAATAGGGATGTAATGGCATTAGCCATCTACATCCAGCTGATGCTTATGCATCATAAACCAGGCCTGGGCTTTTCTCTCCCCCATTAATTAGTCATAGGGAATTCTTCATGAAGCCAACAATGTGAATTAATAAGAGCAGGTTCCAAGGAGAGGGAGTGAATTAATAAGAGCAGGTTCCAAGATTCTGAGCTATCTGCTTATATTGATTAGGGTTCTCCAGAGAAACAGAACCAATAGAGTGTGTGTGTGTGTGTGTGTGTGTGTGTGTGTGTGTGTGTGTGTGTGTGTAAAGATTTATTTTAAGGAATTGGCTCACATGACTGTGGAGACTTGACAAATCCAGAATCTGATTGGAGAGGTCAGGAGGTTGGACACTCAGGAAAGAGATGCAGTCTGAGTCCTAAAGCTGTCTGTTGGCAAAATCTCTCTTGTTAGGGAAAGGTCAGCCTTTTGTTCTATTCAGGCCTTCAACTGATTGAGGCCTACCCACATTATGGACCGCAATCTGTTTTATTCAAAGTCTACTGACTTAAATGTAAATCTCATTAAAAAATGCCTACTCAGAAACACCCAGAATAATGTTTGACTAGATATCTTAGCACTGTGACCTAGACAAGTTGATACATAACTTAACCCATCATTCTGCTCATGCAATTTACTTGTGCCTGAAATGATAAATAAGGTAATGCTCAGTTCATGATGGGTGGTGCTTGTAACATAGTCACTTGGTATCCCACGACTAGGGATTCAGTGTCTACCAGAGCCTAGTAACAAGCAAGAAACTGCTTTTCCAATGAGAACAGTTGTCAGTAAAAGAAGGCCATATTCTAGCAATCTCCTCGTAAATCCCGATTAGAGTTTTCCAGGTAATACATACAACATTTTGTTTAGCCTATGTACAGACATTTCCTCGGCCACAGGGTCTGCTTATTCATTAAAGTGTTTCAGAAGCAGAGCAGCTTGCATCACAACCAGAGTATTTCTTAATCTGGCATCCCTCAACACTGCCAGCTTGAGTGAGTCAATGCAGTATGCTTAAGTGTGGTATATTTTATCCCTGAATCCCACAGGTCTACCAAATACTGCATCTTTTTCTTTATGATAGGAAGTGAAAGATATAGCAACTTACCACTTAATCCTGACATCTCCAGTGGTTCTCAACCTTTCTAATGCCATGACCCTTTAATACAGTTCCTCACGTTGTGGTGACCCCCAACCATAAAATTATTTTCGTTGCTACTTCATAACTGTAATTTTGCTACTGTTATAAATGGTAATGTAAATATATGTGTTTTCCGATGGTCTTAGGCTCTACAGCAGCGGTTCTCAATCTGTGGGTCACGATCCACAGGTTGAGAACTGCTAGCAGGGTCGCCTAAGACCATCGGAAAACACAGATATTTACATTACGATTCATAACAGTGGCAAAATTACAGTTATGAAGTAGCAACGAAAATAATTTTATGGTTGGGGGTCACCACAACGTGAGGAACTGTATTAAAGGGTGGCGGCATTAGAAAGGTTTAGAACTACTGTTTTATTTTTTTTATTTTTATTTTTTTAAATAAATCTTTATTCATATTATTACAATTGTTTCTCCTTTTTCCCCCCATAGCTCCCCTCCACCTGGTTCCCACCCCACCTTCTGCCCTTACCTCCCCGCCACTGTCCTCATCCATAGTTGTATGATTTCTGTCCAGTCTCTTCCTGAACCCCCCATACCCCTTTCCCCCTGAGAATTATCATTCCACTCCCTTTCTATACCCCTGATTCTATTATATTCACCAGATTATTCTGTTCCTCAGGTTTTTAATTCACTTGATTTTTAGGTTCACTTGTTCATAGATATGTATTTGTTGTTCATAATTTTTTTCTTTACTTTTTTCTTCTTCCTCTTCTTTAAGAATACCTTTCAGCATTTCATATAATACTGGTTTGGTGGTGATGAACTCCTTTAGCTTTTTCTTATCTGTGAAGCTCTTTATCTGCCCTTCAATTCTGAATGATAGCTTTGCTGGGTAGAGTAATCTTGGTTGTAGGTTCTTGCTATTCATCACATAGAAAATTTCTTGCCACTCCCGTCTGGCCTGCATAGTTTCTGTTGAGAAATCAGCTGACAGTCGTATGGGTGCTCCCTTGTAGGTAATTAACTGTTTTTCTCTTGCTGCTTTTAAGATTCTCTCTTTGTCTTTTGCTCTTGGCATTTTAATTATGATGTGTCTGGTGTGGTCCTCTTTGGATTCCTTTTGTTTGGGGTTCTGTGTGCTTCCTGGACTTGTAAGTCTATTTCTTTCACCAGGTGGGGGAAGTTTTCGGTCATTATTTCTTCAAATAGGTTTTCAGTATCTTGCTCTCTCTCTTCTTCTGGCACCCCCCTAATTCTGATGTTGGTACGCTTGAAGTTGTCCCAGAGTCTTCTTACCCTATCTTCAACTTTTTGGATTTTTTTTTTTCTTTTTGCTTTTTCGGTTGAGTGTTTTTTGCTTCTTTGTATTTCAATTCTTTGACTTGATTCTTGTGTTCCTCTAGTCTGTTTTTGGGTCTCTGTATAATATTTTTTATTTCAGTCAGTGTATGTTTAATTTCTAGTTGGTCCTTTTTCATATCTTCGAGGGTCTCGTTATATTTATCGGCCTTTTCTAGGATATTCTTGAAAAGCCTTATAACCATGGTTTTGAATTCTATATCGCCGTTTGTTTTCCTCCATTTCTTTCGTTTGTGATCTGTTTCTTTGACGCCGCATTTTCATTGCTTCCCTGAGTTGGTAGGGTAGATTTGTGTGCTAGGTTTCCTGTATGGCCCAGTGGGTTGGGCTCCCCAGTTAACCTGAGGTGGATACTCTTGGTGCACCCCTTTGTGGACTGTGTGTACAGCCTTGTTGTAATTAAGTCTTGATTGTTGTTGGTATCACTGGGAGGAATTGACCTCCAGGCCAGTTGGCTGTAAGGATCAGGTGTGTCTATGCTGGGAGAAGTTCGGTGCTGGAGACAGCCTTATAGGGTTAGACTTGCCAAATTGCAATAGCCTCTGTGCTCAGCTTGGATGGGGTGGAGTCTCAGGGCGGAGCAGACAGTCTTGGCTTCCCATCAGCCTTGCCCTTGTGTGCATGCCTTCAGAACTCCGCCTTCCCCAGCTCCTGAGTATCTGCCCGAGAGTCCAGACTCCCCCCACAAGAGCGTGGGTCCCCAGGGGCTCACCTGGAACTGGGGTTCAGTGCAGTCAGAACTGGGCCCTGTGCAGTCAGGAGCCTCCAACTCCCTTCCACTAGGGAAAGCCTGTGGCAACCTCCGCAGCCTTTGTGCACACTGGCAAGCACGCGCCTTCAGACCTCTGCCTTCCCCAGCTCCCGAGTCTCCGCCCGAGAGTCCAGACTCCCCCCGTAAGAGTGTGGGTCCCCAGGGGCTCGCCCGGAACTGGGGTTCCGTGCAGTCAGAACTGGGGTTCAGTGCGGTCGGGGGCTTCCTTCCCCCTTCTGCCAGAGAAAGTCAGCCAGGCTCTCAGCCGCCCTTCCTCTCTGTGCGCACAAAGACCCTTTGCCGTACCTCCAATTCTCTGTGAGCTTTTCTCTTTCCTTCTAGTTGTAGAATTTTCACTCAGCCAGCTTTCCTGTGGTTCTGGATGGTGTCTGTTCTGTCTTTTAGTTGTAGTTTTGAAATTGTTGTGCGAGGCAGCAGTTTAGGTGCTTACCTATGCCGCCATCTTGGTTTCTCTAGAACTACTGTTTTAGACCCTTGGGTTCCTAGAAACTTCAGAATATGGAATGTCTCTAAACTTTCATGGAGTTTATCTCCTATCCACTGAGATGCATGTGTTTTACTAAGGCACCTACAATACCTGTCACTTCATCAGGTCCAATTAGCACAATGTCACAAATGAAATGCAGTGATGTCCTTTAAAATATCAAGATAAGCAAGTCCTATGGACCATATTGTGACAGAGAGCACGATAGTTGATTCAACCTTGAAATAAAGACTCAGGAGGAAGTGTACTGTTGTCCCCGCCATGTGAAGGCAACCAGCTCTGCTGCTGGAATTGAAATAAAGCATTCTCTGGGACTATAGCTGCGTGCCAGGTGCCAGGTGTGTTTTTATTTGCCTTAGTAAACATGCTCATCTGGAGCTGCAGTTGTAACTGTCATCACTATGTGACCGACTTCTCTGTAATAGCATTTTCTATGATCCATCTGGTTTCTAGAGGCACCAGCCAAACATGAATTACATATTAATGTGGCAGGAATCACCTCTCCTATAGCTTTTAGTTATTTGATGATTACATTAATCTGTGCAATTCCCCCAGAGTTGTGATAATATTTTGGGTTCACTCTCTTGGCATTCTGGGAGGGGACAGTTCTACTTGGAAAGAGACAGTTCTCATTTGACCCTTCCTGCCATAATGACCTTCATCTCATGGCCAATATGAGACTCTGCTAGCTAGTAATATATCTATAACTATTACACATTTTGGGACTGGAAAATAATGACAGGCTTGGTCCTCAGTGCTATTGGACCTATGCAAGACAGACTGGTTCACTAGTCCATTAATTACCTCATCTTCATGAGCTCACACTGTGGACTGTGAACTGCTGTTGTAATTTGAGTCTTCTATTGTTCGCATGAGTTCTGAGTACAGGCAGTCCTCGGGTTACGTGGGACTTGACGTAAGTTGTTTTGTGGTTACGTCGCCATCTCCCATTTATTTACATAAAAAAAAGTTCCGTCATTTTAACGTATGTACATATGTGCTTTATGTTTTTTATTATTTATTTACCACAAGGAAAGGTCAGGAATTATTATCTTTCTTTTAATTTTTTTTTACTGTTTCACTTCATTACTGCTGTGTATGTGCTCCATGTGAGTGATGTAGGTGCTTATGTAGGTGGGTTCTGACTTACGGTGAAAATCGCGTTACCTCACGCTGTAGGAACGGATCTCCGATCTAACCCGAGGACCTACTGTATCTGATAGTCGCTGGAATATCTGTATATTTCCCTTCCCTTTTCTGTTCAATAGTTTTAGGGCTCTTTGGGTAAGGATTGGGGGAAGGTTTATGTATAAACTCTAGTTACATGGTAGGTGCTTGCTCAAAGAGACCCCTATCCCCCAAGTCAAAGGATTCTGGGCCTCTGGGTTTGAACAAAGTAAGTTCTGAGTCTTCACTATGATTTAGCCCACCAGACCCAGAATTTTTCCGCTTATATATTCCAATTACCACTCTAATCCTACAGCTCATTATAGTAATTGTGTCCATCATGTTTTGAGAGACCTGGGCTAGACTACCCTGGGATTCCTTTTTTCCTCCTTTAAAATCAGGAAGCCTAATTCCATTGCCACCTCTCCCACTGTCATTTCCTGCTTAAAGAAAACAGCCAAGAAGAGCTTCTCAAGGAGGCCTGTGAACACTTCAGAGTGGAATTCTCTGGCCTTGTGAAGGGAGTATCCTCTGGCCCTCTTGGGAAGTGTGGTAAAGGTGTGGCTATGCATGTTGCACAGAATAGATAACCTTAACATTTCTAACTTCCTGAGACTTCAGTGTTCTTTTTTTTTTTTCAGAATGCTAGAAAAGTCCTCATTAACTGCCAGCCACAGTTGAGTCCAGGCTTCTGTTAGCCAGCATAGCTATGAATTCCACTCCTGGGTGCTTAAGCCAGCACATGAAATTCCAAATCTTGAGTGAGCATGCCTGTAACATTAATTCTCCCAAATCCAGTGTATATTTTATACTTCTCCATCCAATGCCCTTAGAACTCCTTCCTATATATGCTCTGCATATTCCTGCCGGTTTTCTTACAACCATGCATAGGCTCTCTACTCCTATACTAGGCTTTGTCTGTCTCCATCAGGGCTATCCTAAGATATAATTCTCATTATGGGCCTGGAGACAATGAGGGGTATTCGAAGGATTCTGAGCTGAGTTGGAAGGCACATTTGTGTCTGCTCAAATGTCCCAACCTATGAATCAGGGTCCCACCTTTTGATATGAGTGGAAAGCATTAGGAAATCTGATGGGCTGAACATTTAATCTACTCTACATACCTGTCACCATTATATTCAGTTCCTGGACATATCTGCCCAACAGTAGATCAGCGACTCTCTCAAAGCTACATCAAAGCTTTCTGGGTTTCCACCCAAGTCCTGAGTTGGGCACTCAGGACTTTTAATTTGTCTCTTCTCTCTGTTTGGTCTCTGGGGCTGTAAAAAAGCTACCTCACTGCTGTCAGTCACTTGAATTTTTTCTCATGAGACTGACAAGGACTGAGGAGGGGACAGTCCTCTCCTTTCGACTCAGGGGCTATCCTATAACACCTTTTCTGGTGTTTCTGGTGCTTATAACACGACCACTTTTTTTTTTTTTTGAGATGTAATTGATATATAATGTTATATTATTTCAGATATACATATAGTTGATTCTTCATAATGCAGGTTTGAACGGTGTGGGTCCACTTATGTGAGAATTTTTTTCAATCAGCCCTAGCAGTTCAAACCCACATAGATCAAGGCTCAGCTAGCTGTTGCGAATCCTTGTATGCATAGGGCAAACTTAAGTTATGTGCAGACTTTCAACTGCTGTAGCAGTTGGTGCCCCTAAAGCCCATGTAGTTCAAGGGTCAGTCAATTGTATTGTGAAATAAGCACCACAATGAGTCTAATTAACATCTATCACCACACATAGGTAAGAATATTTTTCTTCTGGTGAGAACTTTCTTGATTTATTCGCTTAGCAACTTTTGATTATACAAATACAGTATTATTAACTACTAGGGGCCGGTGCAAGAAATTCATGCACTGGTGTGTGTGTCGGGGGGTCCCACTCACAGACTGGGAGCCCTCAGGGTATGTTCTACTGACGGCTTAGGCTCGCTCCTTATTGGGAGCGGACCTAAGCCGCAGTCTGGCCTCCCTCTGCGGGAAGTGACCGGGCTGATCAGCGGAAAGCGCCACCCCCATCACCCTGCTGCTGCAGCACTGCCAGCCACCGCAGCCGCCAAGGTGTTTTCATCAACACAGATTCTAGTCCCTTCACTGTGAAAAAATGACAACTTTCTTTAGGCATTTTCAAGATGTGTCTTTTATAGGATATGACCTTTCTTTCTTTCTTTTTTTTTATTCTCACCTGAGGATATGTTTCCATTGATTTTTAGAGAGTGTGGAACAGAGAGGGAAAGACAGAGAGAAACATCAATGTGAGAGGGGCACTTTGATTGGTTGCCTCCTGCATGAGCTCTGACCTGGGCCCTGGCCAGGGAGGAGCCTGCAACCTAGGTACATGCCCTTGATTAGAATCAAACCCAGACCCTGCGGTCGGCAGACTGAGGCGTTATCCACTGAGCCAAACTGGCTAGGGCAGGATATGACATTTCTTAGCACTCCAGCAGCGGACCTTCGCTTTTTTCCTCCAGGAGTGTGGTGGAAAAACCCTAGATCACCTTTTTGGATTCTTATTACCCAAGTTACCAAGAACACTGTGAGTGGCGGTGTACAGGGAGCTTAGCCAATGATTGGTCAGAAAAGGTGTTTCCTCTGCAGCTCACGCGCAGAGGCAGGACTGCTGGCAAGCCGAGGCTGGCACCCCCCCCCCCCCCCCGTCTCCGGGCCTGCTCAAGCCTCCACCATGGCTTGGGCAGTGCCCCTGTGCTCTGCTCAAGCATCTGATGTGGCTTGGGCAAGGCCCTTCCTCCTGCCCCCGGGTCCGCTCAGGCCCTTCTCAAGCTGCTGCCTTGGCTTGGGCAGGGCCCCCCCGGATCTGCTCAGGCCCTGTTCAAGCCTCTGCCGCCCCACTCCCAGCTGCTCAGTGCCAAGGCCCATAGGCCAGGAGTGGCCGTGGGTGTTCTGGGACCCTAACATCTCAGGGTCTAAGCGCGGGCCTACAGGCTCAGAGCGGCTTGGGTCCTGAGAATGTTCCTGGGACCCAGGCTGCTGGGCACCTGCATATGCAAATTAATCTACCATCTTTGTCAGGTTAATTTGCATACTCACTCCTGAATGGCTGGTGGGCATTGTGGAGGTATGGTCAATTTGCATCTTTCTCTTTTATTAGTGTAGATAGTCACTGTGCTATACATTGTGTCCTGTGATTTATTTATTTTATAATTGGAATTATTTATTTTATAAGCAGACATCCTTGTCTTGTTCCTGTTCTTGGAAGAAACGGTTTTAGTTTTGCCCATTTAGTTTGGCTGTAGGTTTGTCAGATATGGCCTTTATCATGCTGAGGTATGATCCCTTTATTACCACTTTGCTGAGATATTTTATTATAAACTAGTAGACCTGCCATGAATCTGTGCACCAGTAGCTCGCCAGTAGCTTGCTGCCGCCCTCCAGTAGCTCTCTGCCTGCTGCCCCACCCTCCTGTAGCTCCCCCTGCTCCCCCCTCCCTCCAACCCCCCTTATAGCTTGCTGCCCTGCCCACTCCTGTAGCTCTCCAACGCCCACTTGTAGGTCGCTGCCCCACCCTCCTGCTGATCAGTAATCCGGTTGTTACGCTTCAAGGCATGACGACCATTTGCATATTACATCTTTATTATATAGGATGGTAGCTGGATTTTATTGAATGCTTTTTCTGCATCTATTAATATGATCATGTGATTTTTATCCTTCATTTTCTTCATGTGATGTATCATGTTTATTGATTTGTAAATATTGTACAGTACAGTCCTGCATCCCAGAATAAATCCCACTTCATCATGATGTATGACCTTTTTAATGTATTGCTGGATCCTATTTGATAAAATAATGTTGAGAATTTTAGCATTTATATTCACCAGGGATATTGGTCTACAATTTTCTTTTTTTGTAGTGTCTTTTTTAAAAAAAGTCTTTATTGTTGAAAGTATTACATAGTTCTTCCTTTTCCCCTCATTAACCTCTTCCAGCTCGCTCCTGTTCCTTCCCGCTCCAGACCCTCACCAACCCATTGTCTATGCCCATGGGTTATTGTATACAAGTTCATTGGCTGAATCTTTCCGCCCATCCTCCCCTACCTTCCCTTTGAGATTCAACAGTCTGTTCATGCTTCTATATCTCTGGGTCTATTTTTGATCATAAGTTTATTTGGTTCATTATATTCCACATATGAGTGAGACCATGTGATACTTATCTTTCTTTGATTGGCTTATTCACTCAGCATAATACTCTCCAGGTCCATTAATGCTTTTGCAAATGTAAAGGGTTCTTTCTTTTTTATTGCCATGAAGTATTCCATTGTGTAAATGTACCATAGCTTTTTTATCCACTCATCTGCTGATGGGCACTTAGGCTGTTTCCAAATCTTTTTATTTTATTTGTTTATTTATTTAGAAATTATTTATTAATTAAAGTATTACATATGTCTCCTTTTCCCCCCATTGACCTCTCCCCAGCCACTCCCATGCCCTAGCACATGCCCTCATCCATCTAGTGTCTGTGTCCATTGGTAATGCTTATATGCATGCATATAAGTCCTGTGGTTGATCTCTTACCACCACCACCCCACCCTGGCTTCCCTCTGAGGTTTGACAGTCAGTTCGATGCATCTCTGTCTCTGGATCTATTTTTGTTCATCAGTTTATGTTGTTCATTACATTCCACAAATGAGTGAGGTCATGTGGTATTTATCTTTCTCCAACTGGCTTATTTCGCTTACCATAATGCTCTCCAGGTTCATCCATGCTGTTGCAAATGGTAAGAGTTCCTTCTTTTTTACAGCAGCATAGTATCCCATTATGTAGATGTACCACAGTTTTTTAATCCACTCATTTACTGATCAGCAATTAGGTTGTTTCCAAATCTTAGCTATTGTAAATTGTGCTGCTATGAACATGGGGGAGCATATATTCTTTCTGATTCATGTTTCTGATTTCTTGGGATATATTCCTAGAAGTAGGATCACTGGATCAAATGGGAGTTCCATTTTTAATATTTTGAGGAAACGCCATACTGTTCTCCACAGTGGCTACACCAGTCTGCATTCCCACCAGCAGTGCAAAAGGGCTCCTTTTTCTCCACATCCTTGCCAGCACTTGTTGTTTGTTGATTTGTTGATGATAGCCATTCTGACAGGTCTGAGATGGTACTGCATTGTCATTTTGATTTGCATCTCTCAGATGATTAGTGACTTTGAGCATGTTTTCATATGTCTCTTGGCCTTCTGTATGTCCTCTTTCAAAAAGTGTCTATTTAGGTCCTTTGCCCATTATTTGATTGGATTATTTTCCTTTTGTTAAGTTGTATGAGTTCCCTGTAAATTTTAAAGATTAAACCCTTATCGGAGAAAACATTGGCGTATATGTTTTCCCATGCAGTGGGCTTTCTTGATGTTTTGTTGATGGTTTCTTTTGCTGTGCAGAAGCTTTTTATTTTGATATAGTCCCATATGTTTATTTTCTTCTTAGTTTCCATTTCCTAGGAGCTGTACTGGTAAAAATATTGCTACAACATATGTCTGATATTTTGCTGCCTATGGATTCTTCTAAGGTTTTCATCGTTTCCCATCTTACGTTTAAGTTCTTTATCCGTTTTGAATTTATTTTTGTGTATGGTGTAAGATGGTGGTCTAGTTTAATTTTTTGCATGTTTCTGTCCAATTATCCCAACACCATCTATTGAAAAGACTGTCTTGACTCCACTGCATGCTCTTGCCTCCTTTGTCAAATATTAATTGAGCATACTGGCTTGGGTAGATTTCTGGGTTCTCTGTTCTGTTGAGCATACTGGCTTGGGTAGATTTCTGGGTTCTCTGTTCTGTTCCATTGGTCTGTAGGTCTGTTCTTGTGCCAGTACCAGGCTGTTTTGAGAACAGTGGCTTTGTAATATAGCTTGATATCTGATTTTGAGATTCCTCCTACTTCGTTCTTCTTTCTCAGAATTGCTGCGGCTATTTGGGTTCTTTTTTTATTCCATACTAGAGGCCCAATGCATGAAATTCATGCAAAAGTAGGCCTTCCTTCCCCCAGCTGCCAGCACCAGCTTCCCTCCAGCACCCGAGACCAGGGCTTCCCTTGCAGTCCTGGCTTCGTTTGGAAGGTCATCTGGAAGTACATCCGGTCTAAGTAGCATATTACACTTTTATTATTATAGATGAATTTTTGGAGCATTTGTTCTAGGTCTGTGAAATATGCCGTTGGTATTTTAATGGGGATTGTATTGAATCTATAGATTGCTTTGGGTAGTATGGACATTTTAATGATTCTACCAATCCATGAACATGGTATGTTCTTCCATTTGTTTATGTTTTCCTCTATTTCTTTTTTCAATGTCTTGTTTTCTGAGTACAGGTCTTTTATGTCCTTGGCTAAGTTTATTCCTAGGTATCTTAATTTTGGTGTTGCAATGGTAAATGGGATTATTTTTAAATTTCTTTTCTGTAAGTTTGTTATTGGTGTATAAAAAAGCCATAGGTTTTCTGGGTATTAATTTTGTATCCTGCTACATTGCTGAATTCATTTACTAAGTCTAGTAGTTTTTTGATGGAGTCTTTAGGGTTTTCTGTGTACAATATCATGTCATCTGTGAATAATGACAGTTTTACTTCTTTTTTTCCAATTTGGATGGCTTTTATTTCTTTTTCTTGTCTGATTGCTATGGCTAGCACTTCCAGTACTATGTCGAACAGGAGTGGTGAGAAAGGGAATTCCTGTCTTATTCCTGTTCTTAGGGGAAATGGTTTTAGTTTTTTCCCATTGAGTATGATGTTGGCTGTAGGTTTGTCACATAAGGTTTTTATTATGTTGAGGTATGATCCCTCTATTTCCACTTTGCTGAGAGTTTTTATGAAGAAAGGATGTTGGATTTTGTCAAATGCTTTTTCTACATCAATTGATATAATTGTTATTTTTTATCTCTCACTTTATTTATGTGATGTATCACATTTGTTGATTTGTGGATATTGTACCATCCTTTCATCCCTGGAATAAATCCCACTTGGTCATGGTGTATTATTTTTCTAATGTAATGCTGGATCTGATTTGCTAGGATTCTGTTGAGGATTTTAGCATCTAGTTTCATCAGAGATATTGGCCTGTATTTATCTTTCTTTGTGGTGTCTTTATCTGGTTTTGGTATTAGGGTAATGCTGGCTTCATAGAAAGAGCTTGAAAGTGTTCCTTCCTCTTTAAATTTTGGAATAATCTGAGGAGGATAGGTTTTAGTTCTTCTTTGAATGTTTGGTAAAACTCCCCTGTGAAGCCATCTGGCCCAGGGCTTTTGTTTGCTGGAAGCTTTTTGATGACTGCTTCAATTTCCTTCATAGTTATTGACCTATTGAGATGTTTAGATTCTTCCTGATTGAGTTTTGGAAGGTTGTATTTTTCTAGGAATATGTCCTTTTCCTCCAGGTTGTCCAGTTTGTTGAAATAGAGTTGTTCATAGTATTTTTTTTAAAACAATCCTTTGTATTTCTGTGGGGTCTGTTGTTATTTCTCCTCTTTCATTTCTGATTTTGTTTATTTGGGTCCTCTCTCTTTGATTATTGGTGAGCCTGGCTAGAGGTTCATCAATCTTGTTTATACTTTCAAAGAACCAGTCTTGGTTTTATTGATCTGTTTGATCTGTTGTATTGTTTCTTTTGGTCTCTATGTAATTTATTTCTGCTCTGATCATTATTATTTCCTTCATTCTGCTCACTCAGGCCTTTTCTTGTTGCTCTCTTTCTAATTCTTTGAGTTGTAGAGTTAGATAATTTATTACAAGTTTTTCTTTTCTTTTCTTTCTTTCTTTCTTTCTTTCTTTCTTTCTTTCTTTCTTTCTTTCTTCCTTTCTTTCTTTTTTTTTTTTTTGAGGTAGGCCTATAGTGCTGTGTACTTTCCTCTCAGGACTGCTTTCACTGTGTCCCATGGATTTTGGATTGTTGTGTTTTCATTGTTATTTGTTTTCAGTATTATTTTTTATTTCTTGTTTGATCTATTTGGTAACCCAATCATTGTTTAATAGCATGCTACTTAGCCTCTAAGTGTTTGAGTTTTTTAGATTGTTTTTATTGTAGTTGATTTTTAATATTATGCCATTGTGATCTGAGAAGATGCTTGATATGATTCTGATCTTCCTAAATTTGGGGAGACTTTGCCTATGTCCCTAATATGTGGTCTATCTTTAAAGAATGTATATTCTGTAGCTTTGGGGTGAAATGTTCTGAAGATGTTGATTAATTCCATCTGATCTAGTGAGTCATTTAGGATTACTGTTTCTTTGCTGATTTTTTGTCTATAGGATATATCCAGTGATGTCAGTGGGATATGTCATGATTGTATTGCTGTTGATCTCTCCCTTAATATCTTCCAGAAGTTTTTTTATCTATTTGGGTGCTCCTGAATTGGGAATACATATGTTCACCAGAGTTATATACTTTTGATGTACCAACCCCTTTAGTATTATGACATGGCCCTCCTTAGCTCTTGTTATTGCCTTCACTTTGAGGTCTATTCTTTCACATATAAGTATTGCTACCCAGCTTTTTTTTCATTTCCATTGCCCTGAAATATATTTTCCCATTCCTTCACTTTCAGTCTGTGTGAGTCCCTTGTTCTGAGGTGGGTCTCTTGTAGACAGCATATATATGGGTCATGTTTTCTTATCCATTCAGTTACTTGATGTCTTTTGATTGGAGCATTTAATCCATTTACATTTAAGGTTATTATTGACAGGTACTTGTTTTGTAGCCATTTTTATTCTTTGTGCCTGTGTTTCTTCTTGCCCCTCTATTTCTTCTTTTTACAACAGTCCCTTTATCATTTCTTGCATTGCTGGTTTGGTGGTAATAAACTCCCTTAGTCTTCTTTTGTCTGTGAAGTTCCTAATTTCACCCTCAATTTTTATTGATAGCCTTGCTGGGTACAGTATTCTTGGATTCAGACCCTTGCTTTGCATGACTTTGTATATTTCATTCCATTCCCTTCTGGCCTTATGTGTTTCTGTTGAGAAATTAGTCGATAGTCTGATGGGAGATCTTTTGTAAGTAACTTTCTATATCTCTCTGGCAGCCTTTAAGATTCTTACTTTGTGATTGGTGTTTGCCAATTTAATTATAATGTGTTTTGGTGTTGATCTTTTGGGGTTCATCTTGTTTGGGACTCTGTGAGCCTCTTGGACTTATGTGAGTTTTTTCTTCCTGATATCAGTGAAGTTTTCTGTCATTATTTCTTCAAATAGGTTTTCTAATACTTGCTCCTCTCCTTTTCATTCTGGCACCCCTAATATACGTATGTTACTTCTTTTCATATTTTCCCAAAGCTTCCTTAGGCTTTCCTCCAGCTTTCTAATTTTTTTCTCCAATTACTGCTCAGTTTGGGTGTGTTTTTCTGCCCTGTCTTCTAACTCACTAACTCAGTCCTCTGTTTCTTCTAGTCTTCTGTTGAAACCTTCTATAATGTTTTTTATTGTAGCTATATCGCTTTTTGTTTCCTCTTGATTCATACATAAGTTGTTGACTTTCTCATCCAGCTGGTTTAGGAACTGTATAACCCTTATCCTGAATTCTTTTTCTGACATATTGCATGCCTCCATTTCATTTAGTTCCTTTTCTGGTGATGCCTCCTTTTCTTTCCTTTGGGGGTTGTTTCTTTGTCTCCCCATTTTTGCTCTCACAAAAGGGTTCAGGCGCCAAGATGCATGGGGCCCAGGGCCAATGTCTCAGGCTTGGCTTCTGGGTGGTGGGGGATGCAGGGAGGATGCTGCAGGCTTGGTGAGTGGGGAGTTCAGTCTGAGGCTCACCGGGGATGTGCAGAGCTTGGGCCCATGCTGTGGGCTTGGCAGGCAGGGAATGCAGTCTGAGTTTTACAGGCAGGATGCACAGGGCTGGGGCTGAGTCTGTGGTCTTATCAGGCAGGGAGTGCAGTCTGAGGCTCACCGGTGGGATGCATGGGACCTGGGAAGATGCTGCAGGCTTGGTGGGTAGGGAGTGCAGTCCAAGGCTCACCTGAAGGATGTGTAGGGCTGGGGCTACACCATGGGCTTGGTGGGTGCAGAGCACTGTTAAAGACTCACCGGTGGGACGTGTGGTGCCCAGGACTGACACCGTGGGCAGGCAGGAGGGAGACACACTCAGGACTCACAGGAGCCCACATCCAGGGAGGCTGGGGTCCTGGTGTCTGTGGGTCTGCAGCTGAGGTAGCGGGTCTTTGGTCAGAGTGCCTGTAGGATCCAAGGTGGTGTCTGAGGTCAGTCTGGGTGGTGGTGAGGCTGGGCTCCTAGTCATAGCAACTGTTCCCTTCAATGGTGTAGTTTCTGTCAGAGCCGGCTGCCCTGGGAGTAATTTCAGTAGTAGCAGGTGCTATCCATCTAGGAGAGCCTAGTATGCCAGCCCCCGAAATTCCTGCAAGATCTAACTGTCCCTTACTCACACACACACACACCACATGTCCACACACTCTCCTTTTGTTCCCTCACTCACTTACACTATCCCCGTCACTGCTGTCCTGCCGTCCACCATCTTCTGTCTTCTGTCTCCAAATCTTAGATATGGCTTTTCTTTTACTCTTTTTTTATTTTTTAATAAATCTTTATTCAGATTATTACAATTGTTTCTCCTTTCCCCCCCATAGCTCCCCTCCACCCGGTTCCCACCCCACATTCTGCCCTTACCTCCCCCGCACTGTCCTCATCCATAGTTGTATGATTTTTGTCCAGTCTCTTCCTGAACGCCCCCATACCCATTTCCCCCTGAGAATTATCATTCCACTCCCTTTCGATGCCCCTGATTCTATTATATTCACCAGATTATTCTGTTCCTCAGGTTTTTAATTCACTTGATTTTTAGGTTCACTTGTTGATAGACATGTATTTGTTGTTCATAATTTTTTTCTTTACTTTTTTCTTCTTCCTCCTCCTCTTAAAGAATACCCTTCAGCATTTCATATAATACTGGTTTGGTGGTGATGAACTCCTTTAGCTTTTTCTTATCTGTGAAGCTCTTTATCTGCCCTTCAATTCTGAATGATAGCTTTGCTGGGTAGAGTAACCTTGGTTGTAGGTTCTTGCTATTCATCACATAGAAAATTTCTTGCCACTCCCGTCTGGCCTGCATAGTTTCTGTTGAGAAATCAGCTGACAGTCGTATGGGTGCTCCCTTGTAGGTAATTAACTGTTTTTCTCTTGCTGCTTTTAAGATTCTCTCTTTGTCTTTTGCTCTTGGCATTTTAATTATGATGTGTCTTGGTGTGGTCCTCTTTGGATTCCTTTTGTTTGGGGTTCTGTGCGCTTCCTGGACTTGTAAGTCTATTTCTTTCACCAGGTGGGGGAAGTTTTCGGTCATTATTTCTTTTTTTTCTTTTTTTTTGTATATACATTTTTTAAATTGTTTGAAGTATTAGAAATAGTAGTACATATGTCTCCTTTTTTTTTCCTTCCCCATTGACCTTCCCCCGACCTCCCCTTCCCCTCAGTACATGCCTTTACCTGCCCCCTCCCCCCAGTGTTTTTTATCCATTGGTTATGCTTATATGCATGCGTACAAGTCCTTCGGTTGATCTCTTACAGCCCCCCAACCCCCCACAACCTCCTCTGCCTTCCCACTGTAGTTTGACAGTCTGTTCAATGCTTCTTTGCCTCTGTATCTATTTTTTCCCCATTTCATTCCTTTAAAAAATCTTGCCTCTGCAGACTAGAAATAAACATATAATAACCAAAAATGTTTGAGTCCCAATTTCCATGTCCAACAGTTCTGAGTCCCCATTTCAATGTCAAACAGTTCCTTATGTGTACATGTCAGCAATGATATCTGGATGGTGGGCACATGGTGGCAATGCAGGTCCGACCCTCTCTGGTTTGGTCCTAGGCAACCTGCTGCATCGCACAGCTGCTGACTGCTAGCGTGGCAAGGTGTCGTCAGCGTCTCCCATCTCTGGACTGTTTCTCCTCTTGTCTTCGTGGTTGGAGCAGACCTGTCAATTCCTCTCTGTTGCAGGAATCCACATGGTCTTGGAGTTGTTTTCTGAAAATATACGAACATATTCTCGACCACAAGTTAATAAAGGAATCTTTTCTATATAATTGATTTGGGATCCTTTTTATTTTTGCCCAAACGATTTTCCTTTGTCTTATTTAGACACCATGTGTGTTTTTCATGGGTGTCTTGCTGTTAGCATTACAAATGAAAACTAATTTTGTAAAGTAAAAGTTTTCTAGATGTAATTTACTTATAGGATATTTTTCCTTACATGATATTACCCTTCTATCCCCCCTTTTTTGATTAATGGAGACTTTTGTAACTTTTATAATGCAGTCTTGATGACTTTAAATTTTAATTTTTTGACAAAAATATGACTGCTTTAGTTTCATTGCATGTTCAGGAATTTTACCATGAGATGAACTACCAATAGAAATTTTAGTTACCACATTAGGAACAGCTTTTTGTCCAGTACAATTAAATTTTCTTGAATATTCACTTATTTCAATTAGTCTATTTAAATTAATCTGAAAACTTGATTATTATTTTACTGTCAAATTTAATACTCTACCAACAATCTTAATTTACCCTGTAAATATTAGTGGAAAGGATTATTTGCATTCTTGAGTAGGCCCTGAGCATTCCTGGTGCTAGGCTGGATTTAGATATAGGGCAGCTGCTGTCGGCCAAGTCTCTGTCTGTTACCTGGGTCCCAATCTGAGCTGGGCCAAGTCACTGTCTGTCACCTGTGTCCTGATCTGAGCTGGGCGTGGGAAGCAAAGCAGCCATGGGGGCAGGAGACCTCCCTCAGACGGGGTGAGGGTTCAGGCCCCTGCAAGGTTGGGGGGGTGAGGATCTGTGCCCCACCTCTGTTGATCCCCAAGTTCTCTCCTGATGGCCCCTCTGCGACTGTGCCTGTCTTAGGTTGTTCCTTCCCTGAGGAATCTTACCCGTCTCTGGCTAACCAGTCATCCTCCGGGGCCAAGCAGGGTGATGTGAGGTTCAGTTCTGTCTCCTTGGTAGCCTATTTCCCCATGGCCTCCACGCCGAGTACCTGCCTTGGGAATCCCCTGGCCTGCTGGCGGGGCCTCAGCACTGATCACATATCTCAGGGAACTCAGGTTTCTTCTCCAGGGAGGGCCCAGCTCACACGATTGGGCGAGAGACAGATCCATGGTACCAGCCACCACGAGGCTTCATGCTCAGCATGAACAGAAAGCTCAGGCAACAGCTGAGGGCAATTGGATTGTGAGAAGAGGGTCCCTCTTGGCACAAAAGGCAAGAGGGGCCAATATAGAATGCTCAAGTGCCTTCCCAATGCCTTAATTCCTTCTGAAAGGGATTATATCCTTTCATGTCCTTTTTTTTTTTTTTTAATTGCTGCCAAACATTTCAAGAATTAGTTTGTAAGTTTATTTGGGATAATTGTACAATATGCTGTTGTAAAATATCTAAAATTTTAATAACATTGTAGAATAATATCATGTAAGGATATTCTTTGCTCTAGGCCATGGCTATTAAATTTCAAACTGGCTGTCAATTTCTTTTTGTAACCTTATATAAATTTTGTCAGGAAGGCAAAAACACAAATTATTTCCCCATAACCCCCTACCCCCTACTTATGTCCCACCCCCTTGTTGTCTGTGTCCATTGATTAGGCTCATATGCATGCACACAAGTCCCTTGGTTGATCTCTCCCCCTTACCCCCACCCTCCCCTACCTTCCCTGTGGTATGACGTGCTGTTTGACGTTTCTCAGTCTCTGGATTTGTTCTTGTTCATCAGTTTATGCCGTTCATTATATTCCACAAATGAGTGAGATCATGTGATACTTATCTTTCTCTGCCTGGCTTATTTCACTTAACATAATACTCTCCATCTCCATCCATGTTGTTGCAAATGGTAGGAACTCCTTCTTTTTTACTGCAGCGTAGTATTCCATTGTGTAGATATACCACAGTTTTTTAATCTACTCATCTGCTGATGGGTATTTAGGCTGTTTCCAAATCTTAGCTATGGTGAATTGTGCTGCTATGAACATAGGGGTGCATATATCCTTTCTGATTCGTGTTTCTAGTTTCTTGGGATATATTCCTAGAAGTGGGATCACTGGGTCAAAAGGGAGTTCCATTTTTAGTTTTTTGAGGAAACTCCATACTGTTCTCCACAGTGGCTGCACCAGTCTGCATTCCCACCAGCAGTGCACCAGGGTTCCATTTTCTCCACATCTGCGCCAGCACTTGTCATTTGTTGATTTGTTGATAATAGCCATTCTGACAGGTGTGAGATGGTACCACATTGTTATTTTGATTTGCATCTCTCTGATGATTAGCGACTTTGAGCAGGTTTTCATATGTCGCTTGGCCTTCCTTCTGTCTTCTTTCGAAAAGTGTCTATTTAGATCAGTTGCCCATTTTTTGATTGGGTTGTTTATCTTCTTTTTGTTGAGTTGCATGAGTTCCCTGTAAATGTTGGAGATTAAACCCTTATCGTTGATATCATTGGCAAATATGTTCTCCCATGCAGTGGGGTTTCTTGTTGTTTTATTGATGGTTTCCTTTGCTGTGCAAAAGCTTTTTATTTTGATGTAGTCCCATTTGTTTATTTTCTCTTTGGCTTCTATTGCCCTAGGAGCAGTATCAGTGAAGAAGTTCCTTTGGCATATGTCTGAGATTTTTCTGCCTGTGGATTCCTCTAGTATTTTTATGGTTTCCCGTCTTATGTTTAAGTCCTTTATCCATTTTGAGTTTATTTTTGTGTATGGTGTAAGTTGGTGATCTAGCTTCATTTTTTTGCATGTGTCTGTCCAATTTTCCCAACACCATTTGTTGAAGAGACTGTCTTGACTCCATTGTATGTTCATGCCTCCCTTGTCAAATATTAATTGAGCATAGTGATTTGGGTCAATTTCTGGGTTCTCTATTCTATTCCATTGATCTATATGTCTGTTCTTGTGCCAGTACCAGGCTGTTTTAAGAAGAGTGACTTTGTAATACAGCTTGATATCTGGTGTTGAGATACCACCTACTTTGTTCTTCTTTCTCAGGATTGCTGCAGCTATTCGGGGTCTTTTTTTATTCCAGATAAATTTTTGGAAAGTTCGTTCTAGGTCTGTGAAATATGTCTTTGGTATTTTAATGGGCAGTGCATTGAATTTATAGATTGCTTTGGGTAGTATGGACATTTTGATGATGTCGATTCTACCAATCCATGAACATGGTATGTTCTTCCATCTGTTTATGTCTTCCTCTATCTCTTTTTTCAGTATCCTGTAGTTTTCCACATATAGGTCTTTTACCTCCTTAATTAAGTTTATTCCTAGGTATCTTAATTTTTTTGGTGCGATGGTAAATGGGATTGCTTTTTTAGTCTCTCTTTCTGTAAGATAATTATTGGTATATAGAAATGCCATAGATTTCTTGGTGTTAATTTTGTATCCTGCTACATTGCCGAATTCATTTATTAAGTCTAGTAATTTTTTGATGGAGTCTTTAGGGTTTTCTATGTACAGTATCATGTCATCTGCGAATAAGGACAGTTTTACTTCTTCTTTTCCAATTTGGATGCCTTTTATTTCTTCTTCTTGTCTGATTGCAATGGCTAGTACTTCCAGCACTATATTGAACAGGAGTGGTGAGAGTGGGCATCCCTGTCTTGTTCCTGTTCTTAGGGGAAATGGTTTTAGTTTTTTCCCATTGAGTATGATGTTGGCTGTGGGTTTGTCATATATGGCTTTTATTATGTTCATGTATGATCCTTCTATTCCCACCTTGCTGAGAGTTTTTATCAAGAAAAGGTGTTGGATTTTGTCAAATGCTTTTTCTGCATCAATTGATATGACTATGTGGTTTTTATCTGTCAATTTGTTTATGTGATGTATCACGTTTATTGATTTGCGATTATTGTACCATCCTTGCATCCCCGGGATAAATCCTACTTGGTCATGGTGTATGATCTTTCTGATGTACTGTTGGATTCGATTTGCTAGAATTTTGTTGAGGATTTTGGCATCTATATTCATGACGGATATTGGCCTGTAATTCTCTTTCATTGTTATCTTTATCTGGTTTTGGTATTAGGGTGATGCTGGCTTCATAGAAGGAGCTTGGAAGTGTTCCTTCCTCTTGAATTTTCTGGAATAGTCTGAGGAGGATAGGTTTTAGTTCTTCCTTGAATGTTTGGTAGAACTCCCATGTGAAGCCATCTGGCCCAGGGCTTTTGTTTGCTGGGAGCTTTTTGATGACTGCTTCTATTTCTTCCATAGTTATCGGCCTATTGAGATTTTTAGAATCTTCCTGAGTGAGTTTTGGAAGGTTGTATTTTTCTAGGAATGTGTCCATTTCCTCCAGGTTGCCTAGTTTGTTAGAATAGAGTTGTTCATAGTATTTTTTAACAATCCTTTGTATTTCTGTGGGGTCTGTTGTTATTTCTCCTCTTTCATTTCTGATTTTGTTTATTTGGGTCCTCTCTCTTTGCTTCTTGGTAAGCCTGGCTAGAGGTTCATCAATCTTGTTTATCCTTTCGAAGAACCAGCTCCTGGTTTTGTTGATCTTTTGTATTGTTTTTTTGGTCTCTATGTCATTCATTTCTGCTCTGATCTTTATTATGTCCTTCCTTCTGCTCACTGTGGGCTTTTCTTGTTGCTCTCTTTCTAATTCTTTGAGTTGTTGAGTTAGATCATTTATTAGCATTTTTTCTTGTTTTTTGAGGTAGGCCTGTAGAGCTATAAACTTCCCTCTCAGGACTGCTTTCATTGTGTCCCATAGCAATTGCATTGTTGTGTTTTTATTGTCATTAGTCTCCAGGATGTTTTTAATTTCTTCTTTGATCTCGTTGCTCACCCAATCATTGTTTAATAGCATGCTATTCAGCTTCCAAGTGTTTGAATTTTTTGGAATGTTTTTATTATAGTTTATTTCTAATAGTATGCCATTGTGGTCTGAGAAAATGCTTGATATGATTTCAATCTTTTTAAATTTGGGGAGACTTTGCTTGTGACCCAGTATGTGGTCTATTTTTGAAAATGTCCCATGTGCACTTGAGAAGAACGTATATTCTGTGGCTTTGGGGTGAAATGCTCTGAAGATGTCAATTAGGTCCATTTGATCTAGTGCATCATTTAGAATTGCTGTTTCTTTGCTGATTTTTTGTCTAGAGGATTTATCCAGTGATGTCAGTGGTGTATTAAAGTCTCCTACTATGATTGTATTGTTGTCAATCTCTCCCTTGATGTCTTCCAGGAGTTTTTTTTATGTATTTAGGCGCTCCTGCATTGGGTGCATATATGTTTACCAGAGTTATATCTTCTTGTTGAATTGCTCCCTTTAGTATTAGGTAGTGGCCTTCCTTATCTCTTGTTATGGCCTTTACTTTGAGGTCTATTTTATCAGATATAAGTATCGCAACCCCAGCTTTTTTCTCATTTCCATTTGCCTGAAAAATGTTTTTCCATCCCTTCACTCTCAGTCTGTGTGAATCCTTTGCCCTGAGGTGGGTCTCTTGTAGACAGCAAATATATGGGTCATGTTTTCTTATCCATTCAGCTACCCTATGTCTTTTGATTGGTGCATTTAATCCATTTACATTTAATGTTATTATTGACAAGTACATGCTTGTTGTCATATTTTTCTTTAGTGTTTGTGTTTCTTTTTGCCTTTCTCTTTCTTCTTTTTACAGCAGTCCCTTTAGCATTTCTTGCATTGCTGGCTTGGTAGTGATAAACTCTCTTAGCCCTTTTTTGTCTGTGAAGCTCCTGATTCCACCTTCAATTTTGAATGATAGCCTTGCTGGGTATAGTATTCTTTAATTCAGAACCTTGCTTTGCATCACTTTGTATATTTCATTCCATTCCCTTCTGGCCTGGTGTGTTTCTGTTGAGAAATCAGTTGATATTCTAATAGGAGATCCCTTGTAGGTAACTTTCTGTCTCTCTCTGGCAGCCTTTAAGATTCTTACTTTGTCATTGGTGTTCGCCAATTTAATTATGATGTGTCTTGGTGTCGGTCTTTTGGGGTTCAACTTGTTTGGGACTCTATGTACTTCTTGGACTTGCATAGTTTTTTTCTTGCCAATATCAGGGAAGTTTTCTGTCATTATTTCTTCAAACAGGTTTTCTCTTCTTTGCTTCTCTTCCTCTTCTTCTGGTATCCCTATTATTCTAATATTGTTTCGTTTTGTGTTGTCCCATAGCTCTCTTAGGCTCTCCTCTTGCTTTTTAAGTTTCTTTCCAGTTGCTGTTGTGTTTGTGTGTTTTTTCCTACCTTGTCTTCTAATTCGCTGATGCAGTCCAGTCTACTGTTTAAGCCTTCCAATGTGTTCTTTATTGTAGCTATGTCATTCTTCATCTCCTCTTGGTTTCTTTTCATGTTGGTGACATTCTCATTCAGCTCCTTATAGTTCTCATTGAGTTGTGTGTATTTGTCATTGAGTTGTGTGTATTTGTCATCCATCCGTTTAAACATCCTTATAACCATTACTCTGAATTCTTTCTCTGTTAAGTTGCTAGCTTCAATTTCATTTAACTCCCTTTCTGGTGATTCCTCTTTTTCTTTCCTTTGGGAGTTGCTTTTGTGTCTCCCCATGTTTTCCTGTAATGTTTTAATTATAGCATTATTTCTTCAAATAGGTTTTCAGTATCTTGCTCTCTCTCTTCTTCTGGCACCCCCCCTAATTCTGATGTTGGTACGCTTGAAGTTGTCCCAGAGTCTTCTTACACTATCTTCAACTTTTTGGATTTTTTTTTTTTTTTGCTTTTTTGGTAGAGTGTTTTTTGCTTCTTTGTATTTCAATTCTTTGACTTGATTCTTGTGTTCCTCTAGTCTGTTTTTGGGTCTCTGTATAATATTTTTTATTTCAGTCAGTGTATGTTTAATTTCTAGTTGGTCCTTTTTCATATCTTCGAGGGTCTCGTTATATTTATTGGCCTTTTCTAGGATATTCTTGAAGAGCCTTATAACCGTGGTTTTGAATTCTATATCCAGTCATTTGTTTTCCTCCATTTCTTTCGTTTGTGATCTGTTTCTTTGACGCCGCATTTTCACTGCTTCCCTGAGTTGGTAGGGTAGATTTGTGTACTAGGTTTCCTATATGGCCCAGTGGGTCGGCCTCCCCAGTTAACCTGAGGTGGACACTCTTGGTGCACCCCTTTGTGGACTGTGTGTACAGCCTTGTTGTAATTAAGTCTTGATTGTTGTTGGTATCACTGGGAGGAATTGACCTCCAGGCCAGTTGGCTGTAAGGATCAGCTGTGTCTATGCTGGGAGAAGTTCGGTACTGGAGACAGCCTTATAGGATTAGACTTGGCAAATTGCAATAGCCTCTGTGCTCAGCTTAGATGGGGTGGAGTCTCAGGGCAGAGCAGACCGTCTTGGCTTCCCGTCAGCCTTGCCCTTGTGCGCACGCATGCGCCTTCAGACCTCTGCCTTCCCCGGCTCCCGAGTCTCCGCCCGAGAGTCCAGACTCCCCCCACAAGAGCATGGGTCCCCAGGGGCTTGCCTGGAACCGGGTTCAGTGCAGTCAGAACTGGGGCCCAGTGCAGTCAGGAGCCTCCGACTCCCTTCCACTAGGGAAAGCCTGTGGCAACTTCTGCAGCCTTTGTGCGCACTGGCACGCTCTGCCTTCCCCAGCTCCTGAGTCTCCACCCGAGAGTTCAGACTCCCCCTGTAAGAGCGTGGGTCCCCAGGGACTTGCCCAGAACTGGGGTTCAGTGCAGTCAGAACTGGGGTTCAGTGCGGTCGGGGGCTTCCTTCCCCCTTCCGCCAGAGAAAGTCAGCCAGGCTCTCAGCCGCCCTTCCTCTCTTCGCACACAAAGACCCTTTGCCGTACCTCCAATTCTCTGTGAGCTTTTCTCTTTCCTTCTAGTTGTAGAATTTTCCCTCAGCCAGCTTTCCTGTGGTTCTGGATGGTGTCCGTTCTGTCTTTTAGTTGTAGTTTTGAAATTGTTGTGCGAGGCAGCAGTTTAGGTGCTTACCTATGCCGCCATCTTGGTTTCTCCCCTCTTTTACTCTTTATTGTTGAAAATATTACATAGATCTTCTTTTCCCCCCATTAACCTCTTCCAGCTGCTTCCATCCTCTCCCTTTCAGGCCCTTGCCACCTCATTGTCTGTGTCCATGGTTTATGCATTTATGCCTACAAGCTCATTGGTTGATCTCTTCCTGCCCACCCTTCTCTCTGAGTTTCAACAGTGTGTTCATGCGTCTATGACTCTGGATCTATTTTTGATCATCAGTTTATTTGATTCATCATATCCCACATTTGAGTGAGATCATGTGACACCTTTCTCTGAATGACATATTTCACTCAGCATAATATTGTCCCAGTCCATCAATGCTGTTCCAAATGGTAAGAGTTCATTCTTTTTTATTGTTCTGTTGTATCACATTGTGTAAATCTACCATAGTTTTTTTTATTCACTCATCTGCTGATGGGCACTTAGGCTGTTTCCAAGTTTTAGCTATTGTAGATTGCACTGCTATGATGATAGGGGTGCATATATTTTTTTTGATGAGTGTTTCAGGTTTCTTAGGATATATTTTCTAGAAGTGGGATGTCTGGGTCAAATGGGAGTTCCATTTTTAATTTCTTGAGGAAACTCCATACTGTTTTTCACAGTGGCTGCATCAGGATGCATTCCCACCAGTACTAGGGTTCTCTTTTCTCCGCAACCTCCCCAACACTTGTTGTTGGTTTATTTGTTGAGGATAGCTATTCTGACAGGTGTGAGGTGATATCTCATTGTTGCTTTTAAAAAATTTAATAAATCTTTATTGTTCAGATGATTACAATTGTTCCTCTTTTTTCCCCCCATAACTCCCTCCACCTGGTTCTCACCCCACCCTCTGCCCTTACCTCCCCCCCCCACTGTCCTCATCCATAGGTGTATGATTTTTTGTCCAGTCTCTTCCCACACCCCCACACCCTTTTCCCCCCAAGAATTGTCAGTCCACTCCCTTTCTATGCCCCTGATTCTATTATATTCACTAGTTTATTCTGTTCATCAGAATTTTTTATTCACTTGATTTTTAGATTCACTTGTTGATAGATATGTATTTGTTGTTCAAAATTTATATCTTTACCTTTTTCTTCTTCTTCCTCTTCTTAAAGAATACCTTTCAGCATTTCATATAATACTGGTTTGGTGGTGATGAACTCCTTTAGCTTTTGTTAACTGTGAAGCTCTTTATCTGCCCTTCAATTCTGAATGATAGCTTTGAATATTTCTTGCCACTCCCATCTGGCCTGCATAGTTTCTGTTGAGAAATCAGCTGATAGTCTTATGGGTGTTCCTTTGTAGGTAACTAACTGTTTTTCTTTTGCTGCTTTTAATATTCTCTCTGTCTTTCACTCTTGGCATTTTAATTATGATGTGTCTCAGTGTGGTCCTCTTTGGATTCCTTTTGTTTGGGGTTCTGTGTGCTTCCTGGACTTGTAAGTGTATTTCTTTCACCAGGTGGGGGAAGTTTTCAGTCATTATTTTTTCAAATAGGTTTTTAATATCTTGCTCTCTCTCTTCTTCTGGCACCCCCATAATTCGGATGTTGGTATGCTTGAAGTTGTCCCAGAAGCTCCTTACACTATCTTCATATTTTTGGATTCTTTTTTCTTTTTGCTTTTCCGGTTGGTTGTTTTTTGCTTCTTTGTATTTCAAATCTTTGACTTGATTCTTGTGATCCTCTAGTCTGCTGTTAGGTCTCTGTATAATATTTTATATTTCAGTCAGTGTATGCTTAATTTCTAGTTGGTCCTTTTTCATATCTTCGAGGGTCTCGCTAAATTTATTGGCCTTTTTTAGAAAGTTTTTGAAAAACCTTATAACTGTGGTTTTGAACTCTATATCCAGTCGTTTGCTTTCCTCCATTTCTTTCATTTGTGACCTGTTTCTTGTCTCCACATTTTGACTGCTTCCCTGTGTTGATAGAGTGGCTTTGTGTGGTAGGTGTCCTATAGGGCCCAGTGGCTCAGCCTTCCAAGTTACCTGAGGTGGACACTCTTGGTGCACCCCTTTGTGGGCTCTGTGTACAGTCTTGTTGTAGTTAAGCCTTGATTGTTGTTGGTATCACTGGGAGGAATTGACCTCCAGGCCAATTGGCTGTGAGGATCAGCTGTGTCTACGATGGGAGAACTTCCGTGCTGGAGACACCCTTTGAGACAAGACTTGCAAAAGCCTCTGTGCTCATCTTGGATGGGGCGGAGTCTCAGGTGGAGCAGACAGCAATGGCTTCCCATCAGCCCTGCGCTAAGAGTTCCCTGTGTCTCAGTGTTCTGCAGTAATCGTTGCAAGCACCTCTGAGAGAAAGTCGCCCTCGAGTTCCTGCCCTCTGCCAGACAGTCCAGTTTCTCCCCGAATGAGTCTGGGTCCCCAGAGTCTCACCTGGAACTGGAGTTCAGAGCTGTCGGGAGCTTTTGTCTCCCTCCCGCTTGAGAAAGCCAGCTGCGTACTCAGTTGCCAGCCCTCTCTGCGCGTGCGCCTCCATACCTCTGCCTTCTACAGCTCCTCTGAGTCTCAATGTGCTTTTCTATTTCTTTCTAGTTGTAGAATTTCCACTCAGCCCACCTTCCTGTGGTTCTGGATGATGTCTGTTTTGTCTTTTAGTTGTAGTTTTGAAATTGTTGTGCAAGGCAGCAGTTTAGGTGTTTACCTATGCTGTCATCTTGGTTTCTCCCTAGGGCAGCCGTGGGCAAACTACGGCCTGCGGGCCGGATCTGGCCCATTCGGCTGTTCTATCTGGCCTGTGGAGCTGAAAGAGCGGAGGGTTCTCTTACTCCCCCCTCCACTCCTTTACTTTGAATTTATATTAGTTCACACAAACACTCCATCCATGCTTTTGTTCCGGCCCTCCGGTCCAGTTTAAGAACCCATTGTGGCCCTCGAGTCAAAAAGTTTGCTCACCCCTGCCATAGGGCCTCTCTGTTTGTTTTGCAGTGAGCTTGTCTAGAGTTTCATCAAGCTTGTTTATCCTTTCAAAGAACCAGCTCCTGGTTTTATTGATATTTTGTATTTTTTTGGGGGGGAGTCTCAATGTAATTTATTTCTGCTCTGATCTTTATTATTTCATTCCTTCTACCTGCTCTGGGCTTTTCTTGTTGTTCTCTTTCTAATTCTTTAAGTTGTAGTGTTAGATAACTTACTACCAGTTTTTCTTGTATTTTGAGGTCAGCCTGTAGTGCTATGAACTTCCCGCTAAGGACTGCTTTCATTGTGTCCTATAGGTTTTGGATTGTTGTGTGTTCATTTTCATTTGTTTCCAGGATAAATTTTGTTTCTTCTTTGATATCTTTGATAACCCAATTATTGTTTAATAGCATGCTATTTAGCTTCCATGTATTTGATTTTTTTTGAGCATTTTTATTGTAGCTGATTTCTAATTTCATGCCATTGTGGTCTGCGAAGATGATTGATATTTCAATCTTCTTGAATTTGTAGAGACTTAGCTTGTGTCCTAACATGACTATCTTTGAAAATGTCCCATATGCACTTGCGAAAAATGTATATTCTGTAGGTGTGGGGTGGAATGTTCTAAAGATGCCAATTAGTTCTATCTGTTCTAGAGTGTCATTTAGGAGTGCTCTTTCCTTTTTGATTTTTTGTTTGGAAGATTTATCCAGTGATGTCAATGGGGTATTAAAATCCCCTACTATGATTGTATTGCTTTTGATATCTCCCTTGATATCCTCCAGAAGTTTTTTTTACATATTTAGATGTACCTCTATTGGGTGCATAGATGTTAACCAGAGTTACATCCTCTTGTTGTATCGATCCCTTTAGTATTATGAAGTGGCCTTCCTTATCTCTTGTTATGGCCTTCTCTTTAAGGTCTATTTTGTCAGATGTAAGTATTACTAACCCAGTTTGTTTTTTTTTCATTTCCGTTTGCCAGAAAAATTTTTTCCAGACCTGCACTTTTAGTCTGTGTGAGTCCTTTGTTCTAAGGTGGGTCTCTTAGAGACAGCATATATATGGGTCATGTTTTCTTATCCATTCAGCTACTTGATGTCTTTTGATTGGAGCATTTAAGCCATTTACATTTAAGGTTATTATTGACTAGAGGCCTGTGCATGAAATTCATGCACGGGTAGGGTCCCTAGGCCTGGCTGGCGATGATGGCCAATCTGTGGGGTAACTGGTGGGGCAATCAGGGGACCCCTGCTGGCACCCACCTTGGCCGACCTGGTGCCGCCTGCTCACTGGCCCTGTTCCCCACCACCAGTCAGTTCCCTCTGTGGGGAAACCGGCAGGGCAATCGGGGGTCCCCCACTGGCACCCGCCTTGGCTGGTCTGGGGCCTGCAGGCAGCTCCTGAGTTGAGCATCTGCCCCCTGGTGGTCAGTGCACATCATAGCGACCAGTTGTTCCACAGGTTGTTCTCCAGTTCAGTTGATTTGAATATTAGGCTTTTATTGTATAGGATAGGTATTTGTTGCCATTTTTATTGTTTCTGTCTATGTTCCTTCTTCCCTTTCTATTTCTTCTTTCTACAACAGTCCCTTTAACATTTCTTGTCTTGCTGGTTTCATGTTAATAGACTCCCTTAGACTTTTTTTTTTTTTAATCTGAGAAGCTTCTGATTTCACCTTCAATTTTGAACTATAGCTTGCTTGATAGAGTATTCTTGGATTCATTCCCTTGCTTTGTATTACTAGGTGTACTTCATTCAATTCCCTTCTGGTCTGATGTATTACTGTTGAGAAACCAGTTAATAGTCTAATGGGAGATCCTATGTAGGTACTTTTTGTCTTTCTCTGGCAGACTTTAAGATTCTTACTTTGTCATTGATGTTTGCCAATTTAATTATGATGTGTCTTGGTGTCGGTTTTTTGGGGTTCATTTTGTTTTGGACTCTCTGTGCTTCTTGAGTTTGTGTGACTTTTTTCTTCCCAAAGTCAGGGAAGTTTTCTGTCATTATTTCTTCAAAGGGATTTTCTATTCCTTGATCAGTCCTTCTGGCACCCATATTATGTGAGTGTTGTTCCGTTTTGTGCTGTCCCAGGTCTCCCTTAGACTCTCCTCCTGCTTTTTATTTATTTTTCCAGTTGCTTCTCTGCTTGGGTGTTTTTCTACCTTGTCTTCTTACTCGATTTGGTCCTCAAGTCTACTGTTGAAACCTTCCATTGTGTTCTTAATTGCAAATATGTCATTCTTCATTTCCTCTTGAATTTCTCATCCCGACGTTTGAGCATCCTTATAACCATTACTCTGAATTCTTTCTCTGACAAATTGCTTGCCTCTATTTCTTTTATTTCTTTTTTTTTCTGGAGATTCCTCCTTTTCTTTCATTTGGAGTTGTTTCTTTTTCTTTCCATTTTTGCTGTTCCTTTTTCATTGTTTCTATGTAGTAGATCAAACTGCTGTGCCACCCGGATTTTTTGAATTGGCCTTATTTTTTGATTTTTTGATGTTTTGTGGGACCCAGTCGTGCAGTCTCTCAGGTCTCTTGGGCTGGTGTTCAAGGGGAGGCTCCTACTTTATATATTTGGATTCTCCTGATGTAGTTGGGTCTTGAATGTTATTGTCCCATTCATGGATGGAGTCTCCTTTTGCTCCCTACCACGTCATGCCAACTGGTGTGGAATAGCACAAAACACAACACAACAAGATATGACACAAAAGGAAGAGAACACAAATGTATACAAGACACCTATAACCCCAATAAAAGTGACCACTAGAGAAAAAAGAATTAGGAAATAGAAAAGATAGTAAGAATGATTGTGAGAAAAAAAGAAATAAAGAATATGGGGAGAGCACACAACCAAACAAACCAATAAACCAAAAAGCACAAACAAAAAACACCCAGAAAAAAAGGGGGGGGGGCAGAATTTGTATATTCAGGGCTAAAATAGAGAAAATAAGGTTAAGGAATTGGATGAATAGGGGAAGGACCATAGTTTAGAATATGGGATGGAGAAAAGAAATGAGAAGACTAGAAGAAAAATAAAATAAAATACATTTTTTTGAAAAGTAGAATAGAGGAGGGAGCAGATAGGAAGTGAAACAAGTTAAAAAATTAGGAGAAGAGCAAGAGAAAAGAGAAAAAAATTGTGCAGAAAAAGAAAAGAGAAGGGGAAATGGAGTAGGGGCAGGGGAGAGGAATTAGGTATATGAATAAACCAACAGAGGCTAGAATAATAGTACATCAATAAAGCAGATAAAGTAGATCCATTTTTGAAAAGGGGATATAAAGAAGGAGAGGAAAACTATGATGGGAAAGGAGAAGAAAAATGGGAGAAAAAAAGAAAAATAAGGAAGAAAAAGGTGAAAAAAAGAAAAAGATAAAAATAAGATAAATAAAAAAATAATTTAAAAATTTAAAACAATAAAAATTTAAAAATAAAAAAGTGAAATGTTATTTGCTTCAGCCGCATTTTTATGCCCCATGGGAGCTGGTTTAGGATCCCACTCTTCTGTTTTGTCTGCTAATTCTGGGCTTCCTGTTAGGTACTTAGGTGCTGTCCACTCTCAGGCACTGTCTTTAGGCTTTTAGCACCCTGTTTGAAGCTCCAAGTGATCCCCAGGTCTTCTGCTTATGTCTACCTCCACAGGTCTTGGCTGCAAAGCAGACCTGTCTGCCAGCTGTCAGTCGTAGTCACTCAAGTGTCTGCTTCTGACAGGGCTTTAGGTGGGATTGGTGCTATTTCACTTTCAGAGAATAAGTTGGGTCTTTTTTCCTTGACCCAGAGTTACTCCTCTGTGAGTGGTCCAAAGTATTACTCTGGCCTTGGTTGGTCAGAGATCCTTGTATTGATTCCAATGGGGTTGGCTGACAACCTGGAGTTTTTATTAGTCTGGTTACCAGAATAGCGGGGCAGACTGGCCTATCTTCCACTCCAGTCACTGAGGGCTCCTCGGGACTATTAAGACCCACAAGCTTGACCTCTGCCTTTGTTTCCTCTGTAAAGCTCAAACTACAGCGTGTGGCAGGCTGTATTACCTGTCTTGAGGCTACTGGGTGGGGCTAGCTCTTCTGGAGAGAAATGGCTGCTTAGGTTTGGAAGCTTAAGAACATCCCAATGCAAGACTCCTGGCCACGTCTCCCTGCCTTGCTTCCCTCCACAGCTTCTCCTCAGGCACCTCAAGTCTGTGCCACTCTCCTTCCGTCAAAGCCTTGGGTGAGTGTTTGCAATTGAAGAGTTCTGTGTTTAGCGAATAAAAGCAAAGACAAAACCAAACCCAAACAACAGTGAAACTGCGGGTTTCTCTTCCCCCCAGCACCATGCTGCTCAGGCCATCTTTCACAGTGCAGCATTTCACAGCTGTGGTCTTGAGTCCAGATTCCCTGGCAGCCAGCAGCTCTGTGGCTTTTTCTTTTTTGGATGTTATGTCTGTCACCAAGGGACACGGCTTTGGTGCAACGCAGCTTCCTCCTCACCTTCTTAGCCCATTGGTCAGCTGCCTCTCTCAAACCCATGTCCCCGTTCCTACCGGTCTCCAGGCATCCTCGGCCTTTCCTTGTAAATTGTCTCCTCAGCTGTGTCTAATTAGTTAATTCCGAGTGGATTTTCTCCAATTTAGTTGTATTTCCAGTCTAGCCCGGGGATGAGGTGCACGACATGTCTGCCTATTCGGCCACCATTATTCCCCTCTCTCCCAAATCTTAGCTATTGTAAATTGTGCTGCTATGAACATAGGGTGCATATATTCTTTCTGATGAGTGTTTCAGGTTTCTTAGGATATATTCCTAGAAATGGGATCACTGGGTCAAAAGGGAGTTCCATTTTTAATTTTTTGAGGAAACTCCATACTGTTCTTCACAGTGGCTGCACCAGGATGCATTCCCACCAGCAGTTTTCTCTACAACCTTGCCAACACTTGTCTCTGCTTGATTTGTTGATGAAAGCCATTCTGACAGGTGTGAGGTAATATCTCATTGTCATTTTGATCTGCATCAGTTTTTCATATGTCTCTTGGCTTTCTGTAGGTCCACTTTGGAGAAGTGTCTATTTATGTCCTTTGCCCATTTTTAAATTAGATTGTTTGTCTTCCTTTTGTTAAGTTGTATTAATCCCTTATTGGATGTATCATTGACAAATATGTTCTCCCAAGTAGTGGACTCTCTTGTTATTTAATTGATGGTTTCTTTTGCATTGCAGAAGTTTTTATTTTTATGTAGTCCCATTTGTTTATTTTCACTTTAATTTCCATTGTCTTAGGAGATGTATGGGTAAACATATTGCTGTGAGAGATGTCTGAGATTTTGCTACCTATTGTTTCTTCTAGGACTTTTATGATTTCACATCTTACATTTACTTTAAGTGTTTTATCGATTTTGAGTTTATTCTTTTGTATGGTATAAGTTGGTGGTCTAGTTTCATTTTTTTTGCATGTATCCATCCAATTTTCCCAACACCGTTTATTGAAAAGACCTCCTCTGCTCCAATGTATGCTCTTGCCTCCTTTGTCAAATGTTAATTGAGCACAGTGGCTTGGTCAGTTTCTGGGTTCTCTGTTTTGTTCCATTGATCTATAAGCATGTTCTAGTACCAGGCTGTTTTGAGTACAGTACCTTTGTAGTACAAATTGATATTTGGTATTGTGATTCCTCCAACATTGTTCTTCTTTCTCAAGATTCATGCAGCTATTCAGGGTCTTTTTGTTTCTATATAAATTTTTGGAGTGTTTGTTCTAGCTCTGGGAAATATTCCATTGGTATTTTATTTTTCTTTTCATTGGTATTTTAATAGGAATTGTGTTGATTCTATAGATTGCTTTGGGTAGTTTGGACATTTTAATGTTGATGTTGATTCTACCAATCCATGAACATGATATATTCTTCCATTTGTTTATATCTTCTTCTATCTCTTTTTTTCAGCATCCTGTAGTTTTCAGAGTACAGGTCTTTTACCTCCTTGGTTAACTTTATTCCTAAGTATCTTAATTTTTTTGTTGCAATGGTAAATGGGATTGTTTTTTTAGTTTCTCTTTCTGAGAGTTCACTAATGGTGTGTAACACTGTTGTGGATTTTTGGGTGTTAATTTTGTATCCTGCTATATTTCCAAATTCATTTATTATATCTAGAATTTTTTTAATGGTGTCTTTAGGGTTTTCTATGTACAGTATCATGGCATCTGCAAAAAAATGAGAGTTTTACTTCCTCCTTTCCAATTAGGATGCCTTTTATTTATTTTCTTGTCTGGTCACTATGGCAAGGATTTCTAGTACTATGTTGAATAACAGTCCTGAAAGAGGGCATCACTGTCTTGATCCTGTCCTTAGGGAAAATAATTTTAGTTTTTGCCCATTGAGTATGATGTTTGCTGTAGGTTTGTCAGCTATGTCATTTATTATGTTGAGGTATGATCCCTCTATTACCACTTTGCTGAGAGTTTTCATCAAAAAAGGGTGTTGGATTTTGTTAAATGCTTTTTCTTTTTCAACATTCTTTATTGTTGAAAGTATTACATAGGTCTCCTTTCCTCTCCATTGACCTTTCTCAGCCTGCTCCTGCCTCCCAACACAGGCCCTAACACCCTACTGTCTGTGTCCATTGGTTTTGCTTATATGCACACATACAAGTCTTTTGGTTGATCTCTTACCCCCTACCACCCTCCCCTGCTTTACCTCTGAGGTTTGATGGTCTGTTTGATGCTTCTATGTCTCGTCAGCTTATGTTGTTCATTACATTCCACAAATGAATAAAATCATGTGATACTTATCTTTCTCTGACTGGCTTATTTTGCTTAGCATATGCTCTCCAGGTTCATCCATGCTGTTGCAAATATTGCCACTTAGTATTCCATTGTGTAGATGTACCACAGTTTTTAATCCACTCATCTGCTGATGGGCACTTAAGGCTGTTTCTAAATCTTAGCTGTTGTAAATTGTGCTGCTATGAACATAGGGGTGCATATATTCTTTGTGATTGGTGTTTCTGATTGCTTGGGATATATGTCAAATGCTTTTTCTACTTCAATTCATATGATCATGTGGTTTTTGTCTTGCAATCTGTTTATGTGCTGTATCACATTTATTGATTTGTGAATATTGTACCAGCTTTGCATCCCTGGAATAAATCCCACTTGATCATGATGTATGATCTTTTTGATGTATTGCTAAATCTGATTTTCTAAAATTTTGTTGAGGATTTTAGTATCTAAGTTCATCAGGGATATAGTTCTCTTTCTTTGTCATGTATTTATTTGATTATAGAATTAGGGTGATGGTGGCCTCATAGAAAGAGTATGGAAATGTTCCTTTCTCTTAAATTTTGTGGAATAGTTTGAGAAGAGTAGGTTCTTCTTTGTATATTTGGTAAAACTACCCTGTGAATTCATCTGGACAAGTTGCTGGGAGACTTCTTTTTTATTCCTGCTTCTATTTCATCAGTAGTTATTGGCCTACTCAGGTTTTCTGATTCTTTCTGATTGAGTTTTTGAAGGTTGTATTTTTCTAAGGAATTTGTCCATTTCATTCAGGTAGTCCTGTTTGTTGGAAGAAAGTCTTACATAGTAAATTATTTTTACGATCCTCGGTATTTCTGTGGGGTCAGTTGTTACTTCACCTCTTTTGTTTCTGATTTTATTTGCGTCCTTTCTCTTTGTTTCCTGGTGAGTCTGGCTAGAGTTTCATCAATCTTGTGTTTCCTTTCCAAGAACCAGCTCTTGGTTTTATTGATGTTTTCTATTGTTTCTTTTGGTCTCTATGTCATTTATTTTCACTCTGATCTTTATTGTTGCCTTCCTTCTACTTATTCTGGGCTTTTCTTCTTGTTCTCTTTCTAGTTTTTTAAGTTGTAGTGTTAGATAACTTATTACCAGTTTTCTTGTGTGTGTTTTTTTTTCTCAAGGATATTTTTATTTTGTTTAAAAATTTTTTTTGTTGTTGAGAGTATTACAGATGTCCTTCTCCTCCCTCCAACCAACTCCTCCCTCCTCATGTTTCCAGCCCCACCCCAGGCTTTCACCACCCTATTGTCTGTGTCCATAAGTAATGCATATATGCATATAAGATCTTTGTTTAATCACTTCCAACCCCTCACCTGTGAAGTCCCAGGTCCTGGGTGGTTCAGGGTTTGGGCTCTGGTAGAGGGGCCGCATGCAAATGAAAGAAACGAGACAAGAAACAATAACTTGGAAATATTGGGGACCAGGCAGGAGCCCAGCTCAAGAGGAAGGACTCTGCTTGGGCTCCGGCCTTGTCATCCTTTTATTCAACTTGGAATACACCTATAGCCCTTAGGCAGGCAATTTCCAATAACAGGCAGACTATCTTATCAGTAAGGATTTACATGACTGTCTGGTAGGGAAGTTGGTTCAGCTACCATTGTCTGGACTAAACAGTGGGTGTACAGCCCTGACCTTTGCCAGAGTTCAAGGGTCACCAGCCTTCCGGGTTCCTTGTCCACACCTTTCTGCTAGTGAAGACAATGGGTGGCTTCTCGCACTCATCCCCCCCATTCCCTCTGAGAATCGTTAGTCTGTTCCATTTCTATGCCTCTGATTCTATTTTATTCACCAGTTTATTCTGTTCATTAGATTTCTTATTATTAGTTTATTTTGATTTTTAGATTCAATTGTTGATAGATATGTATTTTTGCCATTTTATTGTTCATATTTTTTATCTTTTTCTTCTTTTCTTCTTCTTCTTCCTCTTCTTTTTAAAAAAATATATTTTATTGATTTTTTACAGAGAGGACGGGAGAGGGATAGAGAGTTAGAAACATTGATGAGAGAGAAAAATCGATCAGCTGCCTCCTGCACACTCCCTACTGGGTATGTGCCTACAACCAAGGTACATGCCCTTGACCGGAATTGAACCTGGGACCCTTGAGTCCGCAGGCTGACACTCTATCCACTGAGCCAAACCAGCTAGGGCTTCTTCCTCTTCTTAAAGAATACTCTTCAACGTTTCATGTAATATTGAACTTTAGCTTTTTTTGTCTGTGAAGCTCTTTATCTGATGTTTAATTCTAAATGATAGCTTTGCTGGGTAGAGTAATCTTGATTGTAAGTCCTTGCTATTCATCACTTTGAATATTTCTTGCCACTTCCTTCTGGACTTCAGAGTTTCTGTTGAGAAATTCAAGGACAGGCATATGAGTGCCCCCTTATAGGTAACTAACTGCTTTTCTCTTGCTGCTTTTAAGATTCTCTCTTTGTCTTTAGTCCTTGGCATTTTAATTATGATGTGTCTTGGTGTGGTCCTCTGTGGGTTCCTCTTGTTTGAAACTCTCTGTGCTTCCTAGACTTGTAAGTCTATTTCTTTCACCAGGTAGGGGAAGTTTTCTGACATTTTTTTCAAATAGGTTTTCAGTATCTTGTTCTCGCTCTTCTTCTGGCACCCCCATAATGTGAATTTTTCTATGCTTGAAGTTATCCCAAAGGCTCCTTACATTATCCTCATATTTTTGGATTCTCTTTTTTTTTGGGGGGGGGGAGGGTCTTCTGATTGGGTGTTTTGTTGTTTTTTTTTTTTGCTTTCTCATATTTCAAATCATTGATTTGATTCTCAGGATCATCTACTCTATTGTTGAATCCCTGTATGTTATTCTTTATTTCAGTCAATGTATGCTTAATTTTGGACTGGTCCTTTTCCATTTTATTGTCATTCTCACTAAGATTTTTGAAAGTCTCACTAAGTCCTTTAGAGGTCTTGTGACGATTTTTGAGTAACCTTACAACTATTTTTTTTTTGTCTAAAGTTTTACATGTCTCCTTTTTCCCCGATTGACCCCCCAAGCCATTCTCACTCCCTAGTGTCTATGTCCCCACTGCCCCAGTGTCTATGTCCATTGGTTATGCTAATATGCATGCATACAAGTTCTTTGGTTGGGCTCTAGCCCCTCCCCCCCAATTCCACTGCCATTTGTCTCTGGATCTATTTTTGTTCATCAGTTTATGTTGATCATTATATCCCACATATGAGTGTGATCATGTAATATTTATCTTTCTCCAACTGGCTTATTTCACTTAACATAATGCTCTCCAGTTCCATCTATGCTGTTGCACATGGTAAAAGTTCCTTTTTTTTTTTTTTTTTTTATAGCGGTGTAGTATTCCATTGTGTAGATGTGCCACAGTTTTCTAATCCACTCATCTGCTGATGGGCACTTAGGCTGTTTCCAAATCTTAGCTATTGTAAATTGTGCTGCTATGAACATAGGGGTGCATATCTCCTTTCTGGTTGGTTTCTCTGGTTTCTTGGGATGTAGTCCCAGAAGTGGGATTACTGGGTCAAATGGGAGTTCCATTTTTAACTTTTTGAGGAAACTCCATACTTTTCTCCACAGTGGCTGCACCAGTCTGCATTCCCACCAGCAGTGCACAAGGGTTCCTTTTTCTCTGCATCCTCACCAGCACTTGTCATTTGTTGATTTGTTGATGATAGCCATTCTGACAGGTGTGAGATGGTACTGCATTGTCATTTTGATTTGCATCTCTCGGATGATTAGTGACTTAGAGCATGTTTTCATATGTCTCTCAGCCTTCTATATGTCCTCTTTTGAAAAGTGTCTATTTAGATCCTTTACCCACTTTTTGATTGGACTGTTTATCTTCCTTTTGTTAAGTTGTATTAGTTCTCCATAAATTTTGGAGATTAAACCCTTATGTGAAATAACATTGGAAAATATGTTCTCCCATGCTGTGGGTTTTCTTGTTGTTTTGTTTATGGTTTCTTTTGCTGTGCAGAAGCTTTTTATTTTTATGTAGTCCCAATTGTTTATTTTCTCCTTAGTCTCCATTGCCCTAGGAGCTCTGTCTGTAATGATATTATTATGACATATGTCTGATATTTTGCTGCCTATGGAGTCTTGTAAGATTTTTATGGTTTCCCATCTTACATTTAAGTCCTTTATTCATTTTGAGTTTGTTTTTGTGTATGGTGTAAGTTGGTGATCTAGTTTCATAATTGTGGTTTTGAACTTTATATCCAGTAGTTTTCTTTTTCCCGTTTATTTCATTTATAACATCTTTCTTTGTCTCCTCATTTTGTCCACTTTCTTGTGTCTGTTTCTATATCTCCTGGAATTGGCAGAGTGGCCTTGTTTAATACATGTCCTACAGGGCCCAGTTTAGCCTCTCTAGTCACCTGAGCTGGACACTCTAGGCTCACTGTTTGTGGGCTGTGTGCACAACATTATTGTAGTTGAGCCTTGATTACTATTGATGTCACAGGCCCATTGGCTGTGACTGGGGGTGGGTGGGTGGGTGGGAAGAGCCACTGTGCAGGAGACACCCCTATGGAGCAGGAATTGTTTCAGTGGGGCTTTGGTGCTCACTGAATCTTCCCCTTGAGTGTGTCACTTATGAATGTTTAGAGTTGTAATCTGGTATGGTCTATCACTGAGTGCACTGGCTCTTGGGTCTCCAGGGAAGTGCAAAGTCAGCCACTGCCTAGGGCCACATGGCAGGAGCTACAGAGATACCTGCAGATTCTTCCTATTTTTATCTGGTTTGGAAGTGCCCAGAAGAGGCCCAGCTGTGAAGCAAGGCAGTCTGGTGCTAGTGCCAGGTCTTGGGCCTTTTGTTGATAGGTTTGGGGCTTCCTGACCCAGCTGCAGCTTATTTGAGAGATTTTAGCCAAGTCTGAAGCCTGAGCAAGGACAGGCCATTTATATGCAAAAACCACTGCACACAGGTTGGGTGGGGCTGCAAATTATATGGGGCTGGTTCTCAGGGAATCATCAGGACAGAGCAAACAGAAATGGCTGCCAGCCAGTCCTGGGATGGGGAGGTCCCAGCATGGGAACAATGACCCCTGCAAGCAACTCTGTCTGGGAAAAAGTTGCCCCTGAATTTCTTCCCCAATGCAGACAATCCAGTTTCTCTTTCTATGTATCTGTGTCACCCAGAGCCTTGCCATGCTGCTGGAGCTCAGAGGAAGCAGGGCCTTGTAAGTTCAGTTCATGTGCCAGCCCTTTAAAAGAAACAGCCGGGTCTCTAGCAGTGTCTGTGTCATGAGCCCTAATCCCCACTGGTTCTTATATCCTATAGTTATGGGGACTTCTTTTCCCAGCTCTAGGAGCCTCAGCTGGGGGTCCAGTGTGGGGTTGGGACCCTGTGCTCCTTACTGGGGGCCTCTGCAGAGATGATATTCCTCCTGATTAAAAAAGCAGTATGTGTTCCCTGCCTCCACCCCTCCTACCAGTCTCAATGTGCTTTCTTCTTTACTTTTCTAGTTGTAGGGCTTCCATTTAGCCAGCTTTCAGGCAGTTCTTGATGATGGTTATTCTGTATTTTAGTTGTAATTTTGATGTGATTGTGGTGAGTACAGGCATTTACCTACACTGCTATCTTGGTTCTCCCCAGTTTTTCTCCTTCCTTCCTTCCTCCTTTCCTTCCTTCCTCCCTCCCTTCCTCCCTTCCTTCCTTCCTTCCTTCCTTTCTTCCTTCTTTCCTTCTTTCTTTTCTTCCTCCCTCCCTTCCTTCCTTCCTTCCTTCCTTCCTTCCTTCCTTTCTTCCTTCTTTCCTTCCTCCCTCCCTTCCTTCCTTCCTTCCTTCCTTCCTTCCTTCCTTCCTTCCTTCCTCCTTTCCTTCCTTCCTTCCTCCCTTCCTCCCTTCCTTCCTTTCTTCCTTCCTTCCTTCCTTCCTTCCTTCCTTTCTTCCTTCTTTCCTTCCTCCCTCCCTCCCTTCCTTCCTTCCTTCCTTCCTTCCTTTCTTCCTTCTTTCCTTCATTCCTTCCTTCCTCCCTCCCTTCCTTCCTTCCTTCCTTCCTTCCTTCCTTCCTTCCTCCCTTCCTCCCTCCCTTCCTTCCTTCCTTCCTTCCTTCCTTCCTTCCTTCCTTCCTTCCTTTCTTCCTTCTTTCCTTCTTTCTTTCCTTCCTCCCTTCCTTCCTTCCTTCCTTCCTTCCTTCCTTCCTTTCTTCCTTCTTTCCTTCCTTCCTTCCTTCCTCCCTCCCTCCCTTCCTTCCTTCCTTCCTTCCTTCCTTCCTTCCTTCCTTCCTTCCTTTCTTTCTTCCTTCTTTCCTTCCTTCCTCCCTCCCTCCCTCCCTCCCTCCCTCCCTCCCTCCCTCCCTCCCTCCCTTCCTTCCTTCCTTCCTTCCTTCCTTCCTTCCTTCCTTCCTTCCTTCCTTCCTTCCTTCTTTCTTTTTTGAGCCATGTCTGTAGTGCTATGAAATTCCCTTTCAGGACTGCTTACATTGTGTCCCATAGATTTTGAATTGTTGTGTGTTCATTTTAATTTGTTTCCAGGATGTTTTTTTTATTTCATCTTTGATCTCTTTGGTAACCCATTCATTGTTTAATAGCATGCTGTTTAGCCTCCATGTATTTGCTTGTTTTTGAGTCTTTTTATTGTAGCTGATTTCTAATTTCAAGCCATGGTGGTGTGAGAACATGCTTAATATGATTTCAATCTTCTTGAATTTGTAGGTACTTAGCTTGTATCCTAACATGTGGTCTATCTTTAAAAATGTCCTATGTGCACTTGAGAAGAATGTATATTCTGTAGCTTTGGGGTGGAATTTTCTGAAGATGTCAATTAGTTCCATCTGTTCTAGAGTGTCATTTAGGATTGTTGTTTTCTTTTTCATTTTCTTGTAGTATCTTTATCTCACTTTGGAATTAAGATAATGCTGGTCTTGTCAAAAGATCCTTGAAGTCTTTCTTCATCCTGATTTTTTTGGAATAGTTTGAGGATAATAGGTGTTGTTTCTTTTTTGAATGTTTGGTAAAACGCACCTGTGAAGCCATCTGGTCCAGGACTTTTGTTTGCTGGGAGTTTTTAAAATTACTGTTTCAATTTCATGAATTGTTATCTGTCTATTCAGTTTTTCTGATTCTTCCTGATTCAGTTTAGGAAAACTGCATGTTTCTAGGAATTTGTCCATTTTGCCCTATTTGTCCAGTTTTTTGGCATTTATTTGTTCATAGTATTTCTTACAATCCTTTGTATTTCAGTGATGTCAGTTGTTACTTCTCTTTCATTTCTAATTTTATTTATTTGGGCCCTCTCTCTTTGTTTCTTGATAAGTCTGACAAAAGGTTCATTAATCTTGTTTATCTTTTCAAAGAATCAGCTCTCAATTGATCTTTTGTATTATTTTTTAAAACAAATGTCATTTATTTCTGCACTGATCTTTATTATTTCTTTCCTTCTGCTTACTCTGGGCTTTTCTTATTCTCTTTCTAATTCTTCTGGCTGTAGAGTGATATTATTTTATTGTTTATTTGAGCTTTCTTTTGTTTCTTGAGGTCAGCCTGTAATGCTATTAACTTCCCTCTCAGGATTGCTTTTGCTGTGTCCCAGAGTTTTTGGGTTGTTGTGTGTTCATTTTCATTTGCTTCTAGGAAGTTTTTGAGTTCTTCTTTGATCTCTTTGATAATCCATTCATTGTTTAATAACATGTTTTTAAGCCTGCATGTTTGAATGTTCTTGAGTTTTATTTTATTGTAGTTGATTTCTAATTTCATGCTATTGTGATCTGAGAAGATGCTTGATATGATATCAGTCTCCTTGAATTTATTAAGACTTATTTTGTGTCCTAACATGTGGTCTATCTTTGAGAATGTTACATGTTTATCTGAGAAAAATGCATATTCTGCTGCTTTGGGATGAAATATTCTGTAAATATCAATTAAATCTATCTTATCTAATGTGTCATTTAGGTCTCTGTTTCCTTGTTGGTTTTTTGTCTGGAAGATCTATCCAGTGATGTCAGTGGATTGTTTAAGTCTCCTACTGTGACTCTATTGCTGTTGTTCTCTCTCTTAAAGTCTACTAAGAGTTTTTTAATATACAGTCAAACTTTGTTTCTCAAACATCTCACATCTTGAATAATTTGTTTCTCAATCTGACAAACTTTTCATTTTGATACCTGTATGATCAGTCATGAATCTCTCAGGTGACAAACAAAGGAGAGAATACATGAGTATGAGTCTTTTTTTTTTTTAATATATTTTATTTTTTATTTATTTATTTTTTAAAAATAAATCTTTATTCAGATTATTACAATTGTTTCTCCTTTTCCCCCCATAGCTCCCCTCCACCCGGTTCTCACCCCACACTTTCGCCTTACCTCCCCCCACACTGTCCTCATCCATAGGTGTACGATTTTAGTCCAGTCTCTTCTTGTACCCCCCATACCCCTTTCTCCCTGAGAATTATCAGTCCACTCCCTTTTTATGCCCCTGATTCTATTATATTCACCAGTTTATTCTGTTCCTCAGGTTTTTAATTCACTTGATTTTTAGGTTCACTTGTTGATAGATATGTATTTGTTGTTCATAATTTTTACTTTTTTCTTCTTCCTCTTCTTAAAGAATACCTTTCAGCATTTCATATAATACTGGTTTGGTGGTGATGAACTCCTTTAGCTTTTTCTTATCTGTGAAGCTCTTTATCTGACCTTCCATTCTGAATGATAGCTTTGCTGGGTAGAGTAGTCTTGGTTGTAGGTTCTTGCTGTTCATCACTTTGAATATTTCTTGCCACTCCCATCTGGCCTGCATAGTTTCTGTTGAGAAGTCAGCTGTCAATCGTATGGGTGCTCCCTTGTAGGTAATTAACTGTTTTTCTCTTGCTGCTTTTAATATTCTCTCTTTGTCTTTTGCTCTTGGCATTTTAATTATGATGTGTCTTGGTGTGGTCCTCTTTGGATTCCTTTTGTTTGAGGTTCTGTGCGCTTCCTGGACTTGTAAGTCTATTTCTTTCACCAGGTGGGGGAAGTTTTCAGTCATTATTTCTTCCAATAGGTTTTCAGTATCTTGCTCTCTCTCTTGTTCTGGCACCCCCATAATTCTGATGTTGGTACGCTTGAAGTTGTCCCAGAGTCTTCTTACACTATCTTCAACTTTTTGGATTCTTTTTTCTTTTTTTTGCTTTTCCGGTTGAGTGTTTTTTGCTTCTTTGTATTTCAATTCTTTGACTTGATTCTTGTGTTCCTCTAGTCTGCTGTTGGGTCTCTGTATAATATTTTTTATTTCAGTCAGTGTATGTTTAATTTCTAGTTGGTCCTTTTTCATATCTTCGAGGGTCTCGTTATATTTATCGGCCTTTTCTAGGATATTCTTGAAGAGCCTTATAACCGTGGTTTTGAATTCTATATCCAGTTGTTTGTTTTCCTCCATTTCTTTCGTTTGTGATCTGTTTCTTCATCTCCCCATTTTTCACTGCTTCCCTGAGTTGGTAGGGTAGCTTTGTGTGCTAGGTTTCCTATATGGCCCAGTGGGTCGGCCTCCTCAGTTAACCTGAGGTGGACACTCTTGGTGCACCCCTTTGTGGACTGTGTGTACAGCCTTGTTGTAATTAAGTCTTGATTGTTGTTGGTATCACTGGGAGGAATTGACCTCCAGGCCAGTTGGCTGTAAGGATCAGCTGTGTCTACGCTGGGAGAAGTTCGGTGCTGGAGACAGCCTTATAGGATTAGACTTGCCAAATTGCAATAGCCTCTGTGCTCAGCTTGGATGGGGTGGAGTCTCAGGGCGAAGCAGACAGTCTTGGCTTCCCGTCAGCCTTGCCCTTGCGTGCACGCATGCGCCTTCAGACCTCTGCCTTCCCTGGCTCCCGAGTCTCCGCCCGAGAGTCCAGATTCCCCCCACAAGAGAGTGGGTCCCCAGGGGCTCGCCCGGAACTGGGGTTCATTGCAGTCAGAACTGGGGTTCAGTGCGGTCGGGGGCTTCCTTCCCCCTTCTGCCAGAGAAAGTCAGCCAGGCTCTCAGCCACCCTTCTTCTCTGCGTGCACAAAGACCCTTTGCCGTATTTCCAATTCTCTGTGAGCTTTTCTCTTTCCTTCTAGTTGTGGAATTTCCACTCAGCCAGCTTTCCTGTGGTTCTGGATGGTGTCTGTTCTGTCTTTTAGTTGTAGTTTTGAAATTGTTATGTGGGGTAGCAGTTTAGGTGCTTACCTATGCCACCATCTTGGTTTCTCATCCCCCCATATTCTATTGAGTATTTTAATGATAAATGGATATTGTATCTTATCAAATGTTTTTTCTGCATCTGTAGATAAGACCATATGATCTTTATCCTTCCTTTTGTTGATGTGTGTATTACATTGATTGATTTGTGTATGTGGCACCATCCTGTGTCTCTGGAATGAACCCCACTTGATTATGATGTATTATTTTTTTGATGTACTGTTGTATTTGATTTGCTAGTATTTTGTTTAGGATTTTTGCATCTGTAATCATCAGAGATATTGGTGTGTAGTTTTCTTTTTGTGTGTGTTATCTTTCCCAGGGTTTGGTATCAGGGTTATATTGGTCTCAGAAAATGTGTTAGGAAATATTGCCTCTTCTTCAATTTTTTGGAAGAGTTTAAGAAGGATAGGTTTTAAATCTTCTTTGAACATTTGGTCGAATTCACTGGCAAAGACATTTGGTCTTGGACTTTTATTTTTTGGGGAGTTTTTTGATGGTTGTTTCAATTTCTTCACTACTGGTGGTCTATTTAGATTTTCAAATTCTTCAAGATTTAGTCTTGGAAGGTTATATATATTTCTAGAAAGTTATCCATTGCTTCTAGGTTATTGAAATTGATGGCATATAGTCTTTCATAATATTCTGGTATGATCCTTTGTATATTTGTGATGTCTGGGGTGACTTCTCCTCTCTCATTTCTGATTTTGTTTATATGGGTCTTTCCCCTCTTTTCCTTAGTAAGTCTACCCAGGGGTTTGTCATTTTTATTAATCTTTTCAAAGAACCAGATTTTTTGTTTTATTAATTTTTTGCATAGTCTTTTTGTTCTCTATTTCATTCAATTCTGCACTACTAGTAATTGTTATTATTTCTTTCTTCTGCTGACTTTGGGTTGCTTTTGTTATTTTTCTAGTTCTTTAAGATGTGATGTTAGGTTTTTGTTTTTTACTTGGGATTTCTCTTGTTTCTTGAGGATATAAACTTCCCTCTTATTACTTCTTTCCTTGTGCCCCAGAAGTTTTGATACATTGTATTGTCATTCTCATTTGTCTCTCTATATATTTCAGTCCCATCTTTTATTTTTTCTTTGACCCAGTTCTTTTTTAGTAGTATGTTGTTTAATCTTTACATATTTGTGGGTTTCTTTACTTCCTTTTTGCAGTTGATTTCTAATTTCAAGGCATTGCAGTCAGAGAATATATTTTCAATCTTCTTGAATTTGTTGATGCTAGTTTTGTGACCAAACATGTGGTATATCCTCAAGAATGTTCCATGTGTGCTGGAGAAGAATGTATAATCTGATGTTCTGGGATGAAATGTTCTTTAAATGTCAATTATGTCCGTTTGATCTAGTGTTTAATTTAAGGCCGATATTTCTTTATTGATTTTCTGTTTGGTTGATCTGTCTAGAGCTGTCAATGGAGTATTAAGGTCACCAACTATGATTATCTTTTGATCTCTTTCTTCCGTTAGTTCTGTGAGTAGTTGTTTTATATATTTCAGTGCTCCCTAGTTGGCTGCAAATATATTAAGAAGTGTTATGTTTTCTTGATGTAGTGTCCCTTTATCATTACAGAGTGTCCATCTTTGACTCTTGTTATCTTTAAATCTATGTTGTCAGATATAAGTATAACTACACCTGCTTTTCTGTGCATGTTGTTTGCTTAGAGAATCATTTTCCACCCTTTTACTTTGAATCTACCTTTGTCTTTGCAGCTTAGATGTGTCTCTTGTAGGTAGCATATATATGGGTCTTGTTTTTTGATCCACTCTTCCTCTTTATTGATGAATTCAGACCATTTACATTTAGGTTAATTATTGATATATGAGGATTTCCTATAGCCATTTTATCTTTTGTTTTCTGGTAGCTCTGTGAATCCATTGATACTTCTCCTTTGTGTTTCTGTCTGTTATTTTTATTTGGTGGTATTTAATACTTCTTTCCTCTTTTTTAAAAGCTATGTGTCCTGGTTTGGGGATTTTTGTATATTGTTATCATTAGATTTATAAAAAATATAGTTGCATATATACAGTAGTTTTTTTTTTCTTTTGAGTGCATCTCATCTTCATCCTCCTTTGCTAGTTCATACCTTTACCCTTTTATGTTGTTTTTTTAATCATCAATTATCCCTGTTTATTCTATACATCTTGGTGATCTTACTCATAGAGTTATAACCTTATTTTCTTTGTTTCAGGTAGATTTACTTCCTTGAGTATTTCCTGCAAATGGAGGTTTTCTAGTGATAAAATCCCTCAGCTTCTGTATGTCTGGTAACTTCTTTATTTCTCTTTCATATTTAAAGGATAATTTTGCTATATATATTATTTGTGGCTGATTATTTCTCTCTTTCGGACATTTGACTATTTGGTTTCACTCTCTTCTGGATGAGAAGAGTTTCTTCTAAGTCGGATGAAATTCTGAAGGGTTTTACTTTGTAGGTCACTTCCTTCTTTTTCCAGGCTGCTTTGAGAATTTCTTCTTTATCATTAATTTTTTTATAGTTTTAATACAAAGTTCCTTGGAGAGGGCCTCTTTGGATTTAGGTAACTAGGTGTTCTGTTTGCCTCTTGGATTTGAGGATCTAGTTCTTTTCAGAGTTTTAAGAAGTTCTCACCCACTATTTGTGTGAATAGACTCTCCATTCCCTAGTCTTTCTTTTCCTCCTATGGAATGCCTGTTATTGTAATATATATTGCTTTTTATGATGGAGTCAGTTCTCGTAGAGCTTTTTCTTTATCCTCAGGCCTCTCTCTTCTCTCTGCATCATTTCTAGATTCCTATCTTTGATATCACTAATTTTTTCCTCCATCTTGTTGGCTCTGTTTTCTATGCTCAGCAGTATATTCTTAATCTCCTTAATAGCATGCTTCATTTCCAGGATTTTTGATTGGTTCTTTTTTAAAGTTTCAATCTCTTTGGTAAAGTACTAATTTTATTCATTGATTTGTTTTCTACCTGTATTTTCTCCCGTCTTGTTGAGTAGTTTCAGAACTGCAATCTTGAAATCTCTGTCATTTATCACATATTTCCATGTGTTCCAACTTGCTTTCTAGAGATTTTTCATTTTATTTCTGTTCATCTTTGTTACTGTGGTTATGCATAGTATTTGCTGTTCTCCTTTGCCTATGTATTTACCTCTGTCTACATATATTGCTGATAGCAGCTTCCTCTGAAGAGGTCTTTCTACTGTATTCCTGTAAATGGCACTGAATTGCAAGATTTTTTACCTCTGTGATCTCCCAGTCTTGACCTCTATGGCTTCTGTAAAACAGTATAGCCATGCTGCTTGGGGTTGGGGTTTGTTTTGCCCTCATTGTAATGGCAACCCCATGACTTCTGTAGGGTCCCCCCCCCAAGCACCCCACCTGGGGTTCAGTCACAGAGGGAAGCAGTGGTTCTACTGTAATAGCTCTTGGTTTACAGATAATATGCTCTTTGACTCAACTCCAATGGCAACCAGAAGCGAGTTTAGGAGTCCCAATGGTGTCAGAGCTCTGTGGTTGTTTCTTTGTCTGAAACACCACCACCCGGCCAACTGGGGAGAGCCGCACTGCAGAACCTGTGCTCTGTCAGGCATCTGCTGGTTCAGTCACTGTTCATTTTGCTTGCTGTTTGCCCTGATGGACTGCCCCCTCCCTTGCAGCTCTATATTCCTCCCTTCTACTGATGGCTTCCTCCCCTCTCCAGGCTGAGCCACAAGCTCCCAGCTGCAGAGCTGCATCGGAGGGCAATCTGCACTTTCTTCTTTTCTCATCTCCCCATTTATTTCCAGCTGCCCACCTTTAGATGTTTCAATGCTTGGGTCTCTCAGACATGCCTCTGTGTTGAGCAAAGATTTCTTTGTTGAATTATAGCTGGTAAACTTGTTGAAATTTCAGGGGGAAACACGAAGGGGCTCTCTCATGCTGCCATTATTCTGACATCACCTGTTTGCAAAGGTGTGTCTATCTTCTGATGGACTTCACAGGAGCTGGAGGGTGGAGAGTGGGCTTGGAATTCCAACCTCAGGACTCAGGACACTGCTGTCTTTTGCAGCTGTAGAGGGTATTGGCAGAGCTCAGTTACTTTGCTGAGAGCAGCTAGCAGCTCAGACAAGAAATGGAACCTGGTTTTCCTCAATTCTGTAGCACCTTTTCCTAGGATGAACTAATCCATTTCTTCCCCACATGACCTTCAATCAGGCAAGATAGCTCAAAGCTTCATTCCTCAACTCCCCCTACTCCCACCCTGCATTGGACTAGGGTCACTTGGGTATTGTTTAAAACAAAACAAAACAAAACAAAACAAAACAAAACAAAACAAAACAAAACAAAACAAAACACTAAATGGATGCCCAAATTGGAGATGCGCTAATTTAGAGCTCACAGTTCATAGATAGGGTGACCATCTGTCTCAGTTTTCCCGGTACAGTTATCATCTATACTTGTGGTTTTGGCATAATTATTAATAGCCCTCATTTTCACTCTAAACAGTGGCCAGATTTAGACAATAAATTATATCATGCTCTAACTTCATCTGTGATGAGACCCATTCTTTGGCTCATACTGACACTTGTAGGCATACAAAATGGTTTTGAAGAACATGAGAAAGTGTAAGGCTTTCCCCATTTTCAATCGCCAGGATTTTAGCTCACCTCCTGAGTATATTGAGAATCCTGATTGTTTGGCATGTTGCAAAAAGGGGCAATGGAAGGGAAAGGTTTCCACCTGAAGATGCTACACACTCGGCTGCCATGAGCATCCAGAGTTATACTAACACTTGGAGTAACGTTAATGATCAAAATAGGATGTTTTGATCACCCCCAATTGGTGACAGGAGTCACCATAATTTTGGGGTTTAAAATATAAATCCAAATAGCTCTCTGAGCTATGAAAGACACTGCCTGGGTTGGAAGGTGTGACACTCAGATCCCTCCCTGGGGGATTGGCATGGAAGGACGGGAGGAAGATACTACATAAGCCATGAGGCTATGGGTGTTCACAGTTGGAAAGGGTTGGAAGGAGAATGTAGGCGGGTCAGTTTCAAGGCCCCATCCTTATCTATTGGAAATTAGGTGACTTGAGTCCGCTTTGAGGATGAAGAAGGCACAGGACAATGGAGGGCAGAAGTGAGCTGTAGGACACAAAGGCCTTAGGCCCTCGTTTCCATCATGACACCTGGATTTCAATTTGGACATCAAACACAACACAATATAACACAACAACACAACACAACACACTTTAAAAATTAAATCCAGAAGTCAGACAGCTGCTGGCAGGACTAATTTGTGTACTTGGTTGTTACAATGATGAATTTCAAGAAGATTAACCCTTGGGCTCCTGGGCCCAGTTGCCCTGTGGGGCCACTTTTCCCTGAAGTAATCTACCTTCCATTGAGGCCCTCTATCCCTCACCCACTTCTGCTTCCTCACAACCTGAACCAATGGCTTTCAAGCCCAGAAAAATTAAAATAGACATTGCAAAGATAAGGAAAAGGAGGCTTAAAAGTGTGTTTCCCTTACTTGGAGAAATATCAGGTTAGGGAAGGGAAACATAGGATGTTGTCTGATTTCCAGGTATTCTTGTGGGTTTTTACTGGAGCTTTTATTTTTGTCTTTTTTTTTTTTTTTTTTAAAGACAACAATGTCCTAAGATCCCACACAAGATAGAAACCTCAGGGTTCACCAATTCCCTTTGAAAGGGTTTGCACTGAATTCTCCCAGACTTTCTGTGAGAAAATCCTGGCTATGACCCTTGACCAGCATTCAGGAAAATGGAAGCTGAGCAGGCTGCCTTCTGGCTGTCACTTGCTGAATGAATGAACAGATCATAATGAGTCAATTCTCTGCTGTCTGCTATTTAAAACAACGGGTTCCTTCCTGTTTCCTAAGCACTGACTGAGGCGTCTTCTGTGTTAAGAAAAAAAATAAACTCGGTGATAAAGTGTGTCCTCTGAGATTGAATGAGCTACACATCTCAGCCCACAGGGCCACAAAAGCTCCTAACTGTTTTCTCTGTACAGATGGCTCTAATTTGGTGTTGGTGGCATGACTCTGTGAGCTAATTTCCCAAATACTTGGTTCATTAAAGTGGAAGAAAAAAATAAAAAAATGGTAAGCTAGATTCCTCCAAGAAATAGAACAGGACTTCCTAAATATTTAACTGCAATGCTGCTTCCAGGGGAGGAGGTGGGAGAGTGTGAACACTCCAGACTGGAACTGAGAATGTCTGTGCTCTGGTGCTTTGTCCTCCAATCCAAGGAAGTCCAATTACCCACTGGGAGAGATGGGTTGGGAGGTGTGGCCTCAGATGGTGGGACTGGTGGTAGTGATGGGCTTTCTCTCCATTTCTCCAACCTCCTGTCTGGCATGTTAGGAGGAAAGTCAGTTTTCCCTGAATATGTAACAGCTGAGTTTTATGTTTCAAGGGAGGAGAGAAAACCAGTCCTGCTTTCCTGAGGATGACACATGGCTGCTGATGGGGCCTGGTGGGCACCAAGACTGGGCCATTTATGACCCTGCACAGCTTGGTGGCTCTGGGGACTGAGGCTTCCTGGGGGTGATAGAGAAGCCTTGAGAGTGCTCAGAACACTGCACACCATCTGTCACTCACTCATGCAGGAAGTGCACTGGGCCTCTGAACAAGATGGGCAATTAGTGATTCCTGCCCTCACCCACAGGGCTGTCATTTCCACCCTGGGTAGGAGTGTCTGAGGCATATCAGGGAATTCACTCCACCTGGGAAGCAGACAAGGTATCACAGAGGAGGTACTGTTGAGTCAGGTCTTGGAGAAAGGGGATAGAACCATATTAGGTGGGAAGGGAGGAAGATACTCCCAACAGAAGGAGTAATAGGAGGGAGATCCCAGAAAACATGTACGTGACATGTTTAAGAAATGGTAACAAGCACCAGTATTATATCCTAAGAGTGCAAATATTTGGCACCCTGTAAATAATTGCACATGTGAATACATAAATGGGCACAACTAGTGGTGCACACATATGTGCATGCATGACATGTGTATACACATGTGCACATAGGTGTACATGGGTGTGCATGGATGTGCAGGGGTGGCCTATGGAGGAGTATAGGGCTCAATGCTCTAGCACAGTGGTCGGCAAACTCATTAGTCAACAGAGCCAAATATCAAGAGTACAACGATTGAAATTTCTTTTGAGAGCCAAATTTTTTAAACTTAAACTTCTTCTAACGCCACTTCTTCAAAATAGACTTGCCCAGGCTGTGGTCTACACTCAAGGGGCCAAAGAGCTGCAT